>NW_026623343.1:816353-835762 GCF_030028575.1 Malurus melanocephalus
TTTTTTTTGTATAGGTTTGGGTTCTGAATTTTTCCATTGTAACTTGCTCAGAAGAATAACTGGTTTGGGTTCTGAATTTTTCCATTGTAACTTGCTCAGAAGAATAACTGTACTGGGTCATGCCAAAGGTCTTACCTAGCTCAGTATTCGGTCTCCAGCAGTGGTGATAAGTGGTGCACCATTAGTGTACCAGTGGAAAAATTTCTGTTAAGATTGTTTGCTCAGGGTGAGAAGGGTCATGGAAGGCCATATTTTTTTTATTATGTAAGTACTTTTCACCTTTTTTTCCCCTTTTCTCTAAAAAAATGTGTAAAACCAGCTGCCTATACCTAGGAAAGGCTATAATTCTGCGAGGTGTCATGGCTAACGACTGTAGAGTTGGGTTGCCAATATTTTTTTCTTCTTCTTTCACAGAAAATCGTTATCAAAAATAGTAAGAGATAAATATTTGAGTCCATTAAGGAGTGGTTGGTTGGGACAGGGGTTAAATGAAAATTCCTGCTTAATATTGTGACAGCATTTCTGGATGATAATATTATTTCCTTCCTTTATTCATTCATTTGTATCTGTCTTTCAGGGTCAGATGTTAAGGGTTTTTTTTTTTTTTTGCTTTTGGGATGATATTATTTAGAGATAAAAATACCAGAACTGTTAGCTTTTCTACTGGAGAGTCAGGCAAGAGGAAGCATGACATTTTTTAGAGTTACTATTTTTATAATTATGACTTGAGAGATCATCAAATGTCATGGTGAGGAGTTTCTTACATGCATCTAAAATAGATGAATAAAATACTATTGATAGGTGTTCCAGATAGATTCTGTAAGGAAAACTGAAATRGATGTTTATTTTTGTCTATGGTAAATTACAGAACAGCATAAATAGGTGTTAAATGTCATTTGGTGTGTTAAATTGCTGCATTTAGAGTAAGCTGACCAATATGGAAATGAAAATCATAATTAGTATTGATTAATGACTGTATATATATTTTTGACCCAAATGTTATTCTTAAATGAAATGTTTTGTTCGCAGTAACTACCACTTTATCTTAAAATATGAGATATGGAGGATGCTCTGTTGTGAACTAGGAAACTTCGTTCTGCCCTCTGTGAGTTATGACTGCATATCAAATTTTAATGAAAAAGGATAAATAAATTGTCTCACAGTTCACCATCATCCACTATATCACTCAGTTCATCCCATATAATACGTAATAAACTGAATGCTTCAATTTTTGCTTTATGTGACCATTTACAACCAGTACTATTGCCTGAGAAATTGTCATCCCACAGTGGTTCACATAACCAGTGAGCAGATTCGTTCCATGCTGTACATCTTGACTGAAGAACACATGCTTTTTAAAAATCTTTAATAAAAGCTAAGACTGGCAAAAAAGTTGAGATATGTCAATTAGTGAATATTATCAGTAATGTAGGATTTTATTCCTCAGCTCTATTTTTGACATGTTCAGGAGAAAAATTTCAAATAGGAAAAAAAACCAAACCAACAAAAGAGGACTCAGTATTATAGTTTATGCAATGATTGCTCTATTCAATGGCCATGTTGTCTGATTAATTCTTCTATTCACTATTAATGTTATCCTTATAAGAAGAGAGATATAACACTAAAAATATGTAGAGGTAGTCAGGGCATCTATTTCTCTAAGAAATCTCTTGGATGTTTTCTGGTRAATTGCAAAGAAATTAGAGAGAGAAAACTGACAAAGCAGTTGGGAGACTAGGCTACTTTTTAAAAGCTCTGATTGTAGCAGGAAGATTTTTTTTTTTTGAGAAATCTTTATTTTCAACCTTCTTTATATTCATCATGCCATTGTACATTGTTCMTCTGTGTGAGGAGACAAAAAGAAATGTCATAGTACAGTTAATAGTCATTAAAGAAACTGGAGTAAATCCACTTCTCTGATATGTACAGCCCAGACAATGAAAGCAAGGAGCACCAGAAGTCCCACYGAAGTTTACTGGATTTGAGTTAAATATCCTTTTCCCTAAGGAGAGCTTTCAAGTAGTTTATTTAATAATTTCTTGTCTAATGCTATGAAAGAAACACACCACAATTTTTATTTAACAATGACATAAAAACTATTACTCACAAGAAGAAACACATATTAAACAACTTCCTTGCAGAGATTTTTTTTCCCATATTCTTGATAGTGACTTCTACAGAGCCAAGAATGAACAAGGTATAGGCCCWTTCACTTTGGTCAGTCTCTGCAGGAGTAGGAGGAAAAAGAGTTCTAGAAGGGAACTYTGATGAGATGGCAAAAGAGTCCTTGGTATTTTTGATTTTCTGGAATTTCTGTTTGCTTGGTAGCTGCTCATTGCATATTTTTCAATCTTTATGAGAATAAAGGTTGAAGATACCTTGAGTATGTCAAAAAAATCCATGTACTATATCGAATCCTGAGCTATTATCACTTCTTTTAACAAAACATGAGCACCTGCTGCTTTAGAATCGTTCCCAAGAAGAGCAATATTCATCACAGTTTGATTCTAAAAAGATATTTTTACTTTATGGATGGTGATGAGTAATGGAAAAGYGCAGAATAAAATGTATTAAAGATCTTTCCTTAATGTGAGATGACTGATGGACTGAAAATGAAAGTTAAGGGGGTTTTTAACATGCTTTTGTGAGTACCAGATTCCCCACATAAAGTATGAAGATAATTTTGTGGTAGTTTCAGAGATCTGAAACTTTGGAGGTGTTTTGCATTTATTTCAAAGGATGGGCACTAGTTCAATATTTWAAATAAATTAATTCTTAGGATCAGATAACCACCTTTACCCTGTCTCATAAAGGAGTGAGAATTATGTGGTATTACTTAAACCTCACTATACATGTATACATCTATCTCACTACTTTTGTACCTGCTGGCCAATCTTAACCAAATTTGACAGTTGAGTAGCAGTGAATTCCTGTTTTATAACATCCTCACTGGGAAAGATTCTGAATCTCAAGATAAATCTTAATTAGGTACCACAGAGATCACGCCAGCATTTACTACCAGGAATCTCCACACYAGGGAAAATCTAGTGAAATTTTCACATAATAGAAGCATGACTATCAAAAGCTTAGATGTGTAGACTAGCATTTATGAGCTCTGCTGCTTATGTTGCCATACATGTATAGCACATTTATTATGAATTTCCTTAATTTTTATGGCTTCTTAATGTTTCAAAATATTTTTTTCAGAAATATGTGTCTAAATACTAATAAGACCCAAGTGAACACACTGCTTACTGRAGCTAATGGGAGATAAATGTTGCCTGGGCCTCTTAATGTAAAAATGTTTCTTTCTTTTTATTAGTGTTCCTTATCATTGAAATTACTTTTACCTAAATCAGAGAAAAAATCCGTTGTGACGGATCATGTTTCTACATTCATGAGCTGCTTCTCAACAGTTCATAATTTTCTTAAATGTGTTCATTATTCTAAACCATGCATCAGATCAATTTGCTGAACAATACTTGCTGCCTAGSTTAAGAAGAATAACTTCTAAAAGGTTTGTGTGCAAAATTTGAGGTGTGCTGGCTGAAGTTCAATCTGTGATCTTAATACWAACRCTGAAAAAATGCCCTYCCTAGACTGTTCTTCCATGCTATCTTAAACTATGGTGTTTCAAATGTACTCTCAATGGTGAGTTCCTTTATTAATGCATTAGAAAAATGTGATTGAAAAGAGTTGTGAACTCCATCTGGTTGTTCCATGGTCCCATTAACTATGTTGGACTTTATCCTGAGGTTTTCTTCTGCTCCAGCACTAGCTTTTAAAATTCCAGCATCTCAGGTGGCTAACCATATGTGTTCTTAATGAGACAGGGAGTTAATTACCCATCTAATTTCTTTTAGAAATTCCCTTGCTTTCACTGAAGAAGCCTCTCAATTCTATCTCCTTGCATGTCCTATGGCTCTTTGTTAATGATGGATATTTGTTGCTCCACATTTCTGTAACTGCCAAGCAGGAATCAGCAGGAATGTATTTGTGAATTATCCTGCAGAGGTTTCAAARACTTGTACTGAACATGACCATATAGCAGCAGAAAATGTCACCCAGAGAAACTCRTTATCCAAAGAAAAACTGCAAAGTAAACCAGGGAGAAAAAAGCAAACATAGTTTTCAGAAGATATTTAGCTTCATTTAAAAAAAATTTTGAAAGCATTTTCTTCTAGAGATGCCCTTACTCGACTACTTCATGAGAGCAGTCCAAAAGTTGGTTTTGAAAGATTTTCTTTAAATGCRAAGGCGCAAAGTTTCATGGAGTCTGTTGGGACAGATTTCAAATGTTTGAATGAAGACAGTCAAAATTTGAACACCCCAGTCTGAGCCACTATCATCAATAAAATGAAGTGATTGCTTCCAGGAAATAAATTTTCAGATCTGTCTTAGACTCTATTTTCTGATAAATKAAGTTCCTTTTCAGAAGTGCATCTTTCCCACTACTATGAAGGACATTTTAGGTATAGTCTTCTGGGTCTAACTCCTGGGCAGTTACAGTTTGATAAAAGAAATGCTACAACTCACATGMAATTGTTTTCAAGATTTTGGAATAATTTCTCTTCTATTTCAGATCTCTGTCACTATCAGGGGAGACAGAGATAACAGATTATTATAATACACATTATTTTTATTTTAATAATGATAATAATGTTAATAATAATAGTCATAATGGTAATGATATATGCAGCCTTTAGAAAAACGAATTTGTGTTCCTAGTATTAGACACAATCACTATTAAGGGTCATATTGCAGAACTTAGTAAGACAATAAGCCAGTAGCCAATGTTCTGCATAAATAATGAGCCAAATCAAAATCAGTCATGCATCTAATTGGGACATTTGTACTACACTGCTTGAGGCATTGAATACTTTTTTATGCTCGATATGTGCTTGGCAAAATTAATCAGATAATCAACTCTCAGTCTCATCTCTATTTTCTGAAACTCTTTGTGGCACTACATAAGGGTGAGATAGCATTTCTGCTGACAGTGATCTTTAACAGGTATTTAAAGAGGGAGATAGCTATGTCATTMAAGAAAATAAATAACTGTAAAGGAGATTTTGTGAATAATATAAGTCTTTWAAAAGTATCCATGTCTTGGGGGAAAGAACAAGATTGGTGATCCAGGCCATCTTTCTATCTTTTCAGATACCTTGATGGTTGACCATAGACAGATTTCTGCCTCTTTTTGTGTCTTAGTCTTCTCCTTTCTAGAAAAAAAACAATGATAAAATATTCATATTTGTATTACTTTGATGTCTGCTGACTGAGCCATTTCATAAACCCAAGAGATTGTTTTCAAAATACAGTTTACATTGAGGACTCAGTGAAATATTAGAAAAACTTAAGAATAGAACTAAAATCCTGTCAGGATCAATGTCCAGAGCTGATAAGGGAAAAATACTGTAAACAGCACCAAATAGCCCTTAWCTTCTTAGGAAGAGAAGATAGAAATTTTTATTCTTAAACTGTCAGGAAATAATTTATTGCCACATCTCATGCCTGAGAAGGCCAGGGCCCAGTTGAGTCCCTGGCTCAAATCATCCAAAGCACCTGTGGTCACCTGAATTATTTGGCAGCTCCCATTTGTGCTGCCTTCTCCCTGTAGGCCCCATTATCAGAAAGGAGATGTGGACACATCACGTAGCAGAACGAGACACAGGAGGYTTTTTGAACCTTGTTGGGGCTCATGTAAAAAGGACATTTTTGATTATTTGCAGAAGACCCTTTCTTTGTGTTCAGAGGACAGCACGACCTGGCCATATGAAAGGATATGGACAGGAGATATGTGATGGGCAAAAAATYCTGTTGACAATACAACAGGCAAATGGACAAACATAGGAGAGGGAGAACCACAATGTGCATTCCTCAGGACATCTTACGGAAAGGTCTATGCATCTATATGAGCTGTACTGCCTTAAACTACAAAAAAACTGGTGGTATAGAAAGACCGTTCTACACTCTTTATTGTAGTATTCATGTCTGTGTTTGTTGTAGAAACAGAAGGGATTCTTTTTTAATTCAGGAAAGAAAATGTGCTGTGTCCAGAAGATTATATTTGGGGAACTGGATTTCAAGACTCATTAAAGAAGAAAAGATACTGAAGAGAATATTTCTGAATACTGACATGCATTGGCTATATCCACATCAGTCATTAATTATTTGATTTTTGTTTAGCCTGATAGTGACAGTACAATAATAATGAGCTGTGCATAAATATCAGTTTGCTTCAACATTAATCARAACTCTTTGGGGGAAATTTCCAACCAAGGACTCTTGACCCTATTGAAATGAAAAAGTACAGTCTTTCAAAGTGGCTGTTTTGGTGCTTAAGTCAGAGAATTTAACAGGTCTCTCTCCAAATGATACAAACTTTTCACAGGACAAGAAGACCATCATATCCAGCTATAAGTCCTTTCCTGGGATAGGTTTAGTGTACTTACACTAGCCTTGCCTTTCAGAAAAACTCTAATCATTCCCTGTGCATATGCTTTCATCCCCAGAAGAGATATAAACACATCTTAGTCTGGGCCATCATTGAGGTTTTTATGAGTAAGGTCAAGATGAATAAAACAAGCTGTAACCTAAACGTTTTTTAACATTGATGTTGACTGAAACCCCTTCTGAGATTTTTTTTAAGTTTTATTAACTTTCTCAAGTTTGCTGTTTTTCATGGTTGTCTGACTCCTTAGTAGAGCAGATAAATCTCTTCAATGGAAAACTGACATAGAACAAGAGACTATTCTTGCTGTGTTTCTGATTTGGCTGGCATGACCATAACTCAGTCATGTTCAAACGCCAGTATGCAACTCCTTTAAAGTAGTGGCTTCAGGAAATCAGGCTGGCTGCAAAATCCTCTTACATTATATGCAGCAGTCACAGGCAATTAAACAGTTAAATCTGAGGCTTGCCTAGAGAAAACCAGAATATTGCCCACAGCATGTTAGTTGCTCAATATTCTTGTCCCTGGGACAGTGTAGGTTGGGGACAAWGTGATTTTAAATAATTCTTTGTTAAAACACCCTGTTTTGGATACTAACCAGCATAAAAATTTTAAGTCTCAGTTTTATCCAGCTCAGCTCTGATCTGCCTATGAAATAGCATTAACAGTACCTGAAAGCAATAGAACAAAATTATTGTAGGGGTCTAAAACATCAAGTAGGTACCAGCAGCTTTCTTTTTCTGAGCTGGAAAAAAAACAGTTATAAAACCATCAGGAACATCATTTGTGTTTGGCAATAATAAGGTTAGAAAGCTTAGGGAATTGATACAAAATTGACAGACAAGGGAAGGATGTGAATCCAGCTGCATTTCCTCATGGAGTGCAGAACGGAACACCCTTGAACTAAACAATGTGCATAAATATGGTGAATTTATTAGGGTCATGCACATGGCTRATTGGTTACTTAGCTGGCAAATCCAGGCTGAAGAGAAAAGACTGTCTAAAACAACTAATCAAGTGTTCAATATTAAAAGAAACAAGTTGTCTTGACGCTGAGACATTGTAATATTAAAATATTTTGGTCTCAGTTGCTTAAATTTCTTCTGGAAACCTCAAGAAAAAGTTTAGAAGTAAGTTACTCAATCAGATATAAAACTGCAAAARGTTGATTCACCTTTCTCTTTAAATTCCAGTGGTCAGTCTTCTCTGATTTGATTGTCACCTAATGTAAATTTTATACAAGTGTATTTTCACTGATTTCATCATTGCTCCAAGTTGTTCTTTGCCCTTTCAATTAAGTAAGATAAGAATTAAATGAGACTTAAAGTTGCATCGTGCTGTAAACCTATGTTACTCATAAAAAACCCCTTCAAATATTCCAAACATGCACAGCAGTTTGTGACCATTGCTGTAGAATATTCTTTTCAACACATAACAGCATTTTTTGTTTTTCAGTTGATATCACCACCTTCTGAAGCAAAGAAGTCTGTATTGCTCTGTTAAATCTTAAAATGCTTTATCTTTAACTTCTAGGACGTATTAGAGCTGGTACTGTTGTACTTAGTGAGTATGGTTTTCTTCCTTTCTCACTGTTCAACCATAACTGTTCTATCCACAAGTCTGTCTTTATAGTGCTGGTTTTATTCTAAACTTGGTAAGTTTTACCTCAGATGACCAAAGAGATTTTTCACAAGTTCAGTAATAAAATCTAAAGGAAATCCAACTCAATTGCCAGTTTGGAGAATTAGAAGTTACTAAGCAGTGACACCTTAAGCGTTGGTCAGGTCTGCTTCTTGCTACAGATTCTTGAACTTCACAGRCTGTTGGAGACAAGTTTGTGAATAYGACCAATGAACAAAATGAATACAAGCTAGCAAGGAATATGTTTTGATTAGCATCATAAGTATGAAAAATTTAGGGGTATACTGATAACTTCTCTTTGTTTGGGAAAGTTCATGTGAAAAAGAGATWAATTTTGTGGGGATATATATTGTTAAGACAAGCTTTTCCTATAGGTTATGGATGGAGTGGGAAAAGTATAAAAGGGATGGGGGAAAGCATAAAAGTATTTGAATTAATATCGTACTTAAGGGTAGTAATGGCTGATGTCTTTTGGCAAGTATGGAGAGGTCTGACATTCTCCACAAAAAGCCCTAAGTTTAAAAAGATAGAGGTAAGGGAAGAAGATAAGACTGGAAGGTCTTTAAATTGAAGATAGATTTTGAGTGATGATATAGGAAAATGTTCATTTCTGAAAAGAGTGACAATRAGGTCAAACCTGCAATCCAGAACCTTGATCTTCAGTGTCTGAAACAGAGACATTGGATTTCCAGATTAGAAAAAATGTTTGCAATGTTTCCAGTATAACATGAGATAAGGAGGAGGGATTGGATGACAATTTTAGTTGCATAACTAAATCGAAAGGCATAGGCCTGTATTGACCAGAAACAAACAAGAAAAATTAAAACCTGCTAATTTTCAGTCTTGAATATATTTTTTATAATGATGCTTGTTTCAGAGTAAAAATGTTAACTGTGTTGTAGTCCCTGTGAGGCCATCTTAAGGATCATCTAGCTCTTATTTTGACAAAATTATTTTTGAGCTTAGCTGTTTAGATTTAGGATGACCTTTTGATTTCAAAGATTTAAACAGCTTCCACAGACTCTAGACAYCCCTGTATTGCCTTGTAAATTCTTTCATCACTGGTCATAGCTACAGGGTCTATGGCAACACAGCTTTGACTTATGATGTCATTTGTGCCTTACATCCTAAAAGTGCTCACAAAGTCCATGCTCTTGTAATTTGATCTCAGCTTTTGAATGCTTAGTTATCATCATTGTTGGACCAAGAGGGCAGGGAGAAAGTAGTTAACTAAAACTAAACCCAATGTTAGTGGATTTTTAATAAGTTTTTGTTTCAGAAAAAAAAAAAAAAAAAACCAACTTGAAGAATGTGGCAAAGTAATATATAGGTAGTTCACAAAAACATTCTTACCTTTGATCATGAATATGTAAGTGAAAAAAAAWCCATGTCACACAGTTACATTTTTCTTCACGTTGGAGGTCAGAGAGAGTAGGAAAACTGCTTTTTCATTTAATTGCATACAAACATGTCCCCAGCCACTGCTTAAGCCAAATCGTATACTGAATGTTAAACTACTGCATGAGAAGTTAGCAGAAAATTAATATTTCATGAAAATCTTGCATTAACCCCTTGATCCTGACCTTCAGGTTTAATGGGGAACTGGAACAAAGATATAGACCAAAAGCTTCAGTGCTGCAATAACGACAAAGAACACTTCTAGAGATCATCCCTTTCCATTTCTGTGATGTTTTGACACAGCTCTAGATATTTATTCTTGGCTCCAAAATTCTGACTGTCCCCATACAATCCCACTCAGGAGAGGAAAGAGGATTTCATTTATCCATTTCCTTTACTTGTTTACCTTGCAACTTAAATAAGTCTACATTTCCTTAGAGAAAAACTACATTTCCTATTTGCTTAAAAAGGAGAAAATTATTTCCCTACATGAATACCTCTGCTAGGCTTTGGCCAGCAGTTGTCATAGTCTGTGGTCATAGATCTGATGACATGGACATACTTATTTGTTGGTCTTGGCCTGGATGTCCTGGATTGTCTTTCCCTCTGACATTGCAGTACCAAGCACACCCCATCAGTATTCCCTACGTCTAGTTACAGATTTTGCTCAATATACTAGTCTCTCCTTTAGAGTAATCCATCACATTGTGCTGCTCTCAGAGTCCCAGTTCAGCAACAGAGCACGTGCACTGGCTGGGTTGTCATGGCTGTGATTTAGGGTGGTCCTGTGAGTGTGGAGGAGCCCTATATGTGGTGTGGGCCGGTCAGAAGATTCTCATGAAGAAAGGTGCTCATTGCTGGAGAACAAGCTTAGCACTAGGATGAGCCTTTTAAAGGGGAGATTATGCATGTTGCTGAATTCCACATACTCAAAATAAGACTAAAGGTCAGAGGGGGACAAAATCAATATGTCACCATTTCCACACTTGTCCAGGGTTTCTTGAAGAATGTATTTACCAGAGTCCTCAAAAACTTTTCCAGCTCTAATGGGACTCTTTTCTTCTTAGTATTTTATTTGTTATCTAATCCATGGTTCTCCAGATAATCTAAAAAGAAGAAGGCATGGTAACTCTCACATTTTGCCCAGAACTTGACATTCATAAAGATACTTTCACCAGTGGAGGAAGAAAAAGATAGGCCATTTCTTTTGTTATAATTCTATTGTTAGAARCCCTTTTATACTAAAACTAGAGTCAATTCACAGATACAGAATTGATAACTGCATCTTAAGTCTAYCAGTAGAAGAATTTGAACACCTGGGCTTTAAAAATCAATAAATCAATCATTAGCCCTGTTGTGGGTACAAAAATCCTTTGGAGTATGAGGAAATATTGATTAATGCTGAATTCTCTACTTCAGTCTGTCAGGATTCTGGAGTTCCAAAATTCACAACTTTCCCCTATCACAACCACAAGCACTGTTTCTGAAACCTGATGATGGCAAATTTAAACAGTAATGGTGTCTCTGCTAAGCATTTCCGTGCATTTATAAAGTCCAAGAGTCTGCTCACGGCCATTACAGGCATTGGGACAGGGAGYACTCGGGTGTTAAGCTCTGCTAGGGGGTGCCCAGGGCAGAACACAAGTGCCAATCTTGATGCAGAAATCYTTGCAGGTTATATCTTAGTGATAAAGGCCACAAATTTTCCTTTGAAGAAYTCAAACTATTCTGTTTCTAATAGAAATGACAAAACAGATATGGGAGTTGCTTATACTTTCAATCTCCACTGTAGTGCATGTTTCAATTAAAAGTAAAATTACCACATTCTTTAGTTTGTGTAATTTTTTTATAGAATGGTACATTTATATGTTAATTTTGCTAAGATCAACTTTATTTATCTACAGGAAGCTATTCCAAGATTGTTGTACGTTTTCTTCACTTCTGAAATGTTATCACATTTAATTGCCTGATCTTATTTGGGTTGCAATCATAGTCATTAATTAGCAGGAAGGTGAGGGACAGCATCATATCTAACTATCTGTTATGGCTGCTTTAATGAGGAAAATACCTGCCATCATTTTAAAGGCATCCTGTATACTTCACAAATACAGCTTGCTGTAGCATTCTCATTTAGACTGTGAACATCAAAGGAAATTGATGTCAGGTGTGAACAGAAGCTGTTGAATATATCTGTTGAGGAAGCTGAGTGGTATGTCTGGATGGGAGAGATGAAGGGCAGCTTAAAACATTAACAAAACTACAGGTAATTAGTGTAAACTTTCAAGGGTAAGGTATGCTTGAGGAATAAAAATGTTGTTTATAGCTATTCCCTGTAGTGCCACTATCGCTAAGGGTCTGTCAATGTTTTCATTTATAAAGCTCTATTTTTATAGGATTGTGCACTGGTAATAAAAAATGTGCTTGGGGCTAGAAGTTGACAATTTAAAGAAAAATAAATTGCTTTTGTTGTTTTCTGTTTGTTTTTTTTTTTTTAATTATATGAGTATAAGAATAATAGAAGTTTATCTGTTTTGAATGGTTGTTTTCCTTTGTATAAATCRGCAGTTGGTTTAAGATCAAGTTAATGAAATTTGGCAAGCAATTAGTTCTTGGTATGGACTAACCAGTATTGGAATTCTTGGGAAAGAATAAGTAGAATGAGATCATTTAGAGTTTCACAGGCAAAGTTATACTTTTATAAGGGGATCATAAAGAATTCAAGGCATCTGCAGAATACATTGAATAAATATTTTCATTCAAAAAAAAATGCTACARTACACAACCTGAAAACAAGATTTAAGAAATGCCAAAATATACACAAGTGTGGTCAGTTTGAAAGACATTTGAAAGCTTAGTGTGCCCTRTCAGCCTTGCTCACTGGCTGTTAATGATGCTATAATTCTCTGTAAATAGAATACAGTAAAAACCTTTTTGGGTTGCTGATATTCTACATGCTTGAGAGAGACACAAAGCAATTTCCTAGGGAAAAAAATGCCTTTTGGCTCTTACCATGCAATTATAGCTGAGTTTTGTTTCATTGTTATTTCATACTGGACTCTCTTTACTGTAAGGAACTTTTTATCCCTCATCACATTATAAAAATCAGAGTAGTTAAATAATGGTTGTAAATTTGGGAAAAGGATCCTTATACATGGAAGTTTAAGGGCCAAGGATGTCATGGGTCACATGGTGCATATCTAGAATAATATGTACTGTTCATACAAGTTTCTTCACCTTCCAAGATCTCTGACTGCTTTAGGAGAAAAGTCAAGTATCACTACCATATTATATAGATGAGGGAACYGAAGGCAAATAAAGAGTTGGCTTAAATGCCTCTGAGCAGAGTAAGCTGACAAGGGACTGAAAGCAATGTCTCTTGAGCTTAGTGGATGAATTTGTCTCTGCTATCCTTTGAAATCTTGGAAATGACTGGTGCAAACTGTACCTCAAGTGCTGGTGTGTACTCCAAAATGAAACCCTGTAAGTTTTGTATGTATTTTGAAGTTTTCTGTCAAATCCTTAAAATACAGCCTGGATAAGAAGATATGGGGTTGGATTTGGGTGTTGAGTTTTGTTTTGTTTTGTTTTGTTTGTTTTGTTTTTTTTTTTAATTGTGGAATCCATTGTTTCATATATTTATGCATATGGTGTGTTCTTCTCAAAGATCATAGCTGCAAACTCAGAGCTCATCACTTTGGAAGTAGCACTGTAGCCACAAATACTTGCTGCAGCCTTTGATAAGAGTAGACTATTTAACATGAGAGAGTTCTGCATGGATGCACTATGTCCTAACCCCTATAAGACCAGGATTTAACCTACATGATGATTGCTACAGTTCTACTATCTGTGGGAACCATTATTCCTTTCTTGCTCCTTGACCATCAGTTTCTGCACCTGCAGTTGTTAATCCAGTTACATGTGCCCAAAAGGCAGGATCATGGTCATCTGATCCAATTATCTGCATAGCATAGGCTAGAAAATATCCTAAGCATGGTTTTGTCTTTAGAAACAAAACATCTTTTAGAATCATCCAAACAAAAGCTGCTATTTCCTCTCTGTAGTTTCATGACTTTTCAGAAAAGAGAGGGAAATCGTCCTTTTCACTTTATACCTCCAGAGTCCTTACAGTCCCATGGCCAGTGCAACTAAGAGCCTTTTGTCTAACTAGAGGGGCCTCTGTCAGGGAAATTGAGGGGAATGGCCAATCTGGGTTCTGATACTAATTTTATAATAAAGACAGTCTGTGAATCAATACCTTCTGATCTTCATCACGCTCATATATATATATTAAGTTTCTTTTTTTCCTCTCTCTTACACTCATCGCCCACTGTCCTTATATGAAAGGGCTGAATTCTGCCCTTAGATCCCTGACTTCAATTAAATTTCAGTTTAAAGGCTGAGGGAAAATTTGGCACAAAAAATCCCATATATTCACACTTTTTTTTTTGAGTACATGAAGCTATGTTTGGGTGCAATAAACACCTGTCATCTTAAATAGTAAAGAATGTACTGCGTTCTGCTTGAGTGGGGTCGGGATTTTTTTTTCAGGATAAAAGTGCTTTAATTTCTAGTTAAATGCAAAGACACAGAGGAGGGACTAATATTTAAAAAGGGTATTGTAAGGAAAACTACAAGAAAATCCAAACAAATAGAGTACAAAATATTCTATTTTATGCAAAAAGAAACCAATTGCTGTTTTAATTCAGATAACCTTGACATAGCCTTTTTTTTTTTTTTTTAATAATGATATGCCTAATATTAATATGGAGATGACAAAAACTGGTTTAGACATTCCCAGTGACGGACAGCTAGTGATATCCCATGAAAAGCTTGAACAGAGCTCTTTCACCATTTCAACAATTATCTTTTTTTTCTCTCCAAAGTTAAACAATAGAAGAGACCTCCTAACGGCTTTCCATGTGTTCATCACAGTTACCTGCGTGAATTTGCAGTAATTAAGCAATCTGAAACACTGACTGACCCAGAGAAAAAGCTATTCCATGCCAGTGGTGTCCTTGAAATGTCTTCATCATCAAGTGATCTCTTCTCTTCATTGCAGTGAAAGCTAATGTCAGCACTACTGTGCAGCAACCCTTCTCCCATATAGCTATTGAAATCTTGTAAAGATGCTTTTGTTTTATATTAAATTAAAAAAGAAATAAAATAAAAAAAAGAAAAATCCCACTATCCAAACAGTGTAGGCAGAGAAATGGCCCAATGAAAATKCTTCTGCTATCAGGAAGCAGAGAAAGGAAGCTTGCTAGGGACAAAACCAGTCCTTTTTTTAAGGTCAAAAATATAATTAGCATTTGAAAGGATGTGAAGATGCACTACCTCAGGGACCACAATGGCCAAATTTCTGCCATTTAATGTCAACAGCCATTGGTGTTGTGATAAAATTAATAGAGCCTTGTGTGATTGATAACATACCTCCTCTGCCATTCCAGTAGAAAAATCCCACAGGTTTAGCAACAACGAACAATGTTTATGATCACTTTTGAAAGGAKCTGTGTGARAGATATACTTGTGTGCTTTAATTCGCTTATGAAATCTGTGACAAACTTCCCCACTACCAAAACCAAAAAATAAAAAAATGTTAATTGTTTAATTATTAACTCTGTGAGGTAGGGTTTGTGTAGCTCTTTAGCAACAGGACACTGTTTTTGGACATTGAAGATTGAGAGTGAAGAGAAAGGCAGACTTTCTATACTGATTTTTTAAATGGAAAAACAGTAATTTATGTGAGGGAAAGAAAGGTGGTGGATCACTGACAGTGAGGAGAATTCAGCAATGACTTGAGGTCAGAAAGGAATCCAGGTAATCTGTAAATGACATATGCTTTAATTGAGAATCAGTTTATTTTTCACTTATTGATAGACTGCACCCATTTTGCTACCCCATTCTGAAAAACGTTGTGTTTTGGCCCACATGACTTTCAAAATCACACCAATTTATCCTGTTATGAATAAGGAATGAAAATTTTGCTTAAGGATACCAAGCCCCAAACCTTGTAGGGGGCACACGCATGATTCTGTGGAATTGAAAAGACTGCCTGGTCATTAATGCAAAGTATTGACTGCAAATCTGTTTCATGTTTTTAGAACACTAGCTTTTCTTACATTTTAAGAAACAGAGTATTTTATTTGATTTAGAATCATGTAGTGGTAAAATTTTTAGATTTTTTTTTCTGTACCATTAATTATCCTTTAATTTTAATAAGCTATAAATTATGTAAATTAGTACAGTACGTTAAAAAATTTGTCCTGCTTTTTAGTTGAATAATATGCCAGACATACATTTCTAAGAGTGTTTTTATCTTACTGAAAACTCTCAATGATTGACTTAAAAACAATGGTTAAATACTGAGAATAAGAGTATAAGGGGACAGTGTTTTTATATGATTTTACTATTATTTCATGTTATTAAGGTTATAATCTCAGTGAAAAGGTGTCCAGTGTTTAGAGTTGGGTAAGATCTAACACATTAACTCGATATCTTACCTAAGTGTAGAGAAGCACCAGGCTGCAACTCATCATAAACCAATTATTTCAGCGCTGATTTTTAGCCAAGGCTTCGACCGTAACTCCTCACATATTCCTCAATAGTTGCAATAAAACAAGTCCACCTGATCTGTCAAGAGTAGAGCTAGCCAGGGGAAATCACTGGGGCAAAAGGTGAACTGGTTAAACAAAAATTGAATCTTTGATGAAAAATTTAATCAAAACTTAAATGTGAACAAAAAGGGTTATCCATCAAGATCGCAAAACTTCGACTGCAGCAGTCACCTAATGCATTAAATAAAGTGCTGAATCACTATGAATTGCCCCAGTGATGGTARCCATTCACCAGCTTCAGTGAGGAAAACACATGTCAGAGGAAAGGAGCCACAGTTATACTGTCCCCAGATGTCATTACTCTGCCACTGCCTCTGCCCTCTAAAAAATTGTGCAGAACCAATTGAAAAGTTCTTGAAACCCAATTATTTGCTCTGAATCAATAGTTCAGTGTAGGAGGTCACTAGGCCAGAGTTTCTGTTGGTAAATCTCTATCAYTCGAGCATTTGCCAGTAGCACACAKTGTCTGACATTTTGCTYCCTCCSCCACTGCACAGGCAGTAAAGGCATAGGAGAAACAGGTAAAGATGCATAATGACTAATAAAGGACCCAAAACTTGAGACTGAGACTCCAAAACCTGAGTTTACTTCAAAAAATACACAAGTACTTTAGCTAAGACTTATCATCACATGCAATACTTTTGATAAATAAATTCATTCAAGAATTTTAACTGATGAGGAAAGCTTCCTGAACAGTCTAATGCTGTGATAACTTAATGGGACTATCCATATCCCAGCTGATAAATGCACAGCAATTCATGTCAGCATACTGGCACAGAGAAAAGCTGATGGACAGAATTATACTTTAAATACCACTTACCTCCACAGGCTAACTAGTGTCAAAATAGACTGACCTTGGAAATTGAGTAACAATGACAGCATTGTAAAAAGAAATGCATGTAATACCCAAACAAAAGAGGATTTTTTTTTTTTTATTATTTTATATACTTCAATGCATTGTTGAATGTAGTAAAGCTTATTAATTGTCTTTTTATAAAAGGGTTACTTTGTAAAATACTATGTTTTGAGACCAAAGAGATTAAAACTCCATGCATAACTAGTAGCACTCATAACTATGACAAGGAGCTGAAGGAAAGTTTACGGTTAAAATTGTCTCAGATTTCCCAGAGAAGTTTATCTTAAACTGGTGTGACTAAGTCAGTGACTTGTTTGACCATGCCATTGACTTCTTTTAGCATAAACCACTTGGGCTGAARAAGCTCTTCAAGGACAGATGTCTTACCTCACTGCCATGTTTTAAAAATTTCAGCTATAAGGATTTGTTGACTAGATTATTTACAATATTCTTGCTAAAAAAAAAACCCCATTATTTCCAAGTTTTCAGAAAGCTGTCTGAAATCCCGCTCAGAGGAAAGGGGATGAATGGAGAAAAGGGGGTCAGGTTTGTGCCTGCTTGTTAGTTTATGGTGCAGTTCTCTGAAGACCATGTTCGTTCTGAGCAGCCTTTATTTCCTCACAGCCCTTAACTGCTGAGGGTCTGTGTTGCACCTTTCATATAAGTACATATGAATGCCCCAATATAAGCCTGAAGCTCAGGGTGTGATTTCCCCATCCGATTTCTTTCCAAGCAAAACAATATTTTCTTAAGGCAATGAGCAGCAGATTGGAAAGCAGGATTTTTCTTTCATTGTTGGTGTCTATACTTGCTTGCAATACTGAAGGGGGAGCAAGGAAYGGGTCAGTGCAGAAGTGAGTGAGCTACAGCAGGTGTGGACTGCACCACACTGAAAAATTCTAGCTGACCAAAAGAAGTTATCTCACTGAAATGACTGGCTTAGTTCTGGAGATACTGGAAGTTTAAACACTTGATTTTAACAAGTATAATTGTTGGGTTTTTTTTAAGGCATGGTCCATTTCATACATAATATCCCAGTCATTTTAAMGATTTCTGGTGAAACATTTCCTTAACTGAACATGAAACTTCACAAAAATAAGCATTTTTAAAGGAAGTGTAGATTTTGTTGCAATTTTGTTAGGTATGAAGAAAGGATTTTTGCCCTACTATGTCAAGTTTAYTTCAAGATGTAATTGAGCAAAACAAATTCCGATGGATGTGGAACAACACACCTCCCCCTTTTTTCTCCTCCAGGCTGTGGTTCTGTTGATACTTCCATTTTGCCAGCCATTTTCCCACTGTCATCTAGCAGAAGACTCACCCACCATAAACTGCCAACAGGATAGAAAATACTTGGGATACTCAGTTGAGAAATACTAGAGAATTGAAGAAGGAATAAGGATTATTAAACAGCCATGTTGTTACTGGCTGAGTTGCTTGTTTCTGAACATGTTGAATTAATCTAGGATATTTTGTTTTGATTATAAGTATCTCCATATTTAAAGTTCTGTGATATGTAAAGAATATTAATATTTAAAGAATATGTGTATTTATTTCTTATTTAAATTCATTTAAAAAAAAAAACCAAAACAAAACCAAAAACCCCAACAACCAGCACTGATTCTGCTCAGAAATAAGATTCTTCAGTGTTTAGTGTAGACAGAAAACCTAAAGTCCACAGAAAAAAACTACAGTGAAGGGAAGGCCTGAAAAGTCTTAGAAGAAGAAATTAAAATCTGATAGGTAAAAAAGAGTCTTTAAAATTTCAGTTTTGCACCAAAAGATATATGAAAATTGCTACAATAGCTAACTGTATATTTGTGTGATGAATTGATCCAGCAGGAGATCAGCTGTCCATTGAGTCAGTCTGTCACTCTCCTCCTCAGCAGGGGAGAAAATATGAAGGAACAAAACTCACAGATCAAGAAAAGGCAGTTTAACAAAGCAAAAACTGCACATGGAAGCAAAGGGAAACAAAATATTTTTTTGTCMTTCCTGTGTTGGGATCCACCACAGGAGTTTGAAACAGCAATGGATATCCTCTTTGGCTTTATTCAGGGAGGCAACACGGTCACTTAGAGAATGTCTCAGTTCTTAGCCTTCTGTAGCCTCGTTTCTCCACTGAGCTCAATCAATAAACGTGTAACCTCTCAAAAACAAGCAAATATATTATTCAAAGTTGTTCTTGTTTCTACTTCCTGGTTACCTTGGTACTGCATTTTATGGCCCTGAAGTTGGACACAAATTTCCAGGCAGAGCTTTCACTGGGTTTGTGCTCTGTGAAATGTTTGCAGTCTGCAACATTCTTGAATTTCCTTTCTCATGTACTGCACTGAGCAGCACTTCAATGGGAATATTTGTTGTTTGCTGCTAGAGTTTGCAATACTCAAAATGTTAGCTTTAGCAAAATTAAAACTACAGTTTGGATATACTGCTCACACCAGAA
>NW_026623343.1:837198-855683 GCF_030028575.1 Malurus melanocephalus
GAAGGAAGGAAGGAAGGAAGGAAGGAAGGAAGGAAGGAAGGAAGGAAGGAAGGAAGGAAGGAAGGAAGGAAGGAAGGAAGGAAGGAAGGAAGGAATGGAGGATTGCTGTTGGACTATCAAAAAACTTTGAAATATACACTTGTCTGTGTATCTTGGACACAGTATAAATTTTATATTAATGTATAATTAACTCTCCATTAATTTTGCACAAAATATTTTATTATGTACATCAAATGAAAGTGTATATATTTTTAACTGCAAGTTTTGGTACATCATCAGTTAGAGTCATAGCTCCAGGTAAGATCTGGCACTTATTTCCAAATAAGTAGCCGTTTATTAATGGTTCTCTCCTCCCAAAACAAACTTCTGACCTCATCTAAAACAACACATCACTTTTCAGTGAAATAATGTTTAAAGGTGAAAATCCTTTCCCAGTATATGTGTAATGTTGAAAATAACTAATTCATCTGTCTTTTGTGGCTCACTTGTCTTTACCTGTGTGCGTTTTCCCATCTTCACAAGATGCCATTCTTCTGAGCTAATGACAATCGTTTCAGCYCTCTATAACCTACTTTTGAAATGATCATCTTTATTTTAAACATACAGAATATGTAAAGTAGATACACAGAAATGAAGAAAAGGAATGTGTAATAGGCACAAGAGACTTTATTTACAAAAATATTTTGGATCCAGAATCCTAATATATTTTGCCATYAGAGAATCACAGATTTATCACAGACCAATCACAATTAAAGTATGCTGCATGGGACACTTTGGCTTATACAGTGTTTAAGTAACCACAATGCAAATATTATTGTAGTTCCTACTTATGTTGTCAGGGTTTTTTTGGTATTTTCTTATCCAGCAGGTACACATTTATTGGTTGGGSTTGTTGCTGGTTCTGCAAGTCCTGAAATAATTTGCAACTGTACATTTCAACGTCTCTGTTGAATTCAAATATTTGAATACAAAATAGCTCAGATGATAGGAAATAATTMCATTAAGATCACTGATAAGTAAAAAGGCTTCAGAAAGGTGATTTTAAACCTGTAAGTATACTGAAAGTTACATTGCCAAAGCTTGGTGTGAAGTATAAATAAAGATTATTGCTACTTAGTCACCCCTTTAAAGGTAATCTCTTCATAGAAAGTGGGATGCTGATTCTTGTATTCCGATAACTTTTCTGTTAATTTCTTACCTGTGATGAGCAAGTACACAAAAAGGCCCTCTTGAAATATATAGGCAGATATTGAAAAATAAGCCATCGACCAATTAAGATTTCGGCATGCTCCTCTGTAAGTAAATTGTCCAAAAAGCACCACTTACCTGATGATTTTCAGTACACATTTTACAGTTCACAAATGRTTCACGAATTAATTGTGATATCCCATCATTTGCTCATTATTTGAAGTAATTCTCATGTTTCTGCAGTAAACCATGATTCCTTTAATACATCAATAACTTGAATTCTCCACAGATTTTGCTATGCAGCTGTACGTCTGCTGGCAAGTAATATAGCATGAATGTTCAGCCATCAGAGCAACATTTTGTGCCATACATTTTAATTTAAAAAAATCCCGAAATTCTAATAGTCTTTTTTTTTTTTTTTTTTTTTTTAATTGTGTAATTTCAAGATCGGCTTTGACAAATATCTGTCATTTGGTATAAATCTTTGATATTATTTTATTGCCTGTATGTGTGCAAGTGAAACTAACGCCTATCCAAGGACAGTTTGAAATCTCAAAATTGCTGAAATTCATCAAATAAATAATTCTGTCTAAACAAGTGTCTTAGCTGAGGAAAGTTTAAAGAACAAAATGATAACATTAAGCCCTATATAATGACTTTGATGCTATCATCATGGAGATTACTGATGCTTCAGTGGCAGAGAGATCAGAACCAAGAATCCTTACACAAACTATGTAACTTTAATTAATACACATTCATTTATAAATTAATATGAAATAAATAGTTTTGAATACAGATTTTGTGCTATCTACYTACTATCTACCCTTTGTGCTGTTTCAGTGATAAACATTAATGGAWATATTTATCTCAGAGTAAACTTGAACCTGGTAAAATGAAAAAACACTTTCTTGTTTGTGTTTTCAAGAGCATTATTACTGTTTATAGAAAAGCATCAGATCCTGAGCCGACGTTTATGGATTTAAAACACACTCATAAAATACACACACCCTGCTGTATATATACCTATATGCACATAGGCACACGTAGGCAACTCCCGGAGTAAACAGGAAACAAAAGTAGTTTTGGGCTCCACAATTCCACCTACATTCACTGTTTATGTATTTCTGAGTTTGTCTGTAATCCTGATAATTAGCCTCCTGGTATTGGTTCTGCTGAAGTGCCTGCAGTGCATTAGAAATGTCAAAATAAATCATCGTAGGAAGCACTATAGAAGACCTTCAACAAGTACAGAGGGGAGGAATATTAGAAGTCAGCAATGCATAACACTTCATCCCCTTATTACTTGAAAAATATTAAGCAAAAAACAAACCACGATTTGATAATTGCGGATGAAAAGCAAAGAACTAAAGAAATAAAATAGTGGAAGTAAGAATAATCAAGAAAAAACAATGCTGTTAAGTTTATTTTTTTCTTTTGCTAATAAAGCAAAAGAAAGAAGCCTTTCCSAGGTTGTAATAAAATATTAATACACTAAATGTTTATAATTTTTTTTTTCTACTGGTCACATTTAGCTAGGCAGAAATTTAAAAATTCTGCTGGCATGTTTGTTTGGAATAAAAAAGCCTGTAGGTCAAGTCTTTCTGAGAGAATGCCAAATGTCTTTGTGTCCAGTTATTTATGGTTTCAGATAATTGTACAGAAAATATCAAATTTGCATAGTGTGATTATTGCTGATTATTTATCTAGCAGTCAAAATGTTTCAGTGGTTCCTAGGATGACAGATTGACAAGTACTTAAAACTCATTCATTTTATGAAATTTGCATGTAATTAGGCAATAATGAAGGGGATGTTTGTGGACAGCGGATTATACTACAATATACTGGAAGTGATTCAAATGCTTGACAAAGTGTTAACATTATCTTCAGTTTCWACTAAGTCTTGAATGTTTGGCTCAAAAAATCAGTGGAAAAAATGAAATGGGTTATGGAACGTTACTAAATGCTTTGCTAGAACAAAGTATATATTTTTTACTTCACTCTTTGTCTATTCCTACTTATTTATGCACTTTTGATGAATTGTACTTCAGATATTTAACTCATATCACATTCAGTGCAGCTCATCTGTAATAGTTTTGCTGCCACTGCTTTGGTCATTATCACAGTGAAGTCCTATGAAGAATGGCTTTCTTTGGTTTCTTGGCATCTGTGTGGTATCTGAATTTTAAAGCTCCTGCTTTGAGATTCATACAAAAGAATGTGATTTTGAAGAACTGATTTATCATACAAGATATAATTTGTTTCTTAACCAGTTGTTTCTGYGCAAATAGAATATTTAACTTCATGGTGCACACATTGAATGGAGGTAACCTTCACCCATACTTTGTGATGGCTGACARGTGCAAAGGACTCCTACTTGTACAAAGGTAAAAAATAAGTTCAAATGTCCTAAAAACGGTGCCACATTTTGCTTGTTTCAGTTACATGAGCAGGTATACCTGTTTTTAGAGGATTTAGTGTATATGCATCAAATGCACTTTTTTTAACACATCCTAGTATGCAGGCACCTTTGTAATCAAATACATTATAATTGGCTGTTTTCAAATATTTCTCTCCCATTTTTGGAGTATATTCTGCAAATTAATTTAATATGCTCCCAAAGTAACAGTAAAGATGCCATATAACTTTTGTAAAAGGAACTAGGTTTCTACATATGGRATCTGCAAAGACATGCTAATCAGGGAATAGCTTACTCTGCTCAATAGAAGAGAGAGGCATTTTAAAAACCTGCTTATTCCATCTGCTTTATGGAATACAAGATCAACGTGTTTGTTGCAGGACAATACACATCTCCAGAAAAGCAGCCTAATGTGGAACCATGTCCACAGCTAAAGGGATTTTTTCACCAAGTGTTTTGATGATGTGCCATCCTTGCTCTTTTTGCTGAGGATAGTGTTTAAGCTCCCACACAAGACTCTGGGCATTTGGAATAACCAAATTCTAGAATAAGAAGAATCTGGACGCTCTCATCTGTTGACTAAGTCACTCACATGAGGGGATGTGATGTGCTGAGTCTCCAAGCRTGCTCTATCTACTGTGTTATAGCATCACCCTCTTTCTGTTTGGTCCAGGGAATGCTTAAATCTCTTTAAAACAGCCATGACAGAAGAGATCAAGATGATTAGACTTGGTAATCTTAGAGGCCTTTTTCAAATTTGATGATTCTATGTTTCTTGCAAAGTTAACTAGTGCATGATATTTATAAATTCCTAAGGAGAAGATCTCATGATAGCCACAAGGTCAGAAGAGGAAAAACTAAATGATCATCAAGTGTTCTGACTGAGCATCCTTGCCTATGATGTGCAGAGGCAGCTAGCTCCTCCTCTGAATTCTCTAGCTGGTTCTGTGCAGTCTCTATTCCAGCATTGCTGTTTTGACATCACTAGGCACCAGGTTTGAAGCAGATATAAAAGCTCAATCCTAATCAAAGCCTAKCATGAGGTACTTGCCAGGATCCCTAGTGCTGTTAAGAAAGAAGACATCCAGTCATTAATATTCTCCAGAAATGACCTAATAAAAACAATGACACCTGAATTCTTCAGGGAATARTACCTATTTGAATACCTAAAATTGATCTAAACCACTAAAATCTCATGKAAAATCTTTTGTGGGATTAGACTCTATTGTTTGGGAGTAATGTGGTGGGATTCTCCCACAGGGTCCCTTCATGATTCCTTATAATCTCTGGATGTCTGAACTTCCAGTTCTCCCCTTTTGAAGCAGTGTAGGCTTCTAGAGGCAAGACACAAGAGTTATTGATGCAACAAGGGTGCAGGGGTTATTGAAGTGTACAAAATCACAGTACACAGCATGGCACAGAAATRGGAGGAGCTGGAAATCATTGTGCAGCATGAAAATCATTACACAGTGCCATCTGAGATATAGGGGATCACCTGCACAACAGGGGTGGTGCAATGGGTGATAATAAACTGTTTGGAAGGGGCAGGCAAGGTTGTGGGGTGCTCTGTATGTTAGGGAGTGTTCTGACTGTGTAGAGCTGGATGATGGTGATGACAGGATTGAGGGTGGAAGGGTTGTTTGTGGGTAAGAGAAAGGGGAAAGGACAGCAAGGCAGATAACCTGGTAGGTTTCTATTATAGACTGCCCACAAAGGCTGAAGAGGCAGAAAAAATATTCTATAAGAACATCTCAAAACTGCTAATTGTTCTAATGGTGGACTTCAACTGCCCAGCCATCTGCTGGAAATGCACAATGGTAGAGAGGAAACAGCCCAGGAGGTTCCTGGAGTGCGTGGAAGAGAACTGACACAGATGGGGAGGGAAACTGCCAGGGAAGGCTCCCCACTGGATCAGCTCTTTGCAAACCCTGATGGCTGATGTGATGGTGAGAGGTTCTCTTGGACAGAGAGATCACAAAAGGACCAAATGCTCAATTTTTCAAGAAACAAGAATGGGGTCAGCAGAATGGCCACCTTGAAGTTCCTAGAGGGGCGGACTTGGACCCCTTTAGGAGACTGGTTGAGAATCCCTTGGAAGGCAATCCTGAGGGGCAAAGGAGTCCAGCAAGGCTGGACATTCTTCAAGAACCTTCAAGAAAGCTTGAAGATGCAGGAGCAGACTGACCCCATGTGCCAAAAGATGACCAAGTTTGGTTGGAAGTCAGGAAACAATATTTTATGGCCTTTGGAGAAAAGGGCAAGCAAGTCAGCAGGGCTGAAAGGATGTTGTGATGTTATGCAGGGAGAAAATTAAAAGACCAACAAGAATTTTTTTTCTGGTCTCTGCTGCAAAAGGCAATAAAAAACATTTCTATATATACATCATCAAACAAAGGAGAGCTAAGGAGAATCAACCATTTATTGGATAAATAAAAACAACACAGTGAAAAAAGATAAAGAAAAGGCTGGGGTGCCTAATACCTTCTTTGTCTCAGTCTTTATGRCAAAACCAAATGTTCTCCAGGAACCCACCCCACTGAGCTGGARCACAGGGACAGGGAGCACAATGAAGACCCCACAGTCCAAGGTGAAATGCTCAATAACCTGTTACACCACCTACACACACAAATGTGTGAGGGAGGGAGCTGAGGGGCTGATGGAAATGCCACCGAGCCACTTTCCATCATTTACCAGCTGTCCTGGCTAAGCAGGGAGGGCCCAGCTGGCTGGAAGTTGGCAAATGTGATGCCCATCTTTGAGAAGGGTTCAAAGGAGGATCTGGGTAAGCCCAGGCGTGCCAGCCTGCCCTCAGTGCTGGGGAAGGCCATGGAGCAGATCACCYTGARTGCACRCTCAGRACAGCCWGGGGATCAGGCACAGCCAGCASAAACATGGGCTTGTCAAAGGCAGCTCCTGCTGGAACAGCCTCATCTCCTTCTCTGACAAGGTGACTCCTTTAGTGGATGAAGGAAAGGCTGTGGGAGTTGTCTGCCTGAATTTTGGTAAAGCCTTTGACATTTTCTCCCATAGAACTCTCCTGGAGCACCTGGCTGTCCTGGACAGATGCTCTGTTTGCTGCATAAAAATCTGTCTGGATGGCTGGGCCCAGAGTGTGCTGGTGAATGGAGTCACATCAGATGGCAGCTGGACACCAGTGGTGTTCCCCAGGGCTCAGTTTTGGGGTCAGTCCTGTTTAAAACCCTTAGAAATGATTTGGGTGACAGGATTGAGTGCACCTTCAGTTTGCAGATTGCTCCAAGCTGGGTGGCAGTGCTGATCTGCTGGAGGGCAGGAAGGCTGTGCAGAGGGCTCTGGACAGGCTGGATCCATGGGCCATGAGCTGTTGGATGAGGTTCAGGAAGGCCAAGTGCTGGACCTTTACTTGGCTCACAACAAGCCAGGCAGTGCTGCAGGCTGGGGCRGAGTGTCTGGAAAGCTGCGAGGGCAGAAAAGGACCTGGGGGTGCTGGTTTTCAGCCACTGAGCATGAACCAGCATGTGCCCAGGTGGTCAAAGCCAATGGAATTCTGGCCTGTATTAAAAATAGTGTGGCCAGCAGGACAAGGGTAGGGATTGTCCGTCCCTCTGTCCTTGGCACTGCTGAGGCCACACCTCAAATCTTGTGCTCTGTTTTGTGTTGCTCACTATCCAAAACACACCGAGGTGGTGAAACATTTCCGGAGAGGGGCAACAGAGCTGGGGAAGAGTCTGGGGCACAGGTCCTGTGAGGAGAGGCTGAGGGAGCTGAGATTGTTTATTCTGGAGAAAAAGAGTGTGAGAGGGTAATTTCTTGCTTGCTACAACTACCTGAAAGGAAGTTACAGCCAGGTGGGGGTTGGTTTCTTATCCCAAGTGATAAGCAACAAGATGACAGGAGAGGAAATGGCACTCACACTACGCCAGAGGAGATTTAGATTGGATAATGGGAAATATTTCTTCATGAAAAGGTTTGTCAAGCTTTGGAACAGCAGGTCAAGGGATGTGATTGAGTCACCATCCCTGGAAAGTGCTCAAGAAACGTGTATGTGGCACTCTGGGACACAGTTTAGTGGTGGACTTGGCAGTGCCAGGTTARCAGTTGGACTCAATGATCCTAGAGGTCCTTTCCACCATCAGCAATTCAGTTAAGCAGTGTAGCTGTCATATGCACTTATGGACCCCCAAAGGTTCTATCTACAGAGATCATGCGATATCTCCTTCTGCAAAGTTTGCTTGTATGATGTCATCAGTTGATAAGTATTCAGACTGCACCATCTTTTTGCAGATCCAATTCTAATCAATAAAAGGTGTGGATGCTGCTTATTAACAATTTRGGTCATCCTATGAAAGATAAAATGGATATATATGACAGAAGTTTAACTAAAAGTAATTAGTATTATGTGAGATTAAAAACACCCCATCTTGGCTAGCATGTGTGCATGTAAGACTTGTGCACCCCTTTCATGTGCAACACAAATATGTCCTCTTTTCTGGCACTGATCCCCAGGTGTATTCCCACAGCAGAAATCTTATCAAGAAGTTTAATCTGCACATATCTAATACAAGATCTTTCACCCTTCTTGCCAAAGCAAATGGCTTAAACATTTGTTCAGAGGCAGGAAAAAATTCTGTACTCACTGATGACTACATATTGAGTTCTATCAAAAATTTTGGGAGCATTTTTCAGAAACGATTTCACATTAAAGAGGCAAAAATGTCAGGAGAAGGAGGGGGAGAACATTCAAGCCCCTCATGGACCTTTCTCAATGAGTTTTCTGCACAGTATTCTCAAATGCTTTATGTAACCTGAATTAATTACTAAATCTATCCCCTTCATTATCTAATTAACTCATTCCACTGATTTTTTTCCCCCTGTCTTTAAAAAGCTGTTCAATTACTAACATTTCAGCATCTGCTTCTGTATTCTGATGCAAGGCAGAAGGATCTGATAGTTCTTTTAACTCGTTCCGACATGTGAAATTTCAGAACCTTCACATTCTCCCCCAGTATATAGTTAGCTACCCATCTGGTTGGCTTTTTGATCGAAGGGTTTGCTAGTGTCAGAAAAGCCATATGAGAAAAAGGAGGGGAGTAGGTAGAGCACAAGGGGACCATAAGCCATACTGCTAGGCACAAGGAAAACAAGGTTGCCCTTTATGGTTTCAGACAGAGGGATAAGAAGAGAAGACAGCACTTGTACAGTGTACAAGGTGGAAATTGGAAAGGTTAGGGTATAAGAACTGAGCTTCTGTGGCAGAGAAAAGAATGAAAAGAAATGCTCATTCTTTCATTTATTCATAGAAGAAGACATTACAAGAAAAAGAAATGCCTTTGTGGTTCCTGGGGGCTTCCCTAGTCTCAGGGGTTCTTTAAACTGCATCCAAATTTTTACTTTGGACCCCTTTTTAAAGGTCTTTTATGCATACAGAATGGTTTCGTAGCTGTGAAAGGATTACCTATCTTTGAACTAGGGAGTTCAATAGTAAAGAATACTAGATTATTCCTTGCGATGTATTCATTTCTTTCCTGCTATTCTCTGTGTTACTTAACATTTTGATTTCTGCAATTAAAATTACTTTAAAATAATTTAAAGGGCCCTCACCAGAAATACAGCTCTGAGCTAAAGTTTGTCCTTCATGAGCTGTCAGTTTTAACTGAGCTACAGCTGGTGTTTACTGTTTTTGGAGATATTTGATGGGCAGTGGTACTGATTAGTTATCTGTCTTCACATCGGATTATTTTTGGTTTTTGAACGGAATAGAGAGATTGTGCACAGGACTCTCTTTGCTCTCAGGTTATACACTCTTTATGCTCTAGAACTGCCCAAAGCTACCTAATTATCAGCCTCCTTGCCTCACTTTCCTCAGTGACTTGTTTCCTTCCTGGGTGAGGACAGTTCAATTTATGCTGTTGATTTGAAAATCTCTTAAATCATCAAAAATTCTGTTTCCCTGTCCATCAGCCTCATGCACTTCTTCCTGCTCCARCACCAAAGAATTAAAAGAGGTGGTACTCAAAGGAACTGGAAGAGTTTTCCCCATCCCCTTTCTTTTAGGGAACCAATATTTTTTCTCAAAGAAAGAAAGCAATAATAAAGGCCAGAAAAATAATGAAATGAACATAGCATCTCTATTCCCTTCTATAAGCAAGAAAGGAGMGTTCTGATAATCTTTCCTCCATCCTGAAAGATGAGATGAAGGAAGGGTCCCTAGAAAGTGACAAGGAGTTCCTGCAGCAGTTTATGCTACCCCTGCTCCAGAGATATGGATGGGAAAAACATCCCTAGGAGTCTGAAGAGTTGCAGAGGTAAAGGTGTAATAGCAAAAATAACTGAGTAGGAAATCTGCTTAGTGGGGAAGACAGAAACCATGTTCAGCATGAGTTGCATATCAGGTTTCAAAGCAATAGAGTAGATGAGGAAAACTAATTTTGCCATGCACTASAGAAAGTGGATTTGAATCTTAAGAYCTTTGAACCTTTAGTGTTTTTTAGGAGTCTTGAGAGAAACACTTGAGAGCCCTGCAAGCCGTCCTGTGGTGGCTCTGTTATTCAGGGCGTGCTGGTTACCAGGCTCATCACCTGTTCTGTGACATCTGTGGCTCTTGCATGTGACCCCAAATGGCACCAGACTGGTCACTTTTACTAATACAGATACTGCAATTAGTTCTTTTTCATGCTTCCTTACAATCACAACGTGACATTAATAATATCAGAATATTACTAAAGGCAACATTTATGCTTAGATTCTATCTTTGCACAACATGCTTTTCTAAAACAAAAAATGTCTGCATTTAAAATCCTATGTTTCTTTCATACTCTATTTGGGCAGATAAGCTGGCCTTCAGAGTTGTGTAGAAAGACTGAGAGGCCTGACAGCCACAATTGCAGCAGTATGTGGTGAATCATGGAATAGCTGGCTTCTGGGAAACTGAACAGCCTCTACTTGTGGGTGCTGTCCAGAGAAGAGCATGAAACAGGGTTTCAGTTTTCTCCTTCAAGCTGTGCATGGCCAGGATGAGGTTAGTTGTGACTCCTGATACTGTGCCATTGGCACCCAGGGCAGGCAAAATAAGATTTTGGCTTCTCCTTCTTGGCGTAAGGTCCCTTTGGATTTCGTTACTGAGTTGAAAGCTGATCTGAGTTTCTAGATCTGTTTGCACTTCTCAACAAAATTTCATCTTTAAGCCCAGTCYCCCTCCACACACTGCAGGGAAAGGGAGCCTTGTCATTCAACAGTAGACATGAGCATGCTCTGAGCAATTTAAACGTAACCTAAGACAACAGGCATGCAGCCTGTCAGTAAAAGTCTAATATAATCAATGTAGCTCTGCCTCATCGCTTCTTATCATCAAGCCTTTTTCCTATCCTTATGCTTGGGCAGGAGAATAGCTGTTCCTAGAGCTATTTCTTCCATCCCTACACCCTCTATGAATCAAGGCAATASCGATGGCAGACCATGGCCATGGTGTCAAGGCATCATTTCCAGTACAAAGAAAGGTTAAAAAKGATGGAAGAGAACCTGACATAGAAGCAAAATTAGATTTTTTTTTTTTGAGACAATGAATAACATCTGATTCCTTTAAACACTGATAATGTTTGCACAGGAAAATATTCAGCATGAGAACTGACTTTGAAATGTGGTCCAAATAGTCTGAGTAATCCACAGAGAAAGCAGTGAGAACAACCAAAGCGTTGTATTGTTTTAGTTACACTCATGGCAGTGGTCCTCTGCCACAGATCAGGTTGTCACAGGTCAGCAAATCATAGCAAGGGTGGAACAGAACACTTCAGAGCATTGTGAAATGAGCAAAGATTTCTTTCTGATTTGTGATATTTTACCCCCAAGCAACGAGGTATGGGCTCCTTGTTCCCCATACGGGGTCTTCCTTTGCTTATTGACAGAGGTTTTAGGAAGAAGATGAAGGAGAAAACCCTTCTCATATGAGTATGAGAACTCTAACAGCTCTGTTTTGCAGCAGCCAGACACTTTTCCAGGAGTTGTTAGAGAGCTATAATAACCTTTCATTTATAACAACCTGGATAATAGTGGCCATGGTCTAAAAGGCCGAGGAACGATACCTCGATCATAGAAGTACCTATTGTTTGAAGAAAAGAATGGTGTTGGAGTGTTCCTTTCAAATCCCAGGCAGCATTTGAACACATCATTCATGCTCAAGCACTGTAACTAGCRGAGAAAGAAAAAGGACTGTGCCACAATTATAACCACATGCTCTGAGTCATGCAGTTGCTGAGTTCTGGGAAATTATAAGGCCTCCAGTTCTGGGCATTGACCAGACAAGATGACAGTGTCAAAAAAGCCCCCATTGATCACAGGGGCAGAACAAGRGAAAACAGCTGTAACAACTCAGAAAAAAAGGTTTGACAGCTCAATGAAGAYCTCTGCAGAGTGCTCAGCAGCAGCCAAGAAAATAAGAAAAATGTTGGAATTTAGAAACAGCTAACAATCGTAGAAAGAGTTAGAATATCCCAAAGCATAAGGTGTTGGGACTTCCCCTGTAGGCAGGTTATACCTGTTTTCTTCAGAGACCTGCATTTTTCTGTAAAGCTGACACAAGGAGACATGGAGAGGTGATAAATGATTAGATGGACCACTGATAYGATCCAGTAGTACAATTTCTCTTTTTCTGACAGTTGACTGGAATCATAAAGTTAGCCTGTGGCACAAACTGGTTTTAAACCTTTATCTCAAGAGTCCTTGTTCAGTTTCTTTAACCATGAGGCCATCCTTCATCTCCAATTTCCTCTTTCCATTTCTTCTGAAAAAATCAAAGGAGAGTAATTTCTCCTAATATTGTAGCATTCCAGTCCTGACCAAAACCAGGAAGTGAGCAGCAGGTGAATAAAAATTAAGCTGACATTTTCGAACTTCAAACAAAGATCTGTGTGAGGCAAGGAACRGTCCTGTTAATTTAATCCAAATTGGTTCACTCAGGTCTGGTGATAATCTGATCCATACCACAGCAAGTTTGCAGTCAGAAGAACAAAATAGTGTGTGAATTATGCTGAACCCAAAAAACACAGTCTGTTCATGACCATACACTCCGTAGTTCAGGATGGGAGTMGGGGAAGAGGGAGGGAGGGATGGGGTGGTGAATAAAACTCCAAAGTAGTTGGCCCGGCATTTAACAGCAGTTGAGGGTGAAAAAAAAGAAAAAAGAAAGAAAAGCAAACAAAACTGAGGCATGTATAAATGGAGGTATTGAACCTAAGTCAGAGGAAATATCCTAGCYCTATGTAAGAAGCCAGTGAAACCATATTTTCAAAATAATGTGATTCCTTAGCCCTCTTGCTTTAAAGGCATATTATACAAAAGGATTTACTGCATTATTGAAGGCTAAGAAAGTAGCTATAAATAGTCTAGAAAGACAGAAGTCACTGAGGGGTTTAAAGTAGCATACATGTTGAGAAAAGAGCCTGGTCAAAGACATGCAGAGGATCGGAAAGAAAAAATGTGCATGTTCGAATGGTGAGTGCGTTATTCATGCATCCATAAAGAGAAAATACAACTTAGAGAATGTCCTGTTCTAGGGTCAAATTTAGAAATTCTTATTGTGTTTTTATTCTTTGATTATTTGGTTATGCAGTGACTTTGTCAGTATTGATTTGAATACAGAGCATCACAGGTCAGGTCAGGCATTGAGATCTGTGAGCCAAGACAGGAATTATTGTAYACAGATCTTTTCCCTTGCTCTATGAATATTAAGCTACGTTCACCACTCCATTCCCCCCCAGTTATGAGGCATTGCAGATGACTGCTTTATGTCAAAAATATCTCTCCTTCCCTTTGCAGACCCAGCACGCAATGGGTCTGCATTTCACACACCACTCCCTGGTGATCTGCACTCCTTTTGGCTCTCATCAACTCTTTGGGAACTGCTTACATTTGGTTATTGCATGGGGTGTGGGTGGTGAACAAAAAAAACCTTCTTTCAGTGTTCCCTACACACATCTGTGTAGGGCCTGTAAATTCAGCCTTTGGTAGCCTCTTTAAAGGATAATACAAAAAGCCCTAAAGWTGTCTCCAACCAAACACTGTCAAGTTACTGAATCAATATTAACATGCATCATTAAATTGTTCCCAATCATTCATATCAGAAGAATGGAAATGATACTAGAAGAATGAAAATAAAAGAATGAAATACCAGGTGATAATTCTTCTATCATGTACTAAATAATTATTTGTAAAAAGCAAAAGATTAGTGACATTCAGTCCATCTGTTTTTCAAGGAAATACCTTTTAACTCTTTACACTTTCTGAAATGTATTTTAATGCCTATAAATTGATATAATGATAGCCACAGGAAGAGAACTGTAGTGTTTCTATTTTTAATACAAGAAGTTACTTCAAGCCTCTAGTCAAAACTATATTGATCCCTTTCCTACGAACCAAATGCCTTATTCATCTGTTCCAAGTTATTTTTTTTCTAACCATTTGTCATTTACATAACACTGAGTAACCAGTCTTGGGAATGTCCTAAACTACAGAAAGCCTCTATAATAATTTCTGACACAGGGGATTTCATGGAGAAATCCTTATATTCATCAGCTGCAGATTCATTGCACTTTCTGTTTGACTAACCATTTCCTAGTGGAACACTGATATTTTATTTGGCTGGCARTAGCTTCTAGCACAGGAGAACAGTTGTGTTCTTGAAACTGGKTATTGGAAAGAATTTCCCTGCTTATTTTTCCTTTGTGAGTGTGCATGTGCATGTGTGTGTGTAAATGTGTGCATGCATGTGTATGCACGTATTTCAATGAAGCACGTTGGGTGTAAGCTCTGCTTGACACATCTGTGCTTAATAAACAAGAAAACAAAGTCTGTATAGTATGACACTCTACTTATTTAAGCCATTTCATTTAGAATGTTTTATTTTTTCTTCTCTCTTTCAGTCAGATATGATGCTTCATTAATATATAGTTCCGGTAGTATTTGTTGCTTCCTATAGTCTGCAGAAAGATCTCTATGTGCAGATTTTTTTTTTTTTTTTTGTATTGAAAAAAAAATACATGTAAGTTGCCCTGAATTTGTTTTCCATTGTCCTAAAATACAAGCTCCAGTAAAGCAAGAACAAGTTCTTCAGCTAGGAGGGAGATAAAATGTCACCTAGCACTTTGTTTTCAGTTCTCTTGCTTTGTGTTTCTAATTATCTTCCTATCCATAGTGTGTTTCTCAGCAGGAAGAAGAGAGGATCAAAAAAATAAAATAAGACTCCTGAAATGAGCCTTTCCAAAAATGAAAATAACATTTTATCATCCTGGGATTTTCAAGAATCATGAAAAGAAATAGTATTACAAAATGCATCCGGAGTTGGAGTTTACTATCTTAATGGATTTCTCTGTGGAGTCAGGCTATCTTTGTTCCTTCAGCCAATCTGGGAATCCTCAGGTTTATCCTTATGTACATGGTGGCMGAATAAGGAAGTTGAAACCAGTAATTTACTTTGAAATTCTACTGGATTTGGTTTGCATCTTGAATTTTCTCAGCACTTTTTCACTTGCTCCATTCGGTTAATACATTTTGGGTCTCAACACCCTTCTTTYCTCCCTGCTCTTTTCTTTCTATTCCTTAAAGGTTTTGTTGGTAAAATTATTTAGAGAGCACATAGTTTAGAGAAAATACTTATTCCTCATTCGGAGACATGTATTAGAGGGATTCTAGCTCTTTCACAGCTTATGAAATATTTAATGAGACAAGACAGTGGGAGTTTTTAAAGATATGAYACGTGGCAGAACATATGTGGACATACATTCATTTTTTATTGTTCATTTGTCTCTGGTTTGGTATTTTTTGGATGTATTTTTCTGCAAGTTGAATCTATTTCTATTGTATTAGTCTGTCCCACAGGAGTAAACTTCACTCAGTGARTATCTTTTTTCACCCAGTTAAAACATTCTGCTTCTGTAGTTATCCAGTTTGTTAAATACAAACACCAGAACAGTTTGGTCAGCCAGCATAAAAGGATATAACCACAGAAAAAGTGAATTCAATGGTTTTGGTGAAAGCAAAACTTTGACTGAATTTAACCTGTTATGAGGAAAATCCTCACATTCAGTTTTCAAAAACTTTACAAGAGAAGGGGCAAAATGCTGCCAATATTTCCCAGAAACACCAGGAAAAGATTCCTGAAAAAGTGTAGTATAGAAAAKGATTGGACAGATCATCAAAGAGASGGGTGCCAGGACYRAACCACCAAATCACCTTTTCCCTTSTTTCTATAAGGATACCAGATAAATTTATAAAAACCCAAGATGCTTGAAAGGGGAAGTCTGCTTCCTGGCATCCTCAGGTAATTTTTTGAGACTTTGTGTTTGTATGTTTGTGGATCCTCCTCCCGAGGGTCTCTTCTCCCCCTCAGATTTAAAGAAAATATCAGTTATTATCCAAACTGGAATATGTCCCTGCCATACCCTAATCCTAATCCCAGCCTGACAAAACATTTCACTAGAAGAATTTAATTTTTCARTACCATTTTTCCTCAGTGAGAGCTGCCTTCTATTCAAACATAACAAATGAACCTTCTTTTGAATCCCTAGGAAATGCACTATATCATTCACCTCCTGTCAGATTAGCTCTCGYTACTTGAGATCTCCTGTGGAAAGTACAGAGGGGATTTCACCAGTTATAAACTCTCCTTATCTTCAGGTCCTTTGGACAGACTTGAGATTTCCCCTGGATCTTCATCTTTAACTTTTTCAAATTGTTTTAGAGTTCAACTTTTCAGCGTCATACCTGATTTTCCCTCCTAGTTTAGGTATTTTTTATTTCTAGGTAGAGAAAATTAGCTAAGTAGGGCTACCAGACTTCTTTTTTCATAGTGAGATACATTTCATACATCTCTCAAAATCCTTTTGTCATCTGAAAATATATATATTGAAGCTTCTGGACAACTGAAACATTTTATATCAGATTGCACCCACTTTCCATGTTTTCTTTAAGAAGATAGGCACCTGCCAAGTATAAAAAGGGCAAATGACATCTCATTGCTTCTAAAMAGTGGCCTTAACCTTTATCAATGGTGCCTCACCTCACTATTTTCAGCTTGATTTTTTTTCCAAGTTTCCTGAGACATTTTACATTTCTACACACATCCTTCAGCTGCATAAAAATAATGGTGTGACAGAAGGAAGATTTAAAGAGGAAATTATTAAAATTCTTTGAATCCAAATGTACTTAGAATGCTTGTTATATTTCAATTTTTACAACAAAATGAAAGAATGAGGAAATCTGGGAAAAATAAATGTGTTGTTGAGCAATGTTTTACTTCTGTGAAAGAGTAGGAATTCTCAGAACTTAATGATACATAGAGATAGAAAGATGCACCTCCATACTCACTGCACTCTGGGAATTTCTTCTTTCTCAATCCAGAATTTCTATCACAGCTAACACATACTTTTCTCTAAAAAACTTTGAGGCTATAGAGGAGAATTTGTTTGCACCCGAACTTGGATGTCCAAGATACCAGAAATTATAGAAATCTTTCCTGAAATGCATGAGCAGAAGAAAAAAAGGCAACCTGGTTAATACTGCAGAGGCCTGTACATAGCTTTCTGACCAATCAGATTGCCTTGCTAATATTTTTCRAACATTCTCTCATATAAGTAATTTGTCACTGTCCAAATGTAATATTTCCATACCCAATGAAGCAAAGGATGTAACCTAAGGTACCTAAGTATTAGGAGTATGACAAGATAATGATAGTATTCAAGAAAAAGAAACCCACATGTATGGTCACAGAAACACAGAATCATAGAAATATTTAGGTTGGAAAGGACCTCTAGGATCATTGAGTCCAACTGTTAACCTGGCACTGCCAAGTCCACCACTAAACTGTGTCCCAGAGTGCCACATACACGTTTCTTGAATGCTTTCCAGAGGTGGTGACTTCCCTTGACCTGCTGCTCCAAAGCTTGACAACCCTTTCAATGAAGAAATGTTTCCCAATATCCAATCTAAATCGCCTCTGGCATAGTGTGAGTCCCTTTTCCTCTCCTCTCCTGTCATCTTGTTGCTTATCAYTTGGGATAAGAAAYCAASCCCCACCTGGCTGTAACTTCCTTTCAGGTAAAGAGCAAGAAATTGCCSTCTCAYACTCTTTTTCTCCAGGATAARCAATCTCAGCTCCCTCAGCCTCTCCTCACGRGRGCAACACAAAACAGAGCACARGATTTGAGGTGTGGCCTCAGCAGTGCCAAGGACAGAGGGACAATCCCTACCCTTGTCCTGCTGGCCACACTATTTTCAATACAGGCCAGAATTCCATTGGCTTTGGCCACCTGGGCACATGCTGGTTCATGCTCAGTGGCTGAAAACCAGCRGGAGCTGCCTTTGACAAACCCATGTTTSTGCTGGCTGTGCCTGATCCCCTGGCTGTCCTGAGTGTGCACTCAAGGTGATCTGCTCCATGGCCTTCCCCAGCACTGAGGGCAGGCTGGCACGCCTGGGCTTACCCAGATCCTCCTTTGAACCCTTYTCAAAGATGGGCATCACATTTGCCAACTTCCAGCCAGCTGGGCCCTCCCTGCTTAGCCAGGACAGSTGGTAAATGACTGAAAGTGGCCTCAGAAATGCTGGCCCAAAGCATATCCAACAGCTCCCTCAATATCCATGGGTGGATCCCATCTGGACACATYTGTGTGTGTGYAGGTGGTGTAACAGGTTATTGAGCATTTCACCTTGGACTTTGGGKTCTTCATTGTGCTCCCTGTCCCTGTGTTCCAGTTCACGGGGCTGGTTTTCTGGAGAACATTTGGTTTTGCCATTAAAGACTGAGGCAAAGAAGATATAAAACACCTCAACATTTTCTTCATCCCTTCTCACTATGTTTCCCGCTGCATTGAAGAAAGGGTAGAGAATCTCCTTAGTCCTTCTATTTTGGTGG
>NW_026623343.1:855720-861155 GCF_030028575.1 Malurus melanocephalus
GGTTGTTTGTTTTTTTGTTGTTTCTTTTTTTTCTTTTTTTGTGCCAGTAGTCAGATTGAGTTCCTGGTGACTTTGACTCTTTTAATTCTCTCCCTGCATAACCTCACAACATCCTTTCATTCCTCCTGAGTTACCTGCCTCTTTCTCCAAAGGGCATAAACTTTTGTTTCCTGAGTTCCAGCCAAAAGTCTCTGTTCAGCCAGGCTGTTTTGTCTCCCTGCTGGGTCATCTTTTGGCACATGGGGTCAGTCTGCTCCTGCACCTTTAAGATTTCTTGAAGGTTSTTGAAGAATGTCYAGCCTTGCTGGACTCCTTTGCCCCTCAGGACTGCCCTACTCAGGATTTTTAAAATCAGTCTTTTAAAAAAGGTCCAATTCTGCCCCTCTGTAATTTCAAGGTGCCTGTTCTGCTGGCCCAAATCCTTGCTCCTTGAAAAATTGAGAATTCTGTCCTTTTGTGATCTCTGTGCCCAAGAGAMCCTCTCACCATCACATCASCCATCRSTGTTTGCAAAGAGCTGATCCAGTGGGGAGCCTTCCCTGGCAGTTTCCCTCCCCATCTGTGTCAGTTCTCTTCCACACACTCCAGGAACCTCCTGGGCTGTTTCCTCTCTACCATGGTACACTTCCAGCAGATGGCTGGGCAGTTKAARTCCTCCATGAGAGCAAATGGTAGCAATTGTGAGACTTTACCCACCTGCTTATAGAATATTTTTTCTGCTTCTTCATCCTAGTCTTTCCTCTTGATATTATAAAATTTTACTTCTTGAAGACACAAGGGATTCTTCTAGCAGCCTAGATCTGGTGTTTCTTAGTAGTTGGTGAGCACAGCTGAGCAGCAAAGACCACCACACGTGAAACCTGTGGCCAATAACATCTCAGAGCAGCTGTGTGGGATCTGTGCTGTGTGTGAGTTCCCTTGGAAAATAGGCCATAAGCAGAGAGCTAACAGTTTGTGCTGGRATTCTTTCAGCCATGCACTCCTCTGATCTCCTGTCCTCCTCTCTTTCACCACACAGACATGTGGGGTGTCAGCAACAGTGGCATGAAAGTTACCTGGACAGTTCTTCAGACTTAACAGTGCTCTTCTGCAGACTACAGCAACCCTGAGATGAGAACCTGATGTATTGTGTCTTTCAGAGATTAAAGATGATGTGTAAATATTTTAATTCTGGCCATAGAATACCTTTTATCACCATCTCTCTTTGTCCCTTTCTCCTTTTTTACCTCTTTCCCCTCCTTTCTGCATCTCACTCTTCTAAGATCYATTTAATTACACCCATAGAAAAGAAAATGCTGATATCAAAAGAGCAATTCCCTTTTTTGATTTCCAATTCATTTTCCCCTCTCATTCAAGAGAATAGAAATATACAAAGTAATTTGGTATATAAAATGATTCCCCATAATTTTAATCCTTTTAAAGTGCTTATGGAGATTATCACAGTTTGATTTATTTTGACAAGGGGTGGTAAAAATTGTAAGAACAATTGTCTACTAAAAATGTTTTAAGAGCCTGTTGCTGTGTTACAGGAACGAACATTTCAGGTGTTTCATGGGTTTGGGGGACAATTTCCTAATACAGCTAAGTGAATTGAAGTAATACAAGGACATGCATTCACAATAAGTAGAAATGGACACCATTTTGCTAATGCTTGAAGATTTTTTTTTTTCCAGTGGTTAAGACATCACATTTTTCTGTTCTGTGTCTTTATCTTATTGCATCTTCTTTTGCTTTTCACAGATCAGGCAGCTAGATGTCAGAGCTACAAGGGAAATCACAGGATTGCCTAAATTTCTCAGTCATAGGGCCTGCCTTACTGTCGTGTTTCAACTGTGGGGAGCTGCGAGGCRTTCTTTGAAAATGCATGGTCAAGAACGAAATGAAGTCCAACGAGACAAACTGTGTATCTGAGACCCATTTATTGGTAACGAAAATCGACAAGAAATAGTTGCCCACGAAAGGGGGCTGGAAAAGACAGCAAAAGAGAAAGGCAAATGGAAAATGAATGGGTAGAGAGAGAGAAAGGAGACAGAGGAGGTGAGCGGGCGTTACCACCAGTAGGACCGGGGGGTGATGTCAGTGTCCTCTTGACGGGGGTGAGCGCTGCTGCCGGAGGGAGAGCGGCTCTGGGAGAAGAGTGCGGTTCCCACAGCGATGGACTGCTGGACACACAGTGAGTGGACACTTGGACAGGACCGGGASCCTGGGTTGAGTCAGAGCGAGGATGGCGGTGGCAGGTGAGGTCGGAGGCAGGCAGGTGGCACAGGGAGGACAGCAGCRGCTGGGTCAGTGAAGGAGTGGGGCGAGGCAAACACTGCACTCGAGGCTTGGAGGGCAGCCGGTGTCCTGCTGAGTGCCCGGCAGGGGACAAGGCAGATACCTTGGGGTGAGCGAGAGCTAGCGAGGGCAAAAYCCAGGCAGGCCAAAGTCCAGCTCAGCAAACTCCCCCTGCTCAAACTCTCAGTTGATTTTTATACACCTGGCTCCTCCCAAAGTCTGCCTGGTGATCAGGAGACCATTGGTCCAGTCCAACCTTCTTCCATTGGTGGAGCCTTTCCASCATCCAGTTGGAGAAATGTCTCTGGGGAGAGCATCTGAGGTGTTGCCAGGCAAAATCCCCCCAGAGACAAGGCTTCACCCATSTCCTGKTTGCCTCCTGCAGGCTGCACGTGTGCACCCCTTCCCCCACATGCCTCTGACAAGCAGTGTTGAGGCAAACCAACATTAAAACRGCTCCTTACACTTACCAAGGGTTTGGGTCTGACCGTAATATCACACATTTCCCAGGTAGAATCAGAGCGTGAGAGGCAGACCTCAGGCTCATGTCTTACAGCTCTTACCTCWCCTCTCTTTGACCCAAGATTTCTTTGATTTGCGTGTGGAAGTTTTGTTGTACTCTGTTTGGAATGGGTAGCTGAGCTCCCAAAGGATGAAATGCAGCGACTGAGAATGTAGTAACAGGGACAAAGGGCATTTTCAGAGTCAGCCTCTGCCCTCAGCAGCTCAGTGATGTCATGGTCCCTCAGAGAGAGGACGTGTCCYACCATGTGATGTACACAAGGCTCGCTCAGCCCCATGCAGCAAGGTTTATTCATCAGCTGCAGGAAGACAGACGGCTCCAAAACCGTACCATGAAGGTGGARTCATTTGGGATGACCCATTTGTGTCAGGATTAGGAGTGCCACCATGGAAAAGGCCACAGTGGAAGAGGGTGTGTGTGYAGTCTGACAGGCCTCCCAGGCCTCCATCACCCAGATGTTTTGCGATCCCAGTCTCTTACACAGGAAGAAAAGAAATATGAAAGCAAAAATATGAGTTTTCCAAGACCAGTAATTCCATCACACATACTAAAGTCATTCTAAGGTGTCAATTCATCCCATTGCAAGAAAACTTTAGAAAATATATGTGAAGTTTTCATGACATTTTCCCCTTGTTCTGCATTTTTGTTTTTTACTATTAAATTTTACTATTAAATTAAATCTATTAAATTTTGCTCATTGGAGATACTTATTACCTGGGATGGACAATAAATAATAAATAATTGTTCAGGACAAACCTGAGCTTTTAGAAAATGGAATTTCTGTAGAATTGAACCTCAAAAAAAAAAAAAAAAAAGCCTGAAAAAGATACCACTGGAAGAATTTAGCATTGTGAAGTGTGTAACATAAAGAATTCAGAAAGTAATTAGCTTCTGTCATAAGTTAATTTTTTAACTAAAAAATCTAAATTTCAAAGTATTTCAAAGAAATAGTGATCTTTACAAATACATTAAAACGGTAGGAAAAAAAATGAAAAGAGGAAGAAGGTGAATAACAGGGCAGGCAAATGACTGATCTTTCTGTGTGGTTTTCACTCGAGCACGAGAAGAATGATTACATCCCTACAGCAGTCTTCAAAGTGTTGGAGTCAGAGAGTGGAATAGGAAATGAACTGCAGTTCAGTGACCCTCTGTGGCCTGAACAGTGGGAGCTGGTAAGCACAGCATTTCCACTTTATTCACTTCTCCTTTTTTCAGCCACTGTCAGTAGAAGGCCTTCCCACACACACGCTTTTGCATCTTTATTGTAACCTGAAAAGAACTAAATGTAGCAGATCTATCTATGTAGAGGCGGATATAATCTGTATGGGTAAAATTCTCAATGCTCCACAAACACACGGGCTTATTACACATGTGTATGATATAACAGTGAATAACTAAGATTTTCCTGAGAAGTCTGCTTTCCAATTTGAAATAGAACACATACTGAAAATTTCCTTGTGTTTCATTATGGATAAAACAATGAGTTGGTCACCTAGGTCTGTTAGTATAATAGATATAAAGCACTACTTTCAGCCTGTTCTGTAATTTTCTGTGCTTCATTTGTCACAAAACATCAAAAATATACCCTCAGCAAAATTTCCCTCTAGGAAAGGAAAGCACCCTATATAAATATAATCACAATGTGCTCGATCTTGTCATCTTGATGTATTCTCATTGATATATGTGAGAAGGGTAATCTAATGCTTAATAAAATCTCAAATGCACACCACAGTTTTCCATAAAACTACCTTTGCAATGGCAGGATAAGGTAAACCTGCAAGATGTTAAAGTATATGTGTCCTCATAGACAAGTCAAGAGGCTAATAATGATCCAAGTGAGATTCTTCTTCACTTTTTTGTTTTATAACTGGCCATCCCTTGATTTTTGAAAGGGAGTTCCAGATTTTCAATGTGTTTATTTAAAAAAATAAAATAWTTCTTAATCACATCCAATTTACCAAACTTTCCTACTTAAATGTGGGAGTAGCTCAGATAAAGTTATCACTTAGATGTTTAGAGAAATAGAGGATTGAGGGAACTATGGATGTTTTATCAATGAATTATTATGGCAAATTTTGCTTTCATTCAAAAGGTTATGACTAAGGGAATCACTGAAGACTGTTTGTCAAGGATAAAAATTAAAATCAAGCCTRTAGTCTGATTTTTGTGTTTCCTGTTTTAAAGAAATCCCTGACCCTCCAAATTTTCTTGGTCCTTCTTTTTTTCACTCAAGCTTCAGTTCTGTGTGATTGCATTTCGACTCTTCGAGCTGAGAAGAGTGTGAACAGTTGTTTGTGCCATCACTGTAGAATGCWAGAATCACAGCGTGGCTTGGATTTGAAGGAACCTTAGAGATGATCCAGTTCAAACCCCACTGCCATGGACAGAGACACCTCCCACTGGGAGAAATTGCTCAAAACCCATCCAATGTGGTCTGAGCACTTTCAGGGATGGGGCATCCACAGATCCTCTGGGCACCTCTTCCAGTATTTTGACACCCTCMCAGCAAAGAATTTTTTTCCTGATGTCTGATCTAAACCTGCCCTCTTAAAGTTTAAAAACCCCACTACATCAATATAGGCCCTGATTAAAAATAAAAAAATTGCTCAAAACCCATCCAATGTGGTCTGAGCAC
>NW_026623343.1:861214-897398 GCF_030028575.1 Malurus melanocephalus
TTCCATCCATCTTAGGAGCCTCTTGTAACTTCCAGAAGGCCACAAGATGATCTCCCCCTAGACTTTTCTTCACGAGGCTGAACAACCTCAYCTCTCTAAGCCTGTCCTCATAAGTAAGRTGCTCCATCCTTCTGRTCATTTTCATGGCCCTCCTCTGGATGCATTCCAACTGGTCCATGTATTTCTAGTACTGGGGAACCCACTGAATATAGTAAAATTGAAAAGAGTGAGGGTATCATTAAATAGAGAGCTATAAAGTATGCTTCCAGACAAATCTAAACCATCATTAACACTGGAATATAAAAGGGTGCACAGTTCTTAGTGTCTATTGCACTCTCTTAATGTCATTTTTCTTTATTACGAGTAAGGACTACAAGGCAATAAGATCTATTTAGGCACTCTCTTTATAGCAAAATTTATCCTCAAAAAGCTTCACAGATTCCCTTGATCATATTGTGAAATGTGAGCAAAATACCTCCAAGGCTAATAAATCYCTTTGTTTTTTACAAAATCTTTCTGATATGAAAGGATACGATTGCTTTATATACTTGTCAGAATTTTGTTAAAATCTTGAGTATTTGTACASTATTCTGAAGTTACACTTTTCTTTCTCCTATTCCATTTTTATCTGAAAAGACTAGATACATATTTGAAAAGAGATATGCAGAGAACATGAGTCTAGCAGTCTGTGTTTTGGAAACTCATTTTTTTTAATTGAAGGTTTGTCTGTTTTCATATGGTTTTCACTAAAATTCTCTATAGTTTCACAAAAGAGACTAAGGCTTCGTTCCTCTTACATTTAAAATCTGCGTTTTACAAAAGAAATGCCTAATATAGTACTCCTGAGAGCCCAACAAAGAAAATCCTAAATGAATAATTAAGAGGTGAATTAATGTTTTTATGATTCAAAATCTGGGAATATAAATGGAGGGATGTTGCGTCATCATGTGGGCTGAAAACAGAATAAAGGGTTATGTTAAACGAACACTGAAAATAGAAACTTTGCCTTTTCCTCTACAGTTCCTTGTTGAAGCCAACYGCTTGATAATTACTCTTGACTATTTCCAAATCCCATCACAGGAACTGTCTTTTCCTCAGCCAAGGAATTCTAATTCACTTCTGCTCTAATTAAAGAATCAGACCTTTMTCCTAGGACTCAGCCTTTCTCGACTCGCTGTTAATATCAAAACTTGTCCACTTGTCCACTTCACCCTCARTAACTGGGCTGTATGAAAATTCGTATGTCCTACACAGCTTACTGATATTTATATGTAAGAARAGTAATTCAATCCCTCCCTATGTGTTGTGATCAAGGCCCTAGATCATTCCTTGCACGACTCACACTGCATCTGAAATGATCTTCAAGGACTCCTGCTGGCTTCAAAGAAACAGATTTTGTTTAGCATTTTAGCAGAGCAGCTTTACTAAAGAACAGCTCTGCAGCTTTGGAGCATGGTACTCCTTAAAATAAGTGGAAAATGTAGAAACTGTGTCCTTCCTTCATAAATTTGATTCTGTCTGAACTCCTGATGTGTGCTCACCCTACTGGGTTCTCTCTGYTATCCTTGAATATCCAAAGGCACCACCTGATAGGGTCATTTTATGTGCAGTTTTCTTCAATGGACTTACCACCCATTCATAACACCAGTCTGGTGTATCTCTGAGCACACATTTTAAGGAAAGTTGATGGCCACCTTACTGCACCTGATGTTCATGACAAAAAATAAGTTCCTGCCTCTGTGATGTTGGAAGGATTTTACCTGATCATCAGGAAGCATATCTTAACCTAAAGAGAAGGAAAAATAACATTTTATTCCCTTTCTGTTTCCCATAAATAATTCTAAACAAGTGATTCCAACTTGTAGTGATGGTGTTTTTTAGCCTGCTCTACAAGAACTCCACTCCAGCAGTCTTCAGAATGCTTTCACAACAGGACCAAAGGCTGTGAGCAGTATTGCCTCTGCCCCCTGTAGTGCAAAGTGCTGGCCCACAGTAGGTGTAGGATGTCAGGCTTCTGTGTGCTATGCTATGAGGAGAAAAATTGATTGGATTTTTACCTGATCACTTACAACATAGGAACATCAGGGCTCTCTCTTTAATGCAACATCTATATCCTCTGCATCTAATAGTATTACCATTAGACAGTCATCCTCACTATTTTTTTGGACATACCAAATGTATTTTTTTCATAATACCCCTTATCTTTACAGTGTTGGAGGTGTCTTTCCCTAATTTCACCACTGCTTTGTTGTAAGTTCTTTTCACCCCTTTCCCTAACCCTACTAAAGACTTTGGATCACAGCTTTATCAGGTACATCTTTCTTGCTTCCCAACAGGGTAGAGGGCTATATCAAACATCTCTGCTTTTGGCTGATTGGTGTCTGAATTTGGCCTACTGTGGCCTCTGCCAGCATGTCTGACCTGCAATTCAAACTCCTCTAGTTCAGGAGCATAGTGTGTGTCCATTACAGATTCCTCTGCTGAGCTGTCCTACTGTATGGATAGGCTGTGTCTGGACTGGAGCTGTGCTGGAGCYTTCTGGTGGTGTCAGTTCCCTTGACTTGCAAAGGCAAATCCAGTTTACCACAGGCAGGGACATGCATAAGGAATTACAGCTGTGGTAGGTAGGTTGTAATGACCTCAGAGGAGGAATTYCCACAAGCAAGGTGCATGTCATGTTGCATGTGTGTGTCGTGTAAAAGCAGCTGCRAAGCACTTTATGACACTCCTCGAGAAACATTGTGCTGTGTGTAGGGCTGGCCAAAAATGACACCCTCAGTCCTGCACAGGACCCTGAGGCCTCTACATTGCTCTGTGTCTGAAAGAATACCTCCACTTGCAACAAYATCATCACACCCAAAACTTCATTACAATGACCTGGTGGATTTCAGCAGCTTTCTCCTGAACTCCAGCCCTACCTGGTGGGGTTTTATTTCTCTGATGCACTCTCTTCTTCATACTGCTCACAACATTTCATTTGCTAAGGTCAGCCTGGCATTTGAAGCAGTCTTAAAGTTTCTTTTTCCCCTTCTCAAAGTCTYCTCCCCACCCTGAAATAGCATGTCACATTTGAAGCGAGTGCTTTCAAGTGGAAGTGCTGCTGTAGTGCCCAATAAAGAAAGGCCCCACACTCCAGGCTGACAGTCAGCATCACTCTGCCAGTGCAAGCCTGACTGGAGGCTGGTAGCAGACAGTGACACAAAAGCAAGGCTGGCCAAAAATCATAGAATCATAGAATGTTAAGGGTTGGAAGGGATCTTAAAGATCATCTAATCCCAACCTCCACTGTTGTKGTGAGAAACACACCCCACTAGACCAGGTTGCTCAAAGCCTTATACAACCTTGCCTTGAACACTGCCAGGACTGGGATAACGACAACCTCCCTGAGCAACTTGTTCAGTGGCTCACCACACTCACAGTAAAGAATTTCTTCCTAAAACCCCCTGCCTTCCTGCTCATTGCTTTAAGAAAGGACCAAAATGATCTTGGATGGAGCATTTCCCACTGTTTCTGCTGGCACAAGCAAAGAGTGTCTCCGTGATACACTGCACAGCCAGCCCTGCCAGCTGCCCTAGGAGCAGCTGAGACCCAAAGGAAAAGAAAAAAAAAAAAATCTGAACTGGTGAATTATGAAATGGTGCCCAGAAGCAATGTGATGGTTTAACGTCTTATTGTGGGTTTGATAGGGTTGTTTTTTTGGTTTTTTGGGTTTGTTTTTTTTTTTTTTTTTTTTTTTTTTTTTTTTTTTTTTTTTTTTTTTTTTATATTTTTTTTTTTTTTCTGTACTCAAAAAGGTGTTGAAAATACTCTCTGTTGAATAGCTGATACTACACAGTTCAGAGATAGGAGTTCAGAACACATTAGCAGGCCCACATAAAAGCCATTTACAGAAGAGATTTTGTGGGTAAATCATGGTTACTAAGATAAAAGCTTTAAAATACTCAAATACCTTTTCCCTTCTGTATTTGTTTGGGGGCTTTTGGATTTTTTATTGGTTTGTTTSTTTTGGTTTTGTTCCCTAGTAGTGGAATTCGCACTGCTGTAAACACAATTTATTAACACAGGTTCTGCTCAATCTGAAATAACTCCCTCCATTCCTGGCTGAAGAAAGCTGCTGTGCCTAACTTGGCTGCTGGGAGAAAATTAAGACAGGTTCTCTACCTAGTGCTCCCATTTCCCTCCTAAAGAAGCAATTTGAGCAAGCCTCTTTTGTAATGCACTGTCCTCCCCTGTAAGACAATGCCAGTGGGTGGATCAGTGTCCTGAAGAATGGGACAGAGCCAAAGACCTGTATTTGTGGGCAATGAAGTTTACAGTCTGCCAGAGGAAGAGGGATCCACAGGCAAAGGATCCTTTGCAGGGTAATGAGACTAAGATGAGAAAAATAGTCAGAAATATTTGTATATATGACAAAGTGCATAATCTGCAAAAAGTGTGAASCAATATCTTCAATGGTCATGTGAAAGCCAAAGAATAATTACTCTACATTTATGTGTGTGTTTTCAAAAACTTAAAGAAGTATATTCACATTCAGGAACATATATCTTCACAACCAGATTAAGTTGCGTGGCAGCTGAGCCCTGCAGAGCTCTAGTCCTAAGTTAAGGCAACCACTGAAAATGAGGAATGAGCAATAAAAATGGTTGACTGCGATATCTATTTCTTTTATGTGAGTTTATGCCAACAAATGGTCTGTCTGTGGCTCAGGACACTTCTTGCACACTTTTCTCTTGGTCATTACACCACGAACTTATTTTGATTAGTGGTTTCATCTGACAAGACCATTTTAGGTCTTTCCATGCTGGCCTGGTAAGGCGAAAAAAGAGTGATTCACATGGATGTAATATATGTTAACAGTGAGCTCAAGCAATTAAAGTAGGATATGTTGGAGCTAGTTGCCATCATCATAGTTTGAAGCAGCTGTTGGCTAGATGTTTCCTATAATATCATGGGAAATGGATAATGGAGATCCTGAATAAATGAAACAATTTGAAAAATTAGGAAAAATACATAAATTCACGGTACAGATGTGCTCATAGGGAATATTTCTAAATAAAACAAATACTTGGGGTTTCAAATACGCGAAAAGAAACTGTCCTTTGCAAATATAGCTACACATCTAAAATTGGTTTTCATAATTTTTTTTTACCATTTAAACTAAGTTACATTATATATACGATACAATAATATATAGGGATATCCAGCATAGGAGTTTCTTGAAACATTTTGAAATATTGTCAAATAAACAAATCAAAAACTTTGACATCACTGAATTATCTATGCCACAGCCAAATTTACTTGATACTGCCTAACAATTTGAAAAGCTATTATGGAAAAGATACAGACAGATGTACWCTTGTTAATCTGTACATGAACTGTACCTGTTTAGGCCTGCTTTTCTTAAAGGACTTAGACAACATTCACTTACTGAGGTTGGTAAAATGAGGTCACTTTATTAAATTATTGAAACAGGAAGAAAATACTRAGTGAGAAACAGTTAAGCAGAGGATGAACTTGACAGTGTCTTTATCTTGCATCCTTTAAAGCATCAAAGAGCATGAATCCTMTAAAGTACCTGAGCATAAATGTCAGGAATCTGGAGAACTTTACCAAATACGTTCTTCAGATACTGTAAGGGGAAATAAATAAATTTGTGCTAAACAGTATCAGGTATTTACTCTTGTAAATAAGGAAATTGTCTKGTTGGGAACTGCCAATAACTTAGGAAATATTGTATTTTACCACAATCTACTCATACTCAAGAATACTGAGCACTTTGAAAGATCCCCCTACCAAAAATGCAGTTCCGGATCTAAAACTTTAAAACAGCCCATCTGTAATTCATCTGTAGTTCACATCTAAATCCACCTTCTAGATTTTCCCTTCTGTCTTCAGACTTCAGACTGTGAGACTGTGTTGTGGAGAACGATGTGCAGAAAGCATCTGCCTCAGCKCTGTCAGTCATGGGACACTTCCTGCTTAAAAATGTGATGCTTTTCTCTTATCTTGCGAGGTTATACTTTAGTGTTAGATTTGGCAGTCTCTGAAGGTCTCAATCTTTCATATCTGGAGTACAGAACCTCTAATGCAAGGCAAGGAAAACTAAGTTTTGTCACMAAAATGTGGAAAATTGGTTTCTAGTGGCATGGAAATGCAATGTCAAAGCAGAGCTGCCATTCTGGTTTACGTACTGTTATTGTGGGGATGTTGAAATACAAATCAATGAAGAGAGGTAAACTTTTGCTGACTTAAAACTCTGCTGAACAACAGGAGATGAAGCCAGAAAAGCTGGTGTTTTCTTCCTGAACTTCCTTTACGTTTTCATTTCGTTGAATTCAGTGACAAAATCTCCACTGAGGTTCCCAATCCTTACTTCCGATGGTACATCTCAATCTGAGCTGTGAATTCTTACACAAGAAGAGATAAGATTAGTGTAGAGTCCGCTCCAGAGACTACGGGACAGCTGCTTGTGCTGACTGGAACTTACTTAAAGAAAACTGTTAAAAATGTAACCATGTTGCTCCCATGAATGGACAAATTGGTAACAAAAGGGTCAAGGAAGGATAGACTTGCTTTTTTAAGCTCCTTTTCAATTCACATTCTTTATTAATGTGTTGCGATTACTCTGCAGTATTTTTTGTCCTTTCTCATTAGTTCTGTAGAGATTACATGGTAGCAAGTGTTTGCATAGTGCAGGAGCCTTCCCTATTTTGATGATTTAATTACATTGTGTAATAATAGTTGAAACAGGGATTCCTTTAGATATAAAAACTCTTGCTATTTTGACTTGGTGTTGAATTCATGGGCTTGGTATCTAACTGTTCCTCTTTTCTTTCAAAAAATTACCCACAAATATGCTTTTCTTGCAAAATCAGGCAGACTGCTCAAATTTTCCAATGAATCTTGTTCATTATAYGCTGCCATTACAGGTATAGTGCAAGTGAAATTTTAATGATAGCTATGTAAAATATRCTTTCTTGGCCTATGGACATGAACCACCCAGAGACAATTTACAAATAAAAAAAAGGTTAAGAATCTAATTGTTCAGTGTGCAATCTGCTTGAATATCCATTCTATACAGAGGTGCTTTCTTTTTTATGTCTTGAAATCTTGACTCCCTCTTAGCAGGAAGGTAAGATGCTGTGTGGGTACCAGTTTGAGGAGATTACAACAGCAGTAGTCTGTTAAGGCTGCACTCATCTTTTTGCTGCCTTAAGCTCAAGGAGCAAAGAATTGAGGGCTGCATCCACTASAGCACTGGGAATGTGATCATATAGAGAAATCCTAGGGTTTAGGCCAAGGCTTCCAAATTTCCCAAATACCATTGCCAAGCCTCAACATTTCTCATGATTCACCATGAACCATCATGACCTGCTGCCCTTGCCCCTGAGGTACACTTCCCTAATGAGAACTTATAGGTTTTTAAGCTATTTTCATTCTACAGATTTTGAATAATTATTAGTTTTATTTAAATAGAGATTTCTGTGTTTCAAATCTTGGAGCATATTTTACCCCAAAAGTTGGCCAGTTTCTGAGAAGTTTTATAGAGTACTTTTGCAGTCACAAATAAGAAAAATAATATTAATTTATGAATCTTCATGTATCACAAGATTTTATGCTGATAAGGACAGTGTTATGGTGTGMAGGATGGATACATGCCCTCAAAATACACTTGGCATTTTGGACAGTGAGTCCAACAAGGTCTATTTTTGTTTGATTTAGAGTTCTTCAGATTTATACTGCCCCCTGTACTCTKTCAGTTCCTGTGTATAATCTTTCCTGATTTTCTTTAATGTGTGTGCACATTTCATGATGTACAAACCCTCTTTTCCACATAAAATCAGCCTGTTTCATGACAGCATCTGCTTTGAGTGTACTGTCTACCTGCTTTTGCTCTCCTTAAAAGCAAATGAGCTCTCCAAAGTTACTGTATGARAACTTTCCCTTTGCAAATTAATAAAATCCTACTATTCATTTACACATTGGACACGGCATTTTAGAAATGGCTTTAACTTTTCTTGCATACAAGGAATATATCTTCAACCATAAAGAAGATAATMGCTCTTTGATAACACTGAAAAATCTCTTAGTTTCAAAATAATAAATTACACTGTGTCTGCAAACATTGATTTGCAAACAACAAACCACAGGTGAGTAAATGATGAGTCTGATAAAGATTTTSTTTGTTCCTTTTAATTGCTGCCCTTTAAATTTCTGTTAAGTAATTACTGTTACTATGCGGTTTATATTACTGCCTGGGATTAATTCAGTGATATTTTAATGATAACACATTTTATTTCTAACATGTGAGGATTAAGCCAGTGTTCAGTTGCTGAATTCACTAGYTGTAGTTTTGCATTAAGTACTTAGTTAAAAATAGTGGAAGGTAATTATATTTAAAGTTAACCCATATAAGGAAGTGAAATCCAGTGATTTAGTACTATTTGAAACACTTATAAAAATATATTGAAAGTTTTGCATTCAAAGATTCATGGCTTACATATTTTACAGGATTAAATCTCCATGTGCAGAAAAGAAAAAGAGAAATGGTGTTGATGGATGTCTATAATTATATACTATTCCATCAATACTTTCAATATGTATAGCATTTTCAAAATAAGATTGGGAAAGTAGAAGCTAATAAGACACTTTCCCTTTTTCATGCTACCAGAATATTATCCAGAATTTGGTAGATAAAAATAACCAAATAAAACTAATTTTTGATATGTTTGACATTGGAAGAAGGGCAGGGGGAAGGGAAGAAACATGTTGCTCTTTTCCAATTGTCAAAGCATGAAAAAGTAAGATYAAAAATAGTGAGCACTATACTCAAGCTCCAAATAAAGATTTCTTCCCTAAAATAGCCCCATCACAAAAAGCAGTTATATAGTAAAACAATGCTTAATGAAATGTTAATGGAGTTTTTCCCCCAATGCTATTATTAAATTATCTTTCTAGGATTTTAAGAATGGTAATTATTAATTCATACATGCAGTTTTTTAGGAATTTTTTTTTTTTAGTATAAAAGAGAAGGGCTTACCACATCTATTATGATGAAATCCAGTACTCACGTCAAGAACACAAACTCAGTAATATTAACCAGCAAGAAAATTAGTCTTAAAAAAGATGGTCTTGCCCCATCTTTTACAGGAAGGGTTCTGTCTGTAAATTCGCCACTAACCATTTTTAGCAGTGCAAAGCAAAACCTCAGTTCTGTTGCAATATTCCAATACTTCTTCATGATATTGAAAGATGCATATTTATCTAGTTGGTTTTTTACACTGAGACAGTGCTTCATGGACAAACCCCTGCACACCCATGGATTTGCAGTCAAGGCCTGCACTAGATGGGCAAGTACTCAGATGAAGCACTGCTGAAGTGAGGAAGGTTGTATACAAAAGTAAGATTCTGCTTAAGATCATTTGTTTTATTCAGTATCCAGTATGGGAATCTCATAAATAGTTAAGAATCTCTCCCTGCCATTCATTCAGTGAATGGAAATGGCCAGTGTTCAGCAGAAGCCAACAGCAGGAACTTCATCATCTGTGAACACAGCAGTACCTAATGTTAAAGCATCTGAAAAAGGTGTGAAATAAAATTCTCCTTCTCATAGAGACTGAGAGTCTCAGATTCTCCAGTCCCATCATTCAGCTCCAGATTTTCTTCACAGTCATTCAGGATACAGTTGAGAAGATAGGGGGATGAAAAGTGAGGCTGTTCTTCACCAGTCCTGCAAACCTCACCAGGAATGTGCCTGTGTCCAGAACCACAGCTGGGACCTCTTGGTAACCACTAAAATTAGTTCCTTCCTTCAGGTGATCAGTAGCACTGCTGCAGTGCTGAATACCCAGGGCTTAAGCTATATCATTCTAGATAATGACACAACCATTGCATACAGATCCTGATTTTTTTACCTTTTTTTTCAAGGAAAAAATACATTCATAAAATTTCATTAGAAACATGTCTTTTTAAAAGTTGTTAATATGCAGAGTTGACAATCCAAAAGTCATGAGGTATCAGAATTCCTGCTGCCCATAAAATACTAATTCTGCTTGTCATGTCTTAAATTTATAGTATCGATTTTAYTTTCAGCAATCAAAGGGCAGCTGCAGATGTAATGCACTGTTCTGAGTTTTTTAACTTGTAGGCAGCCAAAGAGTTTTATTTTAAACTCATTTATTACATACCTGTGCAAGTAACCTGTGTTTTGTCTAATACTCCAAGCAAAATCTTTGAAAAGAGGTATCAAAGCAGAAAAAAAAATACGGTGGGTTAGCGAGAAGATATACAAATAAATTTAAAAAAAAAAAGAATAAAAAAAATAAATAAAAAAAAGAGAAAGAAAAAGAAATCAAGAATATCTATCCAGCTTTCTCTTTCTTAGATTAAAAAGCAATTGGGACCCGCTTGAGGAAAAACTAAGTTTTCATTGTGATGTTATGGACATACCAAGAATTTTTGGGTATCACAATTGTTATTTAAAATTTGCTTTATTGGATTAGTTTAATAGGAACCTTTAGTGTAGTAACTAGAGTTGTTTTTAGCAGATTAGATCAAGAAATAGCATGAAGGAATCTGAAGCATTTTTTCAAGGGAGTACTGAGTCAGGGAAACTAACTCAGTCACTGCTGAATTTTTTTTTAAGTATTAGTGCCTCAGCTGCAGGCAAATACCATTCTCCCTGATTTGGAGAAGGAATCAGAACCTGAGTTTCCAAGCTGCTACCTGGGGCCTGCCCCAAACTGGCCAAAGGATTTCCCAGCTGTGTCTTACAGTTATTCCACCTTGTAGAAGTTATAATGATCTCACCCAATTGTCCAAAAAGAGCCAAGCCCTTCTCCAGTGGCCAGAGCACAAACCCCACAATATCCCTGGGGTCAAGATCTTGCTGCCAGTATGACTTAGTATTGAAGAATTTTGACAAAAAATGTCAACTTCGACATGACAACCATTGGCCTGAGCTGTCAACATGGGACATGAAAAAGGACAAAGAGGTTGGATCCTGGGTCTTCAGTATCCTGAGTGAGTGCTCTATTGGCCAAAATGTTGTTTTCTCTTACTGGRAATTCCATTACAGAACGTGAATTAATGGATCCCAGTCTTAATTTGTCTGCTCTAGGTTGGTTTGTTGCATTTTTTTTTTTTTTAACAGGATCATTCCCATGATAAGTTCCTCTTTTGATGGGCTGAACATTTACGATAAAAAACTACTTCATGAAAAAGATTTCTGACCAGTTATAATTAATACTCTGTTTTGTATTATACTGTTTGGTGAAGTTTTGAAAGTATGGCCTTAGGGATAATCTTTTAAATAGTTTCTGTTAATTGACAGTGTTATTCAGACATCTTCCTTCCACCCCAACCCTGGTAATATGCRTGAGCTATATTAATGCAGTAATTATTTAGATCACTTTTTAAAATTTCCCCCTTTTTTCAAAGGGCTTTTTACTTAAAATGTTTTGTAATGCTTTTATGTCTCTGACGCTTTCTCAAGTAACAGGTTTTTCATGTATTATTTGGAAAAAGACATTTCAGAATCCCTCTAGAATTATTCAGTTTGGAAAACATTCTATAGACATAATTTGCTAGAGGCAAGCTAGCACTGCAGATTAAAAGTTTACATGAAGACAACAGACATACCAGTATTACTTTAAATCAGACTGAAAGAGAAAAAAGCACATTTCTGCTAGGCCCAAAAGACCTTTATTTAGTGTCTTCTCAAAAATTAAAGTACATTATTACACACCCAGTAAACTATTGATCTTCACTCATTTACTGTGTACTGTGTACTCCATTAGTACGTTTTTCTCAATGCCACAGATGGAGCCCCACAGATTTTTAGAAACACTTTTCAGCCTCACCAGAATTACCAAATCATTCATAGGTGATATCAAATGAAATCCAAAGAAAAAAAAATGTTTCCAAATTTTTTCTAGTCATAAGCAACTAAGCYCAGAAATTTACATGTTACTCTCAGGTAAGAGAGATATTGGTGCTGTTTAAAAAATGAACAAATTAGTAAGTAAGTAAATGAAGAACTTTGAAGTTTTCCTTTATGCCACTGTGATAGAATTCATTCATTCCTGCACATGAGTTTCAGTACATCCTGATTTATTTCAGAGTAGGCTACGTGGTTATAGAAAAACAGATTACTGCTTCTTTTGTCCTCTGACTTGTAATTGTTATTCACTGCAATTTTTATATACATATACATATAGATATATGTATACTTGTTTGCTGTTTCCTTTTCAAATTGAAGGTCTTCATTCTTGCTTTCATGCTAAAATGGAATGTTAGTTGCAGTTGTGTGCAAAAATATTCAGTGGAGTACAACAAATTAGTAAGAATATACAATTTRTAAAATCAAAATACAGAAATAATATTGTGCTATCATCCTTAAATCATAATTTTGCATGGTTAATATTCAATGATATCAAAATAAGCCAGTATTTCCAGACGTGACTGTGGGACCAGATGTCTTCATTTTTAGCTGCTCAACTTGAGACACCTGAAGCTTGGTATCTCCTCTCAGGGTACTAAGGACCATGACAGTATCTACTGCAGTGTCTGTCCTGGTTTTGCCTGGGATAGAGTTGCCTTTCTTCATGGTGGGTCGTATGGGGCTGTGTGAGCCATATGATTTGTGACCACAATGATGTTGTTAACACAGGGATGTTTTAGTTGCTGTTGTTGAGAAGCATTTACACAGATTCCAGGCCTTTTCTGTCCCTCACCCTATCCCACCAATGAATGGGCTGGGGGTGCACAAGGAGCTGGGAGGGGACACACCCAGGACAGCTGACCCCAGCTGACCAAAGGGACATCCAACACCAGATGGTATCCTGCTCTGCAAAGAAAGCTGGGGGGAACAGCTGGAAGAGGGGACTGTCCAAGCAATGGCACGGGTCTTCTCAAGATGTTGTTCCATGTGATAGAGTTCAACTTTCCTGGGGATGGTTGAAAAACTGCCTGCCAATGGGAAATGGTAGATAAATTCCTAAGTTTTGCCTTGCTTACAATATGTACCTTTTGCTTTCCCTGTTACATTACCTTTACCTCAACTCATGAGTTTTCTCAATTYACTCTTTCAATTGTCTCCTATCCCACTGTAGGTGAGAAGTTAGTGGCTGCTTGGGGTTGATCTGACAACCAGTGTTAACCCACAACAAGTTTCCTGCCAGGAGAGCAGTTCTTCAAACTTTTAAACTTCATGAAAATGTCAGTTGCAGATTACAAAAGTCATTTTCTGTTGACAGGCTTTTCCTTGCAGTAGGAGAATTCATGAAGTGATTTAAGCTGAAGTGTGGAATGTGAAACTTGAAATTAGACCCATGTTCTTTATCAAAAGCTAAAAAGTTGTTCTTTGTATCACTCTTACTTCAGTGCCTCCATTCTCTTGACCSTCCTTCCATTTCCTAAAAACCCCACAAAAGTTAAAAGCTTGGGATGTGACTCATTGCTAACCAAACCTTCCAATACTTACTTTGTATTTTCCTTAATAATATTCAACGAATTTCTGATAAGTACCTATTCAATCAAATAAATTCCTAAATCTCAGCAAACAACTTTCTTTCTTTTCTTCACCTATTTCACAACCACACTGAGCCTAGGGGTTTAATATACTCAGCCTAGTAATATCATCCATTGTTATGAGGATGGCTGTGTTTACTAATAGGGCAAAAATTGTTTTTCAACTTGCCCTCCGAATACAAAGCACACAAGCCTCTGTTTGTTGATGTTTTCTGTGTTAGTTGCAGGGAGTAGCTGGGCATCTGCTCAGACATAGCAATCTGAACTCACACATCTCACTGCCACGGCGCCTCTGAACCCCCACAGCCACACTTGCAGGACAAGACCTTGTTTTTGGCTTCCTTTCTGTGGACACAGTGATGTCAAGAAAAGGCAGAACAAGGGTAATGATGCAGCAACAGTGAATGCAGGTGGCACCTCTGTTTCTTGACATTTACTTCAAGAAAATCTCTAGAAATCTCCTAAACTGCTTTTCCACCTAAGGCCAATTGCTTCTCTGTTTTTAGTGTGAGCTAGGCAATACCACCAGATTCTGTAGGAAAGCCATGTCTATTCCTGCAAAATATCTAAAGAGCCCACTGAGGTTTTCATGTGATAGAAATGACATCTCTTAGGCTGAGGTCTCCAGGATACCCTATCCTTACTATTAATGCTTAGAGAAACACTGGCCAGTAGAAAGGTACTGAGGAGCTCTTTCACTAGTCAAGAAGGAAAAGGAAGGGGAAAACAGATAATGGAGGTATAGTATTAACAGTATTTTTCATTAACAGTGCATCACTGCCAGAGAGGGAAAGTGGCTCCGTGTGACCCCATTCCCTTCTCCCAAAGCCATGGAACAAAGACTTGTGCTATTCTTCTACRCCCTTACTGTTGTTTTGCTAGTCGCCCCTGCTTTCAAGACATAGAATATTCCTTCTCCTTCAGCTGCCAGCTCTGACTCTGCATGGAGCTCACCTCCCTTCTGTGCAGCTGCTCTCATTTTGGGGGATGCTGCCACCAACAAGCACGTTTGCCTTCATGTGATAAGATTGCAGGCGATTGTTTCATTGATGCTGCACAGCTAATGGGGAAAAAAGGCACGAAAGCTCCTAAGATTTCCATTTCCATAAATCTTGCCTAAGGCTCCAGCTGGAGCTGTCCTAGAGGGGCCACGTACAGTATAGTACAGTATATTCCCTGACTGCTTCTTTAGCCAAATAAATTTTGTTGATGAGTCATGTGGGCACCACAGATCATTTCAAAGACCCATCTGGCAGAATAAAGTCACTCGCCTTCAAAGCACAGTGTATCTCAAAAGGTTCAGCATTTGGATTTGGTTTGAATTCTTGGATCTTTATCTGAATTCCCTGAGACTGTATAACAGGCTTTCCTGCAGAATTTCCGTCGTTCCAGCTTCTAGTTAAAGCCATATAATAACACAATAAAACTTGTTCTCCTGGTATTTCTGTCAAAAACAGAAGTGAACATCAGGAGGTGAGGAAAGAGGAAGAACTGAAATATATCATAAGTTTGAGTAAGATTTGGTTCAGGATTTGTTCTAAGAATAAGTTGAAGATTCCACTGAACACCTTGGCTGTTGCTTAAATATTTTTATTCATTTGGGGGCTGACTCATGTCATTTAACAATGCCTTCATATATCTAGTGTTTCTACTAAATTATCAAGTCAATTTCTGTTTGTGTTCCAAACTGGCAGCTGTGTCTCCTAGTGCAGTGACCTTTAATTTGAATGGAACCTTGTGTTTGCAAAATGCTGTATATAGTTCATGACTTCTAATTTGCTACAGTTCTTCTAAACTATTTCTATGAAGAATGTGAAATAAAAAGATTTTTTTTCAAATACATAATCTTTGAAAAGATTACATTTAGTAGCTCTCAAGCCTCAGCTGAAATCTCACTGTGTTAACTTTTTTCTCACAAGGTTTACAGCAACATACAAATACTTAAATACTTTTTTTTTTCCTCTATTGGATTGCTTGTATTTTCTTATCTGCATGGCTTTGGCTTAGCTAGGAATGATTATACTTTGCTTATGTTCCTGTCAGAAAAGAACACATCCAGAACACTTATAAATCTGTGGATGAAATGTACACCTTTGTTTTAAATTCATTCCATTGGCCCTGTGAATGCCAGATCTTTTTCAGGTTTTATCACTTAGAAGATTCAACCTAAGATAGATCATGCAGTATCTGGAAATATCTTGCAGGCTGCCTCTCATTACTTTAAAGTCATCTGGATGGGTAATTTTGTTTACAGCTGCTGATAGATAGAATCTGTAAAACCTGATTTTCAGAGGTACTGGCTATTTTCTAGCTCTCACAAAGTGGAAATGTAGATGATCAGTGTCAGTTCCATAGTTCTCTGTACTTCCCCGCCTCCCTCTGCCCTGAGTTTRTATCTGTTATGGTACACAAATGTAACAAAATGTCTATTGACTCAGAATAACCACAACTTCACATGTTGATGGTATTCTTAGGTCTAGATTATGTGCAGTGTGTCTGAGGGCATATTTACACCAATCCCATTCATAAAGCCTAGTTCCAGGCATGGTTTCTCTTTCAAAAGCAGAATGAGCTATTGCTTGCTAATGCACCAAGCTTCAGGAGCTGATGAAAAAAGAAGGTATTTCCAAATACCTAATTTCCTGTTAGGTACAGTTAATGCTTCCAAAATACTTTGACATGCCCTGCCCTAAAACAACTTYTGTGCACTTTGCTCTTTTTTCAAGAATATGTAAGCAAAAGCAGTATGGAAAAGCAGAATGGAAAAGCATATTAGAGGCAAAGTAGAACCGTCTAACATTCAGAGCCTTCATGAAAAAAGGAGTAACAAGAGAGGGTTAAATTGCTTGCTTGCTAAGCAATATTTTACTTAACCAGTCCTGGAATAATGCACTGTTCATAATGAGTAAAGATAGTGATAGCATTGTCAACATGATTATTTGTCTATACCGGAAAAGGTCTGTTAGAATTGCACAATATCATGAACTGGTCAGTTCTCAACTTGTCATGCTAGAAGAAGAGAAAAATTAGAGAGAAAAGTGCTATAACTGTGGTGTTGTCACCCCAAGAAGGTCCACAAATTACTTTTTACTTTAATACTGTTTGGTAAGATGCAGGCCAGGGAGCATCACAAGTACCAAGGAAACCTTGGGAAGTAAAAAAGAAAAAAAAAAAAAAAATTTGGTTTTCCAAACACCATTTGTTATGATATTAAGTGGTTTCATGCTTTAGTTTCTTCACGTTATACTCTCACTTCTGAGTGCAAACTTTGCCGATGGCAAAGGGAAATACAAAGTGTTGACAGTTAACTATAGCTGGCCACCTGGCCATCCATTACACCCCAGATGTGAATTGTGAATTTTTATATTCTTTCTATTTGAGGAAAATGCTTCCTCTGATGTTCTTAAATGACACTTTTCAACTGGAGAAACCCACATTTTCTTATTTTGATGGACTCGTGATTGCAATGTGGATCTAAGGAAAAATGGTGGGTACACAGAAGAATGAAGGATTGCGTGGCATATTTTTGCCATCTGTCTGCCTGTAAATTGTGGTCCCACTGTAGTTACTGTCTGGTCCATAGAGATCCTTTCAAACCTGCAAAATAATTATTTCATAGGTAGATTTTTGTGTACTGATCARTGAGTAGTTCAACTGGGCTGACACAAATGTATGTTTGTTATAAAGATGGCTGAAACAAAGAACACCTGAAGTGAAAAATGCAATTGCTTTTCCTGTACTCCACAAACACAGGCACAGTACCCATCTCACAAGCAGAATGTCAAAGTACAACTTTGCATTCTGGGGGACTGAGACCAGAGACTTAAGCCTTGGCTCCCACATTCTGCTTTCCCAGGGCCTGGGGCTTCCTTTGTGTGCACAGTTGAAGCTGCTGTACTTTGTGACCCTTCCTTGGGGGACCAACCTGCTCAGCAGTTTTACCCCACTAGACTAGGCAATCAGTCCAACTGCTGCTGGGTTCTTTAAATTATTTATAAGAAATGAAACAGTTCCGATATGACTGTCCATATAAAACCTGATGGTGATGGCAAAAACATGGGATGCAATTTAGTTTCTTGGTCAGCTTGAGATACCACAGAAATGTGAATCTTGATGTTCTACATACTGTGTGAATGRTCTTGTCACCAGGGCAAAGTTATTCTCCCTTAATAAATTTAAATGTCTGACCATATCACCATCCCATGAAATGGATGAGAGAGAATATGCACTGATTTGTGAAGTTGAAACAAAGCAAGTGGGTACTACACCATAATGATGTTTGTTTATTCTGCTTTCTCTATCCATTCAGGAATGTGTGAGCAAAGCAGTGCCCTTTCCAGCTTCTCAGGGCATAGGCAGAGATGCAACTTAAATGGGAAGAGAATGGAAAGGTTAACTGGTTTCCAGTAGTTTTACTGAAATCAGATTGCCCGTACATCTCTTTAAAATTCAGAGTTTTATTTAAAAAACATATTTTTAATTACCCATTTATTATCTGTAAGATGTGACTCTTGCTTGCTACTATGACTCCTTTATACATTTTGACCTCAAAGTGAAAAAAAACTGACAAGGTCATTGGTGCCATCAGAATGACAGAAAATACCCATAAAGTAAATGAAAATGTTGTGGCTCTTTCATTTTTAAAAATCCACAGTCAAACGTCTCTTCGTCTGCTTCATAGCTCTTCATCAAGTTTTCTTCAGAAGCTCCACTTAGCAGCAGTGGCACCTACAGGATGGAAGGCAGTGGAGGCTGCTATATCCCAGGCAATCATTTCACATGATCAGAGAGATGCTCTACTGCATGCTGACAGTAGACTTGGCATTAATTCCTAGTCATTGCACGAAATTAAAATGCATTTTGTAATTTTGATGCAATATCTGGCACACCAATAGCTTGCTTCTGCCTTAACTCCACACTTAAGTTATGCATAGCGTTTGCTGGAAGGAAAGGCTCTGTTTGTAGGCAAAGCTGAAAATTTACCACAAGACACAAGCATCATCCAACTGTCAAAAACAGTTTTTTTCTTGCTGGCAAAGAAGAAATTTCCCCCATTTTTTACCTTTCAAGCTTAACTATCAAGTATGGGTATAAAAAAAAAGATAGTAAAAAGTGCATCATGGGCTAACCTTATGAGATGTACATCTCGTCTGGCATGACTTTTTCCAGTCCTCAGTTTTTTATCTTCACAATAAAGTAGCATTTTCCCTGCTGATCACACTACTACTGAAGCATGAATTTTAGGGCTTGTAACATTAGACCATTTTTACTGATCTTCATGAGTTCGCAGCAGGGACTTCAAGGTCATTTGGTCACCAGGGTTAACTTTTCAGCAATGAAAAGCAAGAAATGCTTTCAAAATAGGTGGGTATTTATTATGAGCATTTAATTTCCCTAAAACTGCAATACTTGTTAGAAAGTATTGAAAAAATAAGTTCTTGTTTCCTTTGACATGTCCTTTCTTTAAGCATTCTTCTTAACTTGCTGCCCCCGCGACCTCCTTAGTAGCAGATACAATTCATTTCTTATGCAGACTGACAAAAAAGATGCATGGTATATGGCACTGCATATCTTTACTTCATTATTTCCTCATAGCAAAGACTTGAAACTGTAATGTGTGAGAAAGAAAAGGTGCCAACATGACATTTACTACTGCTAATATGAATCTGATTAATTCTACAACAAGAAACATCATCTTAACTCTTTATCTTCTTGTGTGTGTTTTTTGTTTGAACCAAATTGATAAATCAGAATATTTTGACAAATAACATATACTTGCAGCTCTTGTTGAAGCAAACAATATCACAACCTAGTCATTTGCAGTAAGTTTATTATAAGGGAAGCAAGAGGCTGTCTTTTAACAATATTTACATTCATCTACTAAGCTGAAATCTGTTTTATATAGTACATTTACAATATATTTAGCCATAGTTACACTTTATTTTTAGGACAGCACAGTGAAAGTTAGAAATAGTTTCAGTTTGCTTCACCATGCCTCATTCCACAGTGTTGTGATTCACCACATTCAGAGAAAAAGAATTTCTCCTAAGGAGGTGTTACTAAAGCCTAATTATTCTATTTGTGCCTTTTTTAGTAACACACAATGCTTTCTTTCTGTTTGGAATTTGTGTGTCTGAGAATTGACCTTCTTATACCTCAGTGATGAAGCTTTTTCTTAGTTAATGCTATCAAAATTATTTAAAAAAGGAATTTTTATTTGTCTTAGTGTCTCATTTATGGCTTGCTTTGGTTTTGTACTTTAAAAGATTGATTTTCTCTTCCCAGTTATTGGTGGACAGTATGAGAAAAATTGCATGTTTTAGTTTCACATTCTTCAGTCTCATTTCTTACTACTTGCAGGTTTGGCTGAAATGTCAAAAATGTAGAAACTGTGAGAAGTACCATAGAATGTGCCGATGTATATACTTTTAGTGAAAATGTTTTTCATCAAGGGGAAAAGGGGGGGAAAAAAGAGAAAATTGTATTGCAAGGGAGGAAAAAAAAACCTAAGCATTTGATTTATTTACATATAATGTTTCCCTTATGTATAACATATATATTTAAACATTCATGAAAATTGTAAAGAAATAACCCAGAACATTCAAACACTATGATATTTTTAAATGTAGGGTGACAAACACTGGATTCCGACATTTGATGACCTTGTGAGTAAAATATTTTCCTTGGATTCATTTTGTTTTCTTCTTTTATTGGATCACATTTAAAATGTCCATAGCACTATTGCTGTGGAGAAAAATAAGCTGGCGGCTAACACAATTGTCTGGCCATAAAATATCAAAAAGGGGGAAAAAATTAAAATGAGAGAAAAAGAATTTATGAATCAACACTAGAGGAGGATAAAGAACGTTTTGCCAAAGTCCATGGGCTRTTGGTAAGTAAGCGAGGTTAGCACTGGCTGTTGCTTTGTAATACCAAAGCAATACAAATAACTTTGAATGCAAGCAAATGACACATAGGTCAGGATTTTAAATGTGAACACATGCTCCAGAGGAAACCGTACAGGAATAAAAGTTGTTCCTGTTTTGTTAGTTTAGATTCTGAAAGAAGCTTTTGTGTGTAAAGATGTAACACGATCCCATGCCTGGAGCCATGCCCCATGGTACACAGACTGCTGTGTTTGTCCCAGAGTACCAAAGACAGAGAAACTTGCAGCCTGTCTATCCCCAGCCTGGCACTGGCTTTTGTGAAATTTGATTTACTTTTGCCAGAATGGTACCAAAAGGGACCTTTCTTATCATTCCTCYGGGGGATTTAGCAGGGAGAGTGTGAGCCCTGCCGAAGGTAAATCTTGATGCTCATTGCTTTAAAAAAAAAAAAAAATTAAAGAGCAGTTCTGTTTCAGTATTATAAACTCTCCTCTTTGAATACCTTCCAGAAATCTGCTGGTTTAATTTCTTAGTCCCATCTGTTTCTCTCTCACTGGCTATATTTGTTAGTATTTCCTCAAGCAGCATGTTGTATTGCCCTTACTGTGCTGGAGGAAAAGGGCATAGATTGATCATTTTACAGGACAGGGAAGCGTTTATTTTGGGCTGCAGTAGAGTGCATTTCCTCGCTTCCTGCCCAGAGTTATAGAAAAAAATTCACTGGGGGGCAAAAAAAAAAAAAAAAAAAAAAAAAAAAAAAAAAGAGGCAGCAATGTCAGGAGGGCCATTAGGCTGCTTATCTGTCTTTCTACTTTGGCACGTGAAAGCTCCCAGCTCAGCATGCCATGTGTCAAATCTATCATTTGATATGTCAGGAACCATTATTCCCTCTTTTGTCACCAGTTTTGACCAAAGGATGAAAAATTGCTGTCTTACACAGACAAAATTATTGCTGAAAAAAAGGGCAACTATGGCACATAGGAGTAGGCCAAGGTGAAACCTAGGGAAACTCTCCTTAGATTAGGTCTGGGTTAAGAGAATATTGATCTGTGTGCTAAAAACTGTTGATCTCTCTCTGAGCAGAGGATGACAAATGGTAGCAAACAAAAAATTGAGTGTCTCCAAGGACATTTGAGCTGCTCTCTGTTTTCTATGAGTATTTGTTTGGTTTGTGGGTTCTGCTCAAGGGATTTAAACTAAAATAAGCAAATATTAAACAGAATGGAAAGAGCCATAAAAGGATACAGTGTGAAACTACAGGAAGACTACAGTCAGATAGAAATTACACTGAGTATTAAAACTAATAAATGGCTTAATAGTAAGAAAAAGCATGTGTTCACTGCAGAAATTTAGAATATTGTAATTTTTAGGTGTTTTACTATAGCAAATGGGATGTCAACATGATATTGTTTCATATTAATTTCTGGAACATTAATTTCAAGCATTTTTAGATGCACAAATTTCATTATGTTCTGTACGGGTGATTCACAAACAAATTATGTTGAGGGCAGTAAAAATCAGAGGCTTCACAGCAGCTCGAACAACTCTTGAAATCAGCAGCWACTTCTCCTTTTCTTCATTCAGCATACCCAGAGATGAGAAGGATGGAGAGAATTCATCTCCTTTATTTAGGACAGAGAAGTAGACACACTGGTTGACACACTAAGCACCCAAGCTAATTTCACCTGATTACAGGGAAGAGGTAGGTTGGCAGGTGGAGACCTCCAAGGACAAGAGAATACTTCATCGAGGAGGAAAATTGTGGCCAGGGTTTTGTTTTCCCYCAAGTTTCATCTTTAGAGCCCTGAGTTTGAATGAAGTTTAAAATAATGGTTATGAAAGGCCCTTTTGGCCTTAGGGGAGCTGAARCGTGCTATGAACTAATGCCATACATAACCAACAGTGGAACAGGGATTTGTTTTCTCAACTTTGAGACCCAGAGCAACTGTGATTCTCCAAGTTTGTGTTGGCATGAACCTTGGGCCTCCTAAGGCCATCTTGTCTGAACAATGCCTGTGATTGAGTCTGTTCAGTGCACATTCCTCCCCCATTCCTGCACACAGCAGCCAAGGGTCCTGCATCTCCTGTGACCTTTCTGAATTTGGCAATGCTGGTTTACAACCTTTATACTTWCCCATTTTCTGCTGCTTCCCACTGGAGGTCACTGCGGTGGAGGAGTTGCGGACAACTAATCTGAGTTTCCCACCACTACTTAGGATACTTAGGATCAGGTGGGGGTACATGTGACTGATGTGTATCATTTTAAACCCATCATGAGCAAAAAGAGTCAAAAAACATACAGTTTTTGAATGGATGTGGCAGAATGAAAAGAAAATTCCATGGAGATTTTCAGGGTCCTCACTCCAGCTGAAGCTGATTGGTTGTAGAAGAGCTCACCTGAAGGCTCACCTGAAGGGACTGATCCAATGAAAAATGCAAATCTTCAAAACTGAGAGTGAAATATTCCAGAKTTAGGAGTATTGTGGTAGAGTTGCAGTTGATTTGGTGCTGATTTCTTGGCAGATCACCAGCCTYCTTCCTTGGCAGCATGACCCTGAGCTGATGAGAAGACACAACAGATCCCCAACTCCTAAACTCCCAGATCCTTTCACCATCCAGAAGCTCCCTYGATGAACTGGCACAAAGCAGAAGCTCCTCCCATGGACACAAACATTTTGTAAGAGACCAATTATTTCCAGMTGAATGTTGCATAGTAAGCATGGCACCCCTGCAAAGAAATGTAATTTAGTCCCACAAATGTTTCACAACTAATATAGATCTTGACTATTTTGAGACTGAGCAGATAAGTTCCAGCACTCTTTGCAACTGGCCAGAAAATAGAGATCTGTAATTGCTGAAAATGTTACATCATTGTGAGCTGATGCTCAGGCATGTCTTGCTTAAAGTTGCTAGAAATTCTTGGAATATCTTAAACATATTTTCAATGTACAAAGTATCTCATTTGAAACTGATAATTTGCCCACATAGTTCAGTTGTGAGAGTTTCTCTCCTTTTATTTTCATAAGAGCTTTAAAATATTGTGGAAAARGTATTTTGTTGTTTAAAACCAAATCAAGCCAAGTGTTAAAACCTTCTGATGCCTTTTGTGTTTTGTTGGTCTCTGTAAAGGCTACCTTTGAGCAAGTCAATGATAATACCTTTTTCACAATTATTGTCACAACTGTGTCCCAGTGAATCCCAGATATGGACCAGAAGCAATTAAGTGATGACTCTTGGCCACAGTTTTGAGTATGAGAGTCGTTTTCTCTACTCCTGGGTCCCTTGTATTTCTCTGATTTCATTTTCTCTCTAGGCTGATGGGGCAAAGTCCTGCAGAGCAGTCTCAGAGCCAAGTTCAAAAAAGCTTTTTGGAACTTCACAAGGACTTAATCCTTCCCATACAATCTTCTCACAGTCTTCCCATAACCCTCAAAGGGGCACAGGAAAATACCAAGGGGCACCTAAAAAGGTGAAAATGTTGCCTTATTAAAATGGCAGAAGCAGTTTCCTTTGCTTTGATGCTACTCCACCTTCAAARAGTTTCTCACAAATGGAACAATGGTGTCTCTACAGGATATACATTGGCGCCACAAAATGTTTTGATGCCAGATGGTGAAGGAGCATGGGATGAGCTGGTGTGTCTGTGTTAAGAAAGTGTACAGCTTCACGCTTTCCAAAATGAGCTCCAGAGGGTCCCCACATAGGACATTAAAATGTGGTATAAATTGAACTTTGAACACAAATATTTATGTCAGGAGCTTCTTAAATGTCATTTGCAAATTACAGTATTGCTAGATAATGCAAAGAATACACGTGGTTAGGTGATTTTATGATTTCTACTGTGTTTTGATGAATTAAGAGAGTCACATGCTAGTGTCTTCACTTTTCCCTCCTACATTTCYGACATTAGTCACATTTTGAACTATCGTGTCTTTCTTAATGTCAATTGCCTATGAGTTTCATGTATGTTTTTTTTTGTGGGATAAGTCAGCTCCAGATCACAAAGTCCCAAATATTAAAATTAAGGAAACATTTATTAGACTATCACATCAGTTTTCCTGATAGCACAGAACTGTTCTTTCCAGCTTCTTGGAGTGCTTCCATCAATATGGTATCTGGGTGTCTTCTAGAAGTGCTTAACTGACAGCTGTCATGTATGATTCATGATTTCTTCAGTCTTCTGAAGAAAGATATTTTGTGTGCATTGAAAAGAAACAACAAAATTGCAAGGAAGAAGATGTTAGCTATGTAAAAGTAATATAACCTTCTCTAGACAAACTGCACATCAATAGCCTCACTGCAGCTCTTAATGCCAATTCTGATTTTCATGTTTTAGCTTCATCTTTAAGTGATATTATGAAGATGGCAGTTCAATGGTAGTTTTCCATMGCTTTTGAAATTGAGAAATTTCTTGAGAAATAAGCTTTCAATGCATATTTCCACAATTTATGTACTCTTTTATCTAAATTCTGCTTGCATGCCTCAGTCTGCATTTTTCAAAGGATCACTAAAGTAGGAAATGTCTTCCAAGATCATCGTGTCCAATCTGAGTCAACACCACTACATCATCTGAATCATAGCTCTAAATTCAATGCCCAGTCATTTCTTGAATACTTCCAGGGATGGTGACTTCACCACCTCCCTGGGCAGTCCATTCTAACACTTTAACTACCTTTTGGTGAAAAAATTTTTCCTGATGTCCAGCCTGGACCTCTCCTGATGCAGCTTCAGGCTAYGCCCTCTTGTCCTTCTGTTAGTTTCCAGGGAAAAAAGACCGAGCCCCATCTTGCCACAATGCCCAACCAATAAGGACACCCCTGAACATCCTTTTCTCCAGGATAAACCMCCCCSAGGGCCCTTTAGCCACTCCTCACAGGACTTGGGCTCCAAACATTTYACCAGCTCTGTTGCCCTTCTCTGAASATGATTCAGCCCCTTAATGCCTTTCTTGTAGTGAGGGGCCCAAAAAATGGGCACAGGATTCAAGGTGTGCCTAAGCAGTGCCAGTTACAGGGGGATAATCACTGCCCTCATCCTGCTGGTCATACTATTTTTGATACAGGCCAGAATCCCATTGTGCCTCTTGGCCACATGGGCCATGCTGGCTCATCTTCAGACAGGTGCCAAACAGCACCCTCAGGTCCCTTTCCACTGGGCCACTTTCATTGCTTTTTATTAGATAAAATAAAGATTTCCAGTAGAAGTATATCCACTCTTCAGAAACTTAAACTTTTATTAGTTTGCACTTTCCTATATGTAATAGAAACCCTAAAAAGTATTCCCAGCATGCCATCCTGTCTCATTTAGCAAAATGAAACACAGGCACAACTGACATATAATCTTTGACACTACTTCATTGGATTTTAGACATTCCCTTAAAATCCTTTTATATATTGTCAGAATCTGCTTATTCTTAAGATAATTTAGATGTCCTAATTTCCATGACAGCCAAAAAATTGCTTTAAGCAATTATTTATGTGATAGTTATTATTATTCATTATAAATCTATTTATCTCCTATTCAAACATTAACCAGATTAAGAAAAATGATACCATAAAAATGACTCTTGCGGCTCATGGCCCTTAAACTCCAAGGACACAAGTTATCTATTCAGGAATATATTCTTTCCTTTTGCTCTAGGCAAAAACTTATTTAAAAAATGMCGCACTTCAGTCGATTGTGTCATTTTTTCATCTGTTGTCACACTCTGTGGAGTTCTCCATGTATGGAGAGGGCCACAAAATGGCTGATATACTACTTTTAGACCATATGAATGATTTCTCCTTCTATTGGTCTCCCTGGACTCCTATGCTTAAGTATATGAATGTGTTCCTACTCTGTTCTGCTTTAATCTTACTATAGTGGTGTGTGTTTATTGACAAATGAAATGATACAACATGATACAACATATAACCAAATTATTATCAGCAATAATGTATAAAATTTTATTTAAAAACTTGTAAGGCAAGGAATTCATTAGTATAAAAAATGTATGGGAATAAACTGTTAAGTTTTTATTTGTGCCTGAATATTTGTGAGATGTAAAAAGTAATGTAATATGGCTTTGCAAATCAGTTGGTCTAATTTGGCACCACAATCATGCTGTATATTTCTGTGCAATGCTTTAGAGAGCAGTTAAATTTATTCACAGGTCTCAGCTGCATTTCTCTACCCAAACACTTTGAGTTACCTTTCATGCTTAAGCTGAGCACTGAATTTCCAGGGGTTGTGACATTTGGCTTGAGGAAACTACAAGAGCATTAGAAGAATTCTTACAGTTAAATAATTGATACATCTTTGCCTTAAAATAGTATTTTGGACTGGGTTCATCTCAGTTTAAGTTAACCTTCTAAGGCCTGGCTATCTAGCCCAAAGCTTCTTTTCCAGTGTGTGGAAAGAGAAGCAGAGACTGTGTTCCATCTCTAAGAAACATCTATTTAATGAGTAATTGATGCAGAGATTGCTGTCCATGTCCACTGTCCTCAGACAGGGCATGCATTGGGGATTGACCAGGCTCCTGGCTTTTTTGGGGTGTAGAAATGAAGCAAATTTCCTGTTGCTTCAGTATTAACCTTTGTACTGAACCAAGTTCTGCTCTCAATTCCATTCATAACAGCAAAAGTCTATAGTGGAGTGTTGCACTGTCTCCCCTCCAAGCCAACAACACAAAGGCCAGAGTTGTTCTGGGTGTTGTGTGAAGGCAGTAGCCCCACACAGTGCTGCCTCTCCCAGCAAGGCTCCCCTTCTCCCAGGCACTCTCTTCTCCCAGGGTGGGCAGAGTAAGTGCATCTCTGTCTGGACCCAGTGTCTGCAAAAACCCTGTCAGGTTTGGTCATTTGAGAGCATCATGATTGTTTGGTATTTTTACTTACAGCTGTGCAAACAAGAGGAGAATCAGACCTGGTTCCATCTATAACTCTGTGATGTCAACAACTAGACTTCAAAATGCAATGTTTCCCCACATAAATGCAAAACTGTGCCTTTGAAACCATCAGCTGAGTAACTACTTCATCATATTCCACTCCTCTTATCATTTGATATGCCCCCAGTCTCCTGAGGACATGGGTTAGTCTTCCTACTTTTGAACTCATCTCCTCAGGCAAATCATTTTTTTATGGAGCACATKAACTTGGAGTTATTTTTCAATAATTTGCCTTTCTTTTTGTGGCAGAGCTGTGGGCAGTACATAATTTATGCCCAGAAACCATACCATGGCTTCATACCCTATACTTTCCTATCTTGCCAGCTCATACCCGGTCCAAGCTATGCGGATCCTTCCACACATCTTGCTCCTCTTATCTCATTAACACTGTTGCTCTAAATGCAAAGACTTTGAAGACTGGATCAGGGCAATGTATTTTGGCAGAATCCTCCTCCATGTTGAAGGCCTGGCGCTGCTAGCAGGTGGACTGAGTAGCGACTATATATATAGACTGAGTACAGACTATACTTTAAAGCAAAATCTGGGGTTTTTTAAGTACTAGTTCTGCTATTCTGTAAAATTTCATTGGTTTATCCACTATGGATCTCTCTGTCAGCACCAGAGTTTTATTGCTCACAAGAATCTTGCAGCATGGGGACTCCTGCCCAGATGTTTCTACCAGCCAAGGCAAGTTTATTAAGCATGAATTTCTTCTGCTTTCAAAAAAGACTTTGGGCTGTCATGTTTTGATAAACAGGTACTTGTGTTCTCACTGTGCAAGTCTTGATACTTTCACTGGCTTTGCAATTCTTTGTTAATTCTTGTTTTGAGGTTCATCTTACCTGATTTAGGTGCCAGAATGAAGCAGTTTAAGCTGGCTAATTTAACTAGGAATAAACTGCTATCTAAGATAGCTRTTTTAGGATAGGATGATTGCCTTCTGGAAGTGCTTATCTGTACCTATTAATTATAGAGGCAGCCTAGATGACTAGCTTAAAACAAACATTTAACATTAAGATGGTTAAGGGTAAGTGAAGTGAGTCCCACTTTTGTGCAGGAATTAATGAATTAAGACGATGAAAAAACAGAGCTCTTCCACTTAAGGCAGAACATTTTCCTTCCCACACTCTGCATCTGACCAGGAAATGCAGCCTGACACAGAGAGGGATGCATCCCAGCAATAACCACTGCCACATATCTCATTTTGGTCAAAGCATAATTCAGATCTTTTCTTAAAGAGCAGCAAAACTATCCATTTAAGAAAAAATAATTTACCTATAAATTGTTTTTACTTGCTTAGTGAAACCACAAATCCTTGGGATATCTGAAGTGAAMTTTAAGGAAAGCTAAAAAATTGGGGTTTTTTTATTATTCTGACCCTATCTCACAGTCTCCCCACAAATCAATCTTAGTTCTTTCTTTGAGCTCCAGGCTGAACAGCATCATGACTCCATTCATGAAATTAAAAAGGTTACTCACCTCTTCATATAAATTACTCTATCAGCAGCTTGGGTAACAAAAGTGCCATGAATTTGAGAGGAAGTTCATTATAATGAACTTTTCTTGTCTCATGTTTGCCAAGTGTCTTACAGTTAAAAAAGACCATTGGAGTGTAAAGTATAAYAAAATATTAGAAAACAGGGTTTCTTTCTGGGTCTATTCTGATTTCCTGTTTGTAAGTCATGCTAAACAGTGACTCTCAATGTTTTCTCAGGCTGCAATATTACTGTAAAATGATCGTGGTTCATATGGTACGTTTTTGCTAGTTCAGTTACTCTGTGAAGCATGCTCCAAACAATCATATCAGATAGGAAAAAAACRGGTAACAGTGTGAAGCTTATTTGGATAAATCTATAATAATACCAGTGTAAATCTGTTCACTATATTCGTTTACAATTTTTTTTTTTGCAAGAGACAAAAATCCATTCTTTAATGACAATTTTTAGGAGAGGGATGTTTCARAAACTAAACAGTGCTTGCATGTAGACAGAAACCTGTTCTTTCCTTATTTGTGTGACATTTTMTATCCAGTAATCCAATTATTGTAACATAGTTCCATCACTGAGACGTGGAAATCCTCATAAATAATTATCTAGAAGACCTCTCCCAGGGCAAGAAATCTTGACATAATGTTTTGGCTTGTTTTAGGGGTGGGGTGCACTTKTTTATTTTTATTTTAGATTTTCTATGTTTTTTCCCATTGTATCATAGGATCRTAGTTAAAAAAATATTTTCATCTAGCGTTTTTCAGAATCCACTTATGATTTTGTGAAATGTGATGTAATCTTGAGATGTTTTATGTGAAACATTAACAGGGACTGATTTTGAGGCAGTAGAACCTCATAAATTGGAATATTGGAAGAGGCACAGTCATGTATGTATCATGTGCAATGCAATCATATAAAAGTAATAATATGAAATGCTACMATCATGAAGAGATACTGATCCTTTTCCTTCCTGAAGGTCAAATAGAAGATTCACATACTTTTACCTGAAGTTACGTACAAAATCCTCCAAGATTAGTAACAAACCTCTAATCTTAACCACAGCGAGATAACTCCTAGGTCCTCTTTGATCTCATCACACAGCAGTAGGCTTGTGAGCCAGGCCTGGAGCAAGAGCTGCACTGTGATCTCATCTGAGGACAAATGCATATTGGCCTTTCCCCTTAAAGGTAGTGCAATACCTGGATTGATTTTATGCTCTTCACACTCAATCCCTTCCATAGTTTGTGTGGACAGGTAGAAGTGGACAGTCTACCCTCGCAAATAGAAGATCTTCACTTGGAAATCTGTGTCCATCCATCTGCAGAGCACTTCTGTGGCTCTCAGACATTACTGGATAGGGGGGTCATGATGTGTGAACATCTGATCTCTTGGAGTTCGTTAAATCACAAGCCTAGTCACTTGCTCCTTAAGGAAATAAACTCAGTGCCCTTGAAGGAACACTGAGAGTCAGGGCAAGAGAAATTTCTACTGAAAAAAAACCCCATGTTTTCCRCCTGCCTTTCCACTTTTCAATAGATGGTTTAGAAGGCTGGTGTTGGGTGACTGAGCAGTTGTCATACAAAGGCCAAACTAAAACGCCGAGCTTTACCAGTGGCATGGGCTCAGTCTTGTGTCCAGAAAGTTCTTTCTGAGCAGCAGCAGGGCTGTCTCTTGACCTTCAGAACAATACAGAGCTCAAGAAGATGACAAAAAATCTTGTAAATAATCTCTATCATTTTGCCAGCTGGTTTCAGTACTTAATCTGTCTCTTAAAACTGAAAAATTACAATTGCACCTGATGTTCTATCCTTTCAGGTCAGCTCTCACTAAGGATGTCAGTGTGACTTTCTTGGTTTAGATTGGCTTCAGTGTTCATTTCTTCATTACAAAAGCTCATTTCATTTAAACTGCTATGAAGTGTCCATTCCTGCAATTGACTTCCTCACATAATTCCTGTTCAAAGCGTCGCGAAGTCTGCAGGTGAATTAATGGCAGTGCAGATTTCTGGCTCTAGCWGATTAGAAACCATTAATTGCTAAAAAGAAGGGCTTCTACTTAGTTGTTCCTGAATTATAAAAGGGAATTTTATCGGTGGCACAGTGTGCAAGTGTGTGTGTACTTTTAAAGGAGTGACTGCTGTGAGAGCCATCCAAATGTGCAGTATTGCTATCTAGCCACTACTTTTCACTCAGCAGATTTCCCACATCACAAAGTCTGTAAATGAAATATAGATGAAAATGATGAAAGGCCAGTTGTAGCCAAGATTCTGAAATGTCTAGTACTAACAGAACTTGTTAGAACATTTTCCCCCTCCTGAATTAAGGTCATATACACAGTGTAAGTAAATAAATGTTTCTACATCTCTGCTGAAATTCATCTTTTCATTAATTAAAATCCTCCTTGCCTTCCTGCCTAAAGCATGATGTGAGGCTGCACACAAAATCATTGGTTTAAAACATGAAATAAGATTTTATCCTGGCAAACTGACAATCTGGATGGGGTCACTGCTCATCTGGAAAKCTTTCTCAATCCCATGGCTCCCATACTGTTGATAGAGCCTGTCCCAGAGAAAAGGTTATAACAAGAGGCAGGCTGCAAAATTTACCTTCTTCCAAGCTGATGTTTGTTAGTTCTGCTTCTTGACTTCTGCTAAAGGAGGCACTTTAATGCTCTGTTAAACACAAAACAAGCAGTCAGGCTTCTCTGTCCTGGCCTACCTTCAACTACAACAGGATTAATTAGCAATGTCTGCACAATGCTTGATGGCACATCTTGGGACCCACAGGTGGCTCAGACCTATCCAAATCCTRTGTTTTTTGTTCTAGTTTGTGCTTGACCAAATGCAACACATCCACATGTTTMTTTCAGAGACAATGAATAATCATTGACTGCGTGGACACAAAATCATGCTCTCTCTGGCATACTGTATTCAGAGTGGAGTGAAAAAAGGATGAATGAAGCTACCATACAATAGAAACGCAGGAATTACTGAGGCTGGCTGGGAAGGATGGGGGAAATAGAATTTTCACTTTGCTTCTTGCTTTGTAYTGAAGATGGTCTCAATCCTCAGCAAAATCAGTTCCGATGTTCAGRAAATAAAAAAGCAAAAAGAGAAAAATATTCAGTGATGATTTTAATGTTCTTTTTCTTTAATCTTATATTTTTTAAACTCTCTTCCACAATCTACAGAGGTATTTTAAGCTCTCTGAAATGGTTCAGATGCAGATAGCTAAGTCCTACAATATGTGAAGCCTCTGAGGTACCTTATTTAAAGTGCTTGCAGAAGAAAGGTTGATTTTTACTATGACTACAGGTATTTTTAATTTTAGTTTGATGGCATTGGTTGAAGAGGACAGGTTCTTTTCTAAGGAAGAATAAAGTCCATACCATCTTTAGCCTGCAAAATTTGTACAAATTTAATTATATGGATGTATCAATCCAATCAGATAGACATCCTTTCTTCTCAAGACATCTTATACACATTTTCTGGTTAAAATCTTTGAAGCCATATATAGGCCATCATTTTTTTTACTTCACCTTCTGATCAGTCTTATCAGTCCAGAGGGTTTTCAAGCAAAACTTATTTGAACTTATTTTTCATTTATGATATGCATTATTCAAGTAATGTAAAAGACTATCTGAGCAGAACCAACTTCCTTGAGATGGAAGCAATGAAATGCAGATGCTTACAGTGTGTTCTATGTAAAAAATAAGAGCAGACAATAGGCCTGAGTATTATGCAAAGAACACTGCACCATATTTTTAAAACACTGATGTCAGAGCCTTACCTCTAAARCATATGCAAGCTCAAGCAAAGAAGGTCTGGAACATTCCTACAGGTTTTATTGTACTTCAGATCCATTTCTGGAAGAATGACATCTCCCTTGGTGGCCCAATCTTCCTTCCTTTGAGATCAATGTAAATGCTCCTATTGACATCAATGTAAATGCTCCTATTGACTGCTAAGAGCAGCATCTGACTCGCTGCTCATTTGCCATTGCAGACAGGAGTGTTACAGTGGGATGTTCTTACAGGGACACTTGCTGATGTGTAAGAGGGATCTACTCGGCTTAGTATTTTTTKGACACATTCAGGAGTTTTTCAAGTCTCTTTCTATAGACAAACTCCAGTGCATACCAGACAGTTTACCAGATTACTGGGTAAAATGGGAAAATTTTTTTTTCCAGTGGGAAAATAATTTGTTTAGACAAGAGTAGCTTCAAGGACAGACTTTCTCATGYAAAGTCAGAAACCATTCTTTCTCAGGACTCGTTCATAGCTATTTTCTACTCCAACAGGCCAGGATTTTGCTTCACTTTAGGACCTAATCCAGTGATCATGGAAGACCYGGGATTAGTCTCAGTGCATCTTGTTCTGAGTGAGGAGGAGCCATTGTGTCTGTGGATGTGAGGTCTGTGAAGTTTTGTGTGAGATCATTTAAAGCATGGATTAAGGTGGTTGGAGTGCACCAAGTTTCCACACAGGTTTTCTGAGAGTAGGAAAAATGTGATAGAAGAGASGCATATCCCGTGCATTGTTCATAGCAGCCATTTATGAATTTGACAAAAGGACCTGTGCCAAAATCTTTAAGAACACAGTGTGTGATATTGCTCTGCTTGCCTACCTCCTTGAGTATCATGGTTATCATATCAAGTGTTCGGTACACCCTCCAGGAGAAACTCAGTCTCATGAAAGATCAACCACAGGTGTCAGTGGTACTCTCTTAAAAGCATTTTTCCCTCATCAACTTGTCTTTTATTCCATTTGGTATATATAGCTTTTATCATCACATTTTAAGGTTAATTTATATCAATATCATTATTTTTAACTGGAACTACAATTTACAGTACATTGTTCCRTATGTCAAAATAATTTTGTCAGTGCATGAATATTAGCAAATACCATACAGAACAGCTCCAGAAGAGTGTTTGCTAGTCATCTGCTTTGAAAAGACAGGGATTAAATTGTTTAATATAGTTTGTTAAGGTCTACAAAACCTGCTGTTTGTCTCCATAAAATATGTTATTTTAAACAAACTGTTTGCTGCTGTGGCTGGGATTCACTGAAAAATCATCTGCATTTTGACTAATTTAACCTTAGTAGAGGAATGCTGCGGAATACTCGCACTATTTTTTCAGCCAGGCTTCTAATAATGAAATTTGGACAGAGTATGATATTTTAGTAGTTTATTTCTGTTTAGCATTAGTTCTGAATTCAAATTTTCTGCCTTAAAAATTTTTGAGACATCCATTATTAACCTAAGTCTATGGAGATGTGGATGTCTSTGAAAATGAGAAAAGTGGAAGAATCCTACAAAGGAAGAAGAGGAGGACCACTTGATATTTATTTCCAGCACAGAATGTAATCAAAAAAATCTGGATTAGTTCAATTTCTTATGCTCCTTTCCTTAGGTATACTTTACTTAGAAAGATAAACTACTGGCAGAGACCTTGCTTTGACCCCAGATGGCCTTCTTGCACTCTTGTAAATCAACCAAAATCATGTCTGCCAATATTGGAAATTCAGAAACACACAATTTTGGCAGGTTTGCTTGATTCTGTTTCTCTTTATAGTCTGTGGAGAATCCCTTGCCCCGGCTCCATGGGACACAGGACCTTTCTTACTCCAAACCCTGAAAGGAGACCCAGTAGGGCCCCCGCAGCTTTCCTCATCTGTTGCAGTGTGGACTAGTGTTCCTGGTGGTCCCAGMCAGTGTTAGGGTTTGAGCCAGGTCAACACAAAAAGGGCTTCAGTCAAATTTAAAATATCTGCATTTGAGATACTACACAAGCTTTCTGTTAAGGACAGGACCTGAGGGAATGGCCTACAGTTGTGTCAGAGGAGGTTCAGGTTGGATATTAGAAAAAGGTTCCTCACCCAGAGGGTGGTTGGGCACTGGAACAGGCTCCACAGGGAAGTGGTCACAGCACCAAGACTGACAGAGTTCAAGAAGCATTTGGACAATCCTCTCAGGCACAGGGTGTGACCCTTGGGGATGGTCCTGWCAGTGGCTGGGAGTTGGACTTGATGATCCTTGTGGGTCCCTTGCAACTCAGCTTAATCTGTGATTCTGTGATTCTGTGTGACAGGGATAGTAATTTTTAAAACATGATTATTCTGACCTCTTTTAGTTATCTAAAATGGGCTGAGATGGCTATTCCAAGCCTCTACATTGCTTACTAAAATCTGGTCAGCCAAATTACAGGTAAATCACCTCCAGAGTAGAAGAGGCACCAGTACAAAATGGACATGCCTTGCTAGCTTCAGTGCACTTTCTCCTCAAAATCAGAAGCAGTCTGGGGCCAAACCAGTTCACAGTTTACTGGAAACCCACTGGTTTGAGCTGTGGGACARGTAGAGCTATATTGTGGAAAGCCCTGTAGGTGAGTGAACTGTTCTTTAAATTATCATACCGAAGACTTCAGTAAGTAGAAGAACAGACTAATCAAAATGATTGTAGACATCTTCAAAAAGTAGTAGTCTAGTGGACAAAAATGCAGGAAAGTACTTTGATGCAAAGTCGAGTTTGGGGATGTATGCAGAGAAGCCACCAGACYGAGACCAAACTATAGGTCTGGTGGGACAGTGCAGCACTTCAGCATCAATTACTGTAGCCAGATAAACACTGAAAAACAAAATTGTTAGGAATAAAGAAAAGTTATATTCCTGGGGGTAGAAATAGAAGAAGGAAAATATGACAAATACTGTTGAGCCAATCTTTTTTTGGTGAAGACAGCAGTTGCCACACACACGTACTGCACGCATTTGGCAACAGAAAAGCCAGATTCATCTAGCAGCTGCCAAATATCACTCTAACTGGAGCTACAAAAAGTACTGAGAGATTAGCTTCAGGCATTGCTGCACATGTGAGGTAAGTTGTGTATGAAAACCCAGAGGGGCAATTATTTACCTTTCTTTCACAGCATTTCCCCCTTTTTCAACCTGCATTACTTTGTTTTCAGCTGAAGAAAGAAAAGAAGCACCTTCCACCAGGCATGCTTTTTGCTCTGTGTGCTGTCACATTCCCATGTGTGAAGACATATTATCTTTCTAGTAGTCCCAACTGTAACACCTGCTGCCACCCAGACAGTATCAAGGGGACTAACAGCACTAAATTGCTCTCTCTTCATTTCTGCGGTTGTGAGCTATATTCATATGCCTAATTACTGAGTTACAAGCACAAAGAATTCCTCTGAAGAAAAATACTTTTTTCCATGCAAATATTAAGAACTTGGCTATTCTGCCTGTAGGAGTCTGTAGCATTAAGACTATCCATGAGATCCTGACAGAATACCTTCCTTTGTCTCCTGTAAATCTTTTTTTTTTTTCTTTTTTGCTGCAAAGACATAATTTGGTAT
>NW_026623343.1:897498-922064 GCF_030028575.1 Malurus melanocephalus
AAAAGCATAATAAGGAAGAATTTTAAAAGGCCAAAGAATAGAGGACTGATATAACAGGTAGATACATCTCAGGTAGAGTGGCACAACTACAGGGAAATTCAGAAATGCCAAGGTCAAAACTAGAATGCATCAAAGTAAATAAACTCAACTGATATCCCAACCAATGGCARAGGTAGCTGCCTATGCTAACACTGAATTTAGCAATAGCACATCTCTACTGAGGTAAGGAGTGGAAAAGCATGGCTGCAGAGCGTCTTCATGAGCTCATCATTTTGGGACTGAGAACTGTCACACTGCAGAGCTAAAAGAACTCTGAGCCGCTATAACACCAGGAGTCCAGACAGACAGGCTTACACCCTCTCTGCCAGTGCTGAGTTCTGTACATGCTGAAACATATGTGGTCATTCCAGAATCACTTGGAGTGATTCAGCCATCCAGTGAAATATCCAGGTGTCAAATAAAGACTGTCGAACCATCAGCACGCAATGGGGATCTCAGTCAGGTGGTGACCCCTGTAACCAAGTCATAAGGCTGCAGAAAGAGCCTGTGAAGTCAGTAACAAGGGTAAATTAGCAGTCTCAGATCCTATTCGAGTTAAAAGCAGCCAGTTCTAGCCTGATTAGATATGCAATGTCACAACACCCAGTGTGATGACACAGAATGTAAATCAGGGTAAAAAAAAATCTGTAAAAGTCCAATCCTTATTTCTGTTTTCTGATTCTTATATGATGCTTATTGTAGCCTTTAATATGTAAAAATGCCACCTTATTTGTACCCTTAATTTTTTTTTATAGCATATAAAATAGCAATGACATTGCAAGCAATAATATTTATTACATTTCAGATCATGGCAGTCTTATTTGGCTATTGTCAGCATTATATCCTAGAAATTCAAACCTCCTGATTGCCTTGGGGACATCTTTTTGCCTTCATCCTTGCAACAGAGTGCTGCATTTTTACAGTGCTTATGCTTGAGATTTTCAGGCTTTTTAAATGGAGTTTCCTCTGTACTTTGCATACTATTTTTTTTCATCTCTTCTGAGTATTGTAGTGGTCAGATGGAGGATAATGAAGATTTGACTAGAACATGATGTTGCTCAGGAAAAGATCATTAATGGGACATGCTGGAGAGGTTACAGAAAACTAAGCAAAGTTTTTCACAAAASGTCATGCAGAGTTTGTTCATGAAATTTTGAAATTCATTTGAATTTTATTTAACTTCTCTTAATATCACCCCAGCTGAGATCCATGTGATCAACACATCCTACTTTCTTCCACTCTTCTTTTTCATCATCATGACAATAACAATAACAATTTCTCTTTCATACTGGATTAGAGGAAAAACCGCTTGATTCAAATTTGTGTGGGTGAAGGGAAAGACAAGTCAGAGATGAGTCTTGCGCAGGGCCATGGTTCTGAGGTAGATCTGTAGTTTCTAACAGCTTTTGTCACCAGGATGTGAAACCTGAAGTTTTGAAGTGGCTTCTGTGAAGATTCTGAGTATTTCACTTCATATTTCCTCCTTCTCTCCAGCAGTTTCATGGTTTCAGAGTGATAAGGACATCACAGCCATGTAGACAAAGCTGATCCTGTAGGGAGGGGCACAGAGATTTCATATCACATTGAGAGGTTTAAATATCAAGATGGAGACCTTGAAGTGGATAAATGTGGCAATTTGCTTTGTTAAGCAGACATTCTGTCATATTTTCCCTCGTGGAGGTTTTTCAGGCCATATGCCTTAATTTCTTGGTCTGAGTTGCAGTAATGCAGCCTGGAGGTCACTAATGCAGSGATAACTGTATGGTATGATTACTGTGCCAATTGCCACAGAGCAATGACTCCAAGAGAAAGTAGGGAGCAGCATGGCTATTTGGACACAAGGTAGCATCAAAGAATCAAAAGGGATTGGAGAGCTGTAGGCTCTATTCCCCAGGTGTTTGTGTGTCAGCTTGAAGGAGCAGTTGATTTAGAAACAAACAGTTCTATTAAACTTGTTTATTTACTATATTTATAYGGAACACTAATATCATAGAATTATAACACCATTATCATAGAATATTAAAAATATATATTTTTCCTTTTTTAATTTCATTTTTTATATATTTCTCAAAATTCTGTGTGCAGTTTATTTTTGCTTTTCTTTTTTAGCAGGTATATGTTCTCATTTTAATTATGTAGGCCTTACATGCAAACCAATTTGGGGATGAAAATATTTTCTCTCCTTGTTCTCCTGTTGGAAAATGTGATGCCTGAAACCATAAACTTTACTGAGAAGTTTCAGTCAGTTATAGCATTAAAAATATATTTTAAAGATCCTTAAAGCCATTACAATGATTAGATTGCATTTCAAAGTTAACGACATGCTTTCTCACTTTGTTTTCACAAAGTTAATCATGATAAGATTTGTAAAACCTGTTCTGGAGATTTACAGGAGTAAGACACCAAATGACTGAAGGAGAAAATAATCTTTCATGTGATCTAATATCCTGTAGCTGTTTACTTCTGGTGGGTGCAAAGAAGAGGGGAATTTATTAATTAATTGTAAGAATGCAGTGAGGGTATGTATAACTTGTAGAGTCCCATTCACTGCAGCTGGGAGTCTTGATCAGGATGTTTTGACTCATTACTCTGGGTCTTCATCAGCTGATGGAACTATTTTTTTTTTCATCAGCTGATTAAGATTCAAGATAATGAGTGGAAACATGCCAGAAGTAATTCCCTCCAGGACTGGAGAGAGGATGTTAAGTTGCTTGCACATGTACTCAGAAGAAACCACAAGAAACGCAGTCTTCCCAGGTTTGTTTTAACTGGTGAAAAAAAAAAAAAAAAGAGAGCTTTACACGCACCTAAGAAATAAAAAACAGCCCCACACTAGAGAACTGAGAAGACTATCATATTTCAAGCAGAATAGGGGAGGAAACAAGACAGGTAAAGAAGCAATAGCAAAATGCAGACTAGGGAAGAATTATTGAATGTAGATCAACAAAGAAGTTAGGGAAATATAAATTCCAAGTATTTTGGGCTTATTACTAAAGCAGCAAATACTCTTCAGAATGCTTTTGATCTTTTCTTTCCCTGCCTTGAAGTAAATGTATGTAAACCTAAAACCATAGAAGTTCCTTCGCAATAACTTTTCTGGCTTTGAATGTTTACTGTTGTACTAAGCATTGACTTTGACAAAGGAGATCTTTTCATTCAGTTTGAAAACCTTTGCTGTCAATATATACAAATGCCACTGTATGTTTTCTTTTGGGAAATTTTGAAAGATTTCCTTTCTATGTTATTTAGTGTACAATTTGAATGGGTAGTTTTGTTTGTTGTTTTCTGACAGAGTTGTGTTTTTAAGCTGAACAGCAGGAGGGAAGAGAGATAGGAAGGGACAAGCAGGACTTGTACTGGAGTTGTAGTGTGGCCAACAGTTCACTGCTCAGTTACAGYTAATGGGGTGAAAAGCTGTGATAAGGCATGTGATCAGAATAGTTAATGTACTGTTCCTGCAGATAGCCGAATTCAGGGCTTCCTAAATGTGGTTTACTATTACAGAAGTTGAAAAAGGAGTAGTCTCAGAATAGGAGCCAAGTTTTTTTAACCTATCCACAGAAATGTCAGCATTATTTTAGCAAGTGATTCATAATATCTATAATACAAAATCTTGTATTTTGTATGTTGCATTTTATATAGTAACTGGCAAATTATAGTATAGCATAAACTGAAAGTTAAAGATTTGTACTGCATATCATGGCTGTGATCCCGGCATCTTTAAACCGCGAGGACTGGAAGTATGTAGTAATTTTAAATGCAAGCCTCTCTTACCAGAAAAGCGTCTGAACTCTTACATGTATGATTAAGGATCACTTCTCCCTGCAGAACGCAGCTGATCTTCATGTTTCTAAAATAATCTTCTTGCTGGAACACTTTGTTACGATTGCATACAGGATTTTGGAAAAAGGCAAAGTGCTGCAGAGCTGAAAACATTTATTTTTTACGTGTCTCCTCACAGATATATCTCTCCTGTAACAATTTCTAAACTGTCAGCTTCTCCAGGAACTATCAGTAGGTATATTAGAGAGCAGGAACAGCTACTATTGTGCAATTTACAATGTGCAATTGAAGCAGAGCAATTGTCATACAATCTATAAAGACTAATAAACGTCTTCAAAGAGGGTCTTAATTGCTGCATGATTTACTACATGGAGAATACCTTCTCTTTTGTGTTTGGAAGTATTTTGCTGCAGGAGAAACCTTTTTAGCCAGGCTTTTATAGGCCAGTCTTTGCTTTGGTAGCATGCATTTACTAGCTGTATAATTGGTGGCACAGTTCTTCTATCATAAACATTGTTATCAGTTAATTAAACTTGAAATGGAGCTTTGTTCCACAGCATGTTTTGTCAGATTGTTTTCCTTATTTATTTATCATCATAAAATTTTATTTTATGACTGGCAGCTTCTCAGCCCTCCAATAATAATATAAATCAAAACAAGATTTTAGTCTTCATGCAATTTCCTTTTGGTCTCAAAATATGAAACCAGATGTTTTGGGCATGCTAAAGATGCTTTTCATCTTTTTTTAGATTCTTTCAATGCAGTCAAAGTAAATGCATTTTTAAAACCAACTTATGAAAGTTAAATTTCCTTTGTTCGCCTGGGTGTAGTCTGGTTTGCATTGATGCAGCAGCAATGAGAGACCTTCCAGATAACACACAGAATGCCATTGAAGAATTACACATGTGTGTCTCAAACCTCAGACAGCACAGGAATTGTATTAATAGCAGATCACTAGATTTATATTCTAGTTTAAAACATTATGAAGTCCTTTTATTTTTCTTTCTTTTCTTTTATTCTTTCTTCATTTTTAAATTTTTTTTCTTTTTTTTCTTTGTTTTTTTAAGGGCTTAGCAAACATTTAAAGGAAGATTGGACTACAGGACATCTCTATGTGTATCTTGCAGTCTGTATACAGTAAGTGCTAACCTACAATATTTGTTCACATATCTGGCAGCTTTTTTTCTAAGTTGAAACAGATTTTTTTTTATGATGCCCTAACGAATTGTCATCAGTATTTCCTTTAAGCAGTGAATCCTTTTTCAGTAGACATTAGATCTGGGCCTAAGGCTATTACTAAAGGACCTAAACATTCCCAGGTGGGCTCCTCTTCAATAATAACAGAAGCCTTGAAGGGATTTAGTGATACTGAAAAGAATAAGAAGTAATAAACAGGAACTGGAGCAAAGTGGGACAGTTGTTATGAACATTTGCATGCCAGTCCTCAGAACTCTCCATCCTATCAAAATAATTCTGKCTTCTAACCCCTGAAAGCAAACAGAAAGGCTTTGGCAGGCTTGTGCACAGTGGTGTGTACTGGGGTGGTTTGGGGTTTTTTGTCTGCCTTACAAGCAGGGACTGCAGACAGACTCCTCTGCATCAGCCTCCCCCTCTGAAGTCAGTGCAAGAAATGAGCAAACATTTGCCATTAACCTTGCTCTGGTCTCAGGTATTAGGCAAATAATAAGTTTTATAGTGAGACTAAATATTCTCAACACCACAAAACTGCAAGTGAATCTGAGTGCTGCGCAAATTGCAGGAGAGATGCACATTTGCCTGGTTTGTGGCATCTCTTAGTTCTCTGAGCCTTGTTTATTCAGAAAAAAATAAGTTGAGAAATAGATATGTTACTGGGAAAGAGTAGAAAAAAGGAGCCTGAAAAATGAAATTAAGATAAATATTATCACTTTATTTACTTGTTCAGATTTTCTGTTTTCATTTTTTGGTGAAATTTCATTTGTCTTCCCTACTTTTTGAAATCAAATATGTACCTGTAAAAAGACATGAAATTTAGGGCAAAAATTCACTGCATAAATGAGGTGCTTTTGCCGTTGTGAGACTGTATCTGACTCCTTATTTCAGTGTTAGTCCTGTCTCTAATTTTGAATGGTAAAAGGTAGTAAGGAGTTGGGTTTAGAGTAAAAGAGAATGAGTTTCCAAATAGAATCTGACCAGAAGTGACAAAAGGAAATGTGCAAGTGTTCGGGTGGGAGTGGGGAAAATTTGGTCAGGAGGGAAGCTGTCTGGAAGAAATATTTTTCTTTGACTTGGAAGAAATGATGAAGGGGTGGGAGTGCAGAAGGGAAGGAACAGATAGTAACTGTATTTTTAAATTGTTCTGTTCTTCAAGACAGGAAAGGTCTCAGTGACTAAAGCTAAAGCACAGAAGTGGAGCTTGTTGGAAGTGACTTAATTAACAGGAATAAAATAAAGAGGAAGAGAAGGTAAATGTGGATGGACAGGTAGTTTTCGAAGAACTTAGATTTCAGTGCTTTATATAAAGAATAGCACTTAAATAAAACACTGATTAGTGACTCTCCCTTCCGTTGTGCGAAACTACTCTACCATCACCTTCTCCCCTCTAAGACTCATATGGCCACTGAGTTGTTGTTTATTTAGAGAAGTGCTTGTGAGGAAGAAATTGGGAAGGGGCATGACTGGGAGAGTTTAAATAAAACATCTTTATAAATGCAAGCTTGGATATTTCATAGCAAGAATACTGTACAGGCAGTAAGCACTTACTGGCTTCTGGCATTTCTTTTCAATCAAGGAATGTGTCCATAGAAATGGCTGGAAATAAGAAAAACACAGTATTACCTAGGTCTGTCTGAAGCTTCAGGTGTTTTAACATTGACTGCAGGACAGGACCACCTTAAAACAGCTGGAAATACTTCCTTGTTTACTTTTTTGTTTCCCTCAGTAAAAGTAACTGCATTAGACATCATGATATTGTAAATGATGAGTAGGCAGCTTCACTGGCCATTACACTTCAAACCTTTTACCCATCTTTCCTCATTCCACTCCTTTGTTGCCCTGTACAGGTTGCAAGGAAGCCCAAACATGCAGGCAGATTGCAGATATGAAAAATTCCTATTTACCCATGTTAAAAGGGCATTATATGGGAGAATATATATAGGGTATCTTCTATGCACTCTATTTACAGCCTCTTTTAAAACTATGAAACAAGAAGCAAAGAATATTGTTTACATCTTTTTGCATGGGTTTGCTCACAACTTTTTGTGTGCATCACCAAGATGTATGGCTTTCCTTGTTGGAGTGGTCACATCCTGATTCATTTTGCAAGGTGGTTTCTACCAGTCCTTGTCCTGTCTCACTGCAACACCCCATGCAACACTGCTTTATTTAGACCAGTAAACAGCACCATATTTTGACCCTACGTTTTGGTATGCAGACTAATCAAGTGCAACTTTGTTTTTCGTCATTGGTGTAAAGAAATAGGGAAGATGTGTATTTGTGAGAATCATTGAATGCCTGCAAAACCTCAGAAAGTGTATAGTTAGTTTACGAAATGTTCCACTAAATTCTTGCAAAATACACACTGTTGAGATTTGACACTAACCGCCTTCATTTGTAATAATAAACACACAAATTTTCCACTTGGAGTATCAAATCCTATTTTTTAATAAGAAACAACTATGTTTATCACAGTTTTCTGAATTCATTGCTCAGATATCAGTCTAGATTCTTAATGTTTTGATATTGTCCAGAAGATGTATGTTTTCTTTCTCTAGTCCTTTTCCGTTTTGCAAGAGTCAAATAAGACTTAACAAATACCTCCTGTCATTGGTGGTAGGTCAGATACCTGTGTTATATAAATCTTTATGCTGGGAGTTTATGACATTTTAAACTTAGAGCTTCATTCAACTTGATGATTTTGGCAGCAGCCAATTATAACATTAAACAGTTCACAGAACTTAACCTAAGACCTAAAATTATTTAATTTTTGCAATGACTGATTTGCACCTCTCCCAGTTCATTTAGAGCAATTCAGTTCAAAAGTCTTACCCTTCTTAATCACTCCCTTTTAATTTGAAACTCCARTGTCTCTCTTTATTTCTCTACTGTATCTACTTATTAAAAATTACCAATTAAAAAAAAAATCCACCAGGCTTGCAGGAGCTTTATGATTGGCCATATACTTGCTACTGGAACAAAAAGAATGGAAAATCGTTGCTGTTGCAAAAGAGGCCAAAGACTGAAAAGATTTTTTGACTGTATTATATTATTTAAAAGTATGATAAGAATTATTGCAATTGTGCATTCTCAGCATGATAACAGTGAAATTTCAGAAGATAAAAGGTGGAGTTTAAAAAAGATGGAGCTACATAGAACTCCATAGTGAAAACCTGGACCACTGGATGATGCCTAGGTTTTCCCCAAGGTATAATATTCTTGTTTTCCTCTGTCCTTCTGGAAACTCAGTGGCTCTAAAAGGCTGTGATAGACAAGAAGTCAAAATAAACCAAGGAGAGGTTTGCAAGTCACTCAAAGTAGAACATCTCTTCTGAAGTGCCCCTGACAAAAGTAAATGGGAGAGGTTGGGAATGTAAATAAATGAAACAAATTTTCTGAAACCACAGAAACAATAAAACAGAAAATAAAGGATTTTTTTTTWAAATTTTGAGGTAAAACAGGTTGGAAAGACAAAGCCACAGAATAAATGGRGACAGGACAAGACATACAGTTCCATGAAATCTGAAGCAGCAGCAGAAGATGAAGACAGAAAAAGATATACACACCAAATTATAAAATGCAGCAGCCAGAAAAGACTTCTGTGTACCACTATAGGTTTACCTAACCCTCTCTTCTGAAACTTAAAATCACTTCTCCCTTTCTGAACAGTGCCCATTCAGATTCTGCCATAACAGACAGAGCTATTTTCAGTAATCAGATTTTTAAACCAGCTTTATCCTAAGCAGTTTATATGGCAATGTATAGCTTTTTTATAAAATAAGTTGCATGAAAAAGAAGACAGAGGTAACTTGTTAGCAATGTAGGAGGAGTTGTAATTCTTTATATTCTGAAGTATCAGCTTGATAGCACTTGTCACATAYACTTCGATAGGATTTGAAACCTGCTTTGAACATCTGCAGCACACGGTTTGACAGATCTTGGTTAAAATACTTTGCATCTTTTTTAAAATAATGCAGCGTCTCAAGTACCTGGGAGTCACTCTGAGGAGAGAGGAAAACCTCCCTTGTTAAATATTTACCACTTGAGTCCTGAACATCTGCAATTAGCTAAGAATGGTGATGTCAGTGGACACTTCCCAAGGTTAGCTGCCTCAATATTTGTACAGATCTAATCTGAAGTCCTTTTCTTGAGAAGAGGAACACATCCAAACTCAACAAATTGTCATTGACAAATGACCATAGTAGTCTAAGGATAAAAGAAGGGCAAGTATTCAATAAAGAAAGAGAACATGAACATGAGCATTAACAGAATAAACCTGACCCGTTTAGTGTGTTTAACCCTCCGTAATTTTTCAGACTTGGATTATTTATTAGCTAGTAAAACAAGATTTTTGGATAATTCTCACAATTTAGATACCAAAAATCTGCAATTTAACAGCATGAAGGTTTTTTARTTATTTTTGGGTTAGGCTGGAGTTTTTTGCCTCTGAAAGGGTGAGGAAGGCTCTGTGCACATTGAGATGCAGCACTAGGATCAGATGCTTTCTGGGTGCTGTGCTGCCCTGTGTTATATGGCTCGATTAGTGAGTCGCACCAGTTGCATCAGTTTTGCCAAGCTTACACTTTATTGTGGATGGGACAATGCCAAACTGCCTCAGCCCTGTGGATCCTACTGCGTTTCACAGAGCTGGGACACATGAACACGAGGGGGGAAAGACTGGGCTTTTCATCACTGACTGATAGCAAGAGGCTCAGAGTGGACACAGGAGGCACATTACCAGAAGCTGATCTCTGGAGAATTCAGCTGCTCAGATGGAAGGAAGGGGCTGCCAAACAGCCATGGCTGTGAGGTGTTAAACAAGGCAGGRCAACATGGGCAAAGTGACAATGATGCCAGTCCCTGCAGAAACAAACCTGGTAGCCTAGCAGTGAGATTCAGGATTTCAGATTTTCAATGAATTCTAGCCAGAGCCCTTCATTACAGAAGAAAACTAGATGAAGAAACTTAGCTAATTGAAATTAGCTGACATAACCATGCAGCTCATTTTCTGACACCAGTCTGTGTGAACTACCATGTTTATTCGTCAGCAGAAGGGAATTAGACCACTGCCTTTTGGTGGCAGTTCATTGGCAAACTTTATGTAGGCAAAAATTACARCTGAGAAATCTGGGTGGTGTATGGGGTATAGGTGTGTTTAGGATCTCATGGTTCTGCAGTACAAACTTCCTGCAGTCACCAAGCCTGCTATGGAACACACAATCCTCTGTTTGGAGGCAAACTAATGGAGGCTGTTGCCCGTTTCTGTAATTTACAGAATTATTCAGAATACTTATAATGGAACATCTTTTTCATTTTGGCAATCATTCAATATTTTATGCTGGCAATTTTTTTCCTTTAATGACCTTTTTTTTTTCAGTTTCTTTTTTTAAAAAAGTTAAACTTAGAACTTAGTTAAAAAAAATTAACATATTTATCCTGTTAAGGTAACCTGTTTCAACCTTCTCTCCAGAATAAAATTGAACAAAAAAAAAAAAAAAAAAAAAAAAAAAAAAAAAAAAAAAGGTACCAAAAAAGGAACAATTTGTTAACTTCATTGTTTGTGGAAAATATCTTTTGCCAAACTCCTTAGAAAGTGCACTGAACGATAGTCAGCAAAAAGCATTTATACCTCCTTATGTTATTAAATGTATATAAATTTATCAAACAAAAGATTCTTAAAAAACATCAGTTTTGATCAAGTTTTAAACCATTTAATCAATAATATTTTCCTATACCACATATTAAAATCTGCATCCCAGAATGTCACACAGTGGTTTTTGTTTGTCATAACTGGTTGTAATTTAAATCTCCAAATTTTTAAATGTCTAAAGGGGTGATGATTTCATTACAGACTGCACCAGACTGCCCATTGACTCTATTTACAGAACACCAAGTTTATAGAACCCTGTATCTGTGGGATGAAATGTTGAAAAGAAGGCAGATTTAATTGTCTTTTTTTCAGTGTTGACTGTTTACTTTCTGTTCACTGAAGCTCAGAGTAGTTAGCAGTCTATGTAAATATGCATTTATTCTAAGGCTCATATTTAATACAGTTAAAAAAACCAATCTGCATCTACAGTATATTCAGTAGAAAGTAGTGCTATTGAACAGTAGCATTCTAAGTAATGATATTCAAGAATTTTTTCCCCAGCTATCAATTTTTAAGAAAAAAGAAAGGAAATCCATACATTGTGCTAGTGACAAAACAATATGCAGTCTTTTGAGGGGGGAGGGTCTCTTTATTAGAAAGAAACATACTTTAATTAGAAGAAATATGTTAATTTCAATAGCATATTCTTCATATCTCTGCCCCTAAAAATCTTTGCACACACCTACATTCTTTTTATGGACAGTACAAAGGAGGATAATAGATGCCTATAAAAGTAACTAGTGAAATTCTGCATTAGGATAATCTGTCACCCATTTCCATTTTTTCTGAAGAAAGCAAGCATAATCAAAAGCCTAAATGACAAAGAGTTGACAGTAAGATTCTGTAGTAAATGATTCCAGAGTCGCTGGCCTGCGGAGATGCTGAAGAAGTCCCCAGCAGACCTGATTAATTCCAGTTTCTCCAGCTGCCAGGGGAGCAGAGGCTAAGCAGTTTCACAGAGAGGAGCCTATTACCACTACTAGGCTGAAATAGATCTAATCAACTCACAGCCGCTCAAAAGAAAACTTTACAGGTTTAGCTCACTAAGGCAGCGCTTTAAAATGATGACTACAAAGGATCATGGGAGTCTGAAAGCATTTAGTCTTTATTGCAGCTCAAGGAAATTTTCTGCTGTGGTTAGGCCATGCTAATTTACTGAACATGACAATGCCTCCCAGATTGTATGACATCATTTCAATAATGGCTCTCGTCCTCTTAGTTAAATATTTCTACTACTACTTTAAAATTCTAAATACTTCATTTATTGAAATACCATCTATCTTAGGATTAATTAGGTTTACGGTTCCAAATCTATGGGCTAGCCTGCTTTATCATTTAGCTTGAATGATGATGCTCCATAATTTGCCATGGCACTGTCAGAAAAATTATATTTAAATTAATTTATTTTTATTATTATCGTAGAATGAACCTTTAGAAATATTCTGTATATCAGCTGTATATTTTATGTCAATTGTGTRCTGCTTCAAACAGTGTGCAAGCTAYGCAATCAAGAATTTGAATGATTTTAAGAAAAAAAAAGTTAACAGCTTGAGTATTACTTATTTTGACTGACAGTTGCACATTCAAAACAAAAAAACTTCAAAACTTTTATTTCTTTTGTTCATTTTTTCATTTGTTATTGGGGTTTTTTTTTAAGACCTCCAGTCCCCAGGGAGAATGTTAAAGCAATGAAAATACAGATGAAATTTGTTAGATTAAGAAAATATTTCCATCAACTCTGTCTCAACATTCAGTTGAAAAACATTCCTTAACAGATAAAAACTGCTTTTTTACAAACAATCAATATTTAGAAACTCCAAGCGTAAGTAGTTGTATGATATAATACTCTAAAGATATAACGCGATAGACACGCAGTTCGCAATGCAGTTCTTTAATGACGGCTAATACGTTATTATTTGATCAGTCTCCCGAGTGATTTAAGGAAGGAGCACACAGCAGAATGGCATTTGGGAAAAGTAAGTTCCTTGTGACGCTGATGGGGAAGAGGGGGCAGTGATCATGTTGTGAAGGCTGGCATCCAGGGCTGGCAACCCAGAGGTTTCTGGAAGCTGCCCTGGCCTAAATACAGCCCGGCTCACTCTGCTCCTCACGGCTTTCCAGCTGCCCTGGACGTGGCTGCTTTTGTGAAACAAGCTGTGCATTTGCAATTCGTGGAGCAGTGGAAAAGTGCTGTGTGTTGGGAATAGCACCGCTTGTATGCATTTTAGTGAGGGCTAAAAGGCAATGGAGATCGAGCTCATGTATCCCAGGAACACACTGGGTGAGGTTTAACATCTCACAGCGGCAGAGGTGCCTGGGAAAAATGTTAGAAACAGAACGAAACTTATCTGTTTTACGGTACTTATTTCATGCAAGAAGCATATCTGATGTACCTTTCAACCAGTATAAAATATCTACTAGCAGGTCTTTTTTATTGCAAGCATAGAACTGGGAGTTAACTGGAGGAACAAAAAAAACAGATTTCAATAACCCTGTGATCCACTGCTCCATAGATATACGAGGAATCAACAAAAATGGAGAGAGAAGGATTTATTCCACACAGTATCTTGCATACCTTTCAAAATTATTTTAATAAATAACTAGAAAATGAGGGTAGGACACTGGTTCAAGGCAACAGCTTAATTTCTAGAACAGAATAAAAAATCTTGAACCTTCCTTTATTACTCATTCTTTGTTCCATAACTTTTCTAGAAAATTGTAGACAAATGTACTGTTCACTCTGGACACAAAGTTGCTGTCAGAATGTGAGACAAGACAAGGACACATTTTGTCAGACTCCAGAAAATTTGAAATGAGAAATAGTGGAGCACTGTGAATACCAAATGGTGAGCTGTCTATCTGTAATTTGGAGAGAGCATAATAATTTAGTTAGGACTGAGAACTGCAAGGCTTTCAATGTCCTCAGCTGAGTCGGTTGATCTGAGTGGGTGGTCTGTAAAAGCTGGAACAAACAAGAACAAACAATAGGAGACACAAGGCAGGAAGAGACTTGGGATCTGCACTGAACAAGAATTTCCAGCATTCATGAATGAGGGTAAACACAGTGAGACGAAAATATTACCCACCTGGAACAACCTGTCCATATTTGAAGTTGCTGAGGTTGTGAGAATGTTAAAACAGTGGGGATAAGAGTTAGTATGGATTCTCTCTGTTCTACATCAATCAGGAAACAGACAATCATTGGGAACACCACTATCATTTTTGCACTGTATGAATCCTTGCTACTGGTTAATTTTTTTTTCCCTAATTTGCTAATTTATACAGGCCTTCTTTGAGTTCTCAGAGAAGCAATTCCGGTTGAAGCTACAGAGTCAAGAAAATGCTTTGAGAATTCATATTTTTTATATATTGGTGGCCTCTCAAAAGCACATATTGCTGAATTAGATTGCTAACATTTCTCCTAGCTGGGGAGGGCTGTTCCTTCTCTGCTCACTGGAGAGCTGTCACTGAAGGGGATCAATACTCCTCATGCTGCTCATACTTGCACACTCTCAAGTAAAGATTAGTGTGTTTTGGACCACAACACTCCAAAGATTTCCATCTGTTTCCAGCATTGCAGCTGTCATTCTCTTGCTTCCTGATTTTAAAGGTCTAAATCAAAGTTCATTAATGTGAACAGAGTTTCCCATTCATTTTAATGGCCTTTGATCAGGCCCAAGAGAGAACCAAAGGAGTTGGTCCTGGTTTAGAGGAAACATGGGCAGAGGACATTGCCACAAGGGAGCTGACMGTTTGAAAACACCTCATGTCATCTCCTTTTCTACTAAAGCATGTAAACTGAGGAGAAGAAAATATTAAAAAACTTTTACTTTGTTACAGTTCAAGCTGTTTCCTGGTCAAGGTGCTAGAAAGGCAGCAGGTCCCTAGGACTGCGGTTCAGTGCACAGGAGGTTGTCAGGGCAGGATTCACCTCCAAGAACCGTCCCACCTTTGGCCGTGGCGGCTCTGATCTGAAGCTGACCTTGGAGGACAAACCCCCAGGAGGAGGGATGCCCATGGAGCAGAGCGTGTGGTGGGCTACACGGCGCTGTGGCCGTCCCTGACACACTCTACAGAGCGACACCTTGTTTATTATGCGTGTTGTGATGTTGCTAATGTGTATCCAGTGTCTCCAATCAATGTCATACACTGCACAATAGCTCGGGAAGCAATAGAGCTGTCAACGAAGGAAGTGGTAATGGACCACAATGGGAATTTCAATGCACAACAGGATCCATTACKGGAATGGTAATGGCCAGGATGAAGGTGGAACAACAAATGTCAAATACAAATAGATGTGTGCACGTGTGCATGCATGAGTGTATACATATATAACACTTACAAACACTTTTATATCCATAATATGTTTATACATATATGTTTATATATGCATACACACATGTATAGATTCTCAAAATATTGTGTACATTGTTTACAAGGTACATGTTAATTTACCTTGGCTAGTGAATTTTATTCTATGGGTTTCTTCTTTTTTTTTTTCCCTGACAATGTTATGATATCATCTGTGAATATGTAAATGATCTATTATAAGCTGTGAAGATTTTGATGGGCTTCTGAGGAATTGGTCTGGATGTATGAGAACAGGGAAAATGCTGAAGGAGGGCATGTAGAACATCAGTATTTTGAAAATAAAAAGTAAACATGGCAAAGAAAGTATCAAACAAAATGCTCTAATTGGAACGTGGATGGCTGATTCAAGAGTTCTAGTTCCTAAAATATATAACATATATTAGAAAATGTCTTGCTTCTCTTTGCTTTTAATGCCCCTTATGGGGACTTCCTACTGAGAATAATACAATAATGTACCTACCATCCATCTGTCAAGGTTCTTACACTGGCACCCATGACTGTTGAATCAGAACACTAATATTTAATAATAAATCATGCATTTCCCACAGAATCACTCAAAACACCATAAAATAAAGTTTTCTATCACCTTTGCAAATCCTATTTGATTTTATCTTTCTATCTTTTCTGTAAGGTAGACTTTTTTATACTGATTTCCCACTATTCAGTACATACATTAAACATTTTTTTCAGCTGCTATTATGAACACATTCTTTTGGTACTAATTGCACATAATAAACACATTAGATGAGATAACACCATATAGTCTTATTACCTTYCGTTTCATTTTGACACCACTCATTACCTAAGAACAGCACAACAAACAAAGGGTTAAGTGTTTAAGACATTCAGAAAATCCAGGTGCTGCACAAAGTGTTACCAGACAATGCAGATTCTCCTTTCCCATGTAAGGCCCCAGAGTTGGAACTGACAACATGCGAGGGGATTTCTGTGTGAGCATTGCATCCATGCAGGTTTTGCAGTCTTTCAAAAAGCTGTAAAATAAAGCCAAAACAGATACCAGAAGTAGATCTTGGGCCTAGATCTTTTAAGAGATACTCTCCGCTGGTTAATGCTGTCTCCCCAGTGAAGCTTGAGCTAATATGCCAATTTGTGTCATTACAGATCATAAGCAATTTTCACAAGACTATGGGTGTTAATTCCTTTCTCCTGGTTAAGACCCTCCTTGAGCAATTATAGTCTGCCTGCTTAACTTCCCCTGCAGCTTCAGCTTTCTAATGTGCTCCTCTCTCTTTCTTATGCTCCAGTCTGTGCTGCTGAAAGCTGCCAGGTACTGTGAGGCCTCATAATTTATCACATTGCTTTCGCCACCAAGTACATGGTTTAAACACAAGTATTGTGCATTATTGCAAACAATAACACTTTTCTGATTCTTCCCCTTGTTACCAGGTGAAGGACTATGAAATTTTGCAAATCTTATAAGGACTTGAGTGGGAAAATTCAGTTCTTTACAAGGGATAGTAAACACCCTTAGGTGTTGTGGACCTTAAAACCTTGTCCTTAAGAGCATAAAGCATGGATTGTTCTCAAGTTAAGCTGAGGAATATTGTCAGGGTTTGAAAGAGAAATAAAAGTTAATCAGTAGTATATGTATATAGAGTACAATATATATATTTAGAACTCATGGTGCTGTTGCATTTCTGGTTTACTCTCAGTTTGCAGTCCCCAGATTTCCACGTTTCCCTGATTGAAAAGGAATATCACTACAAATTCTAGCTAGTAATTGCCACTTTTTTCTTTTCTTTTTCATTTGTAAAAAATGAGAGCAAGAAAAGCAAATTAAGGAAATAGTGTCTTGGAAAAGCCACTTAATGTTGGAAAGTCCATCAGAAAAAGATTGTCTAGAYCAAATACAGTACTGCCCCAGAAGAAAATTCAGAAGTCCATTTGTTAGCCAGCTGAACGTGCATAAATAGAAAAGCCAGGAATTATCACAGCTGGGAAAAAAACTCCCAATACCTAAAGCCAGCCAGCAGCAACAGAGGTCTCCAAGTAGCCTTTGTAGTCTTTGTTTCTTTTGTAGCATAGAGAAAGAGCTGACATATGGCTCTGTCAAATGGCAGATCTGCTAATCAGAACCCTCACAAGCTCTGAATGTTGTGGTACAGGAGGATGACAAGTTTGGTTGTTAGAGGTAATCATATCAACATGGTAGACATATTTATGTAAGTGCTTTTCACTCRGTCTTGCACGTAATAGATTTACTGAAGTAAGCAATAGAAAGTACCTGTGACACACCTTGGATAGATTCAAAGTACTTAACTGATCTCACAAATATTGCWGTAAATGGTGTGCTTCTATCAAAGTCTCACAAAGACAAGCTGTGACCATTTACTATTTAACATCTTATCAACTACCAGGGAGAAAACATGGACTGGTGATTGACAAAGTTTGCAGATGACACAAAGATTGGAGGAGAGGTAAACGATGATAAGAGTACAGCATTATTCCTCAGAGAGATTAGAACCCCTTGGGAAACCAGACCCCAGTTCAAACAAAATATATTTTATTCCTGCATGCTTCTGTAAAGAAAGAAGTTTGGGTGTGCTCTTAGGATGGGGAATTCTGTTTTGAGAAACAATGACTCCAAAAAAGACTTTGTCCACAGTGGGAATCACCAGACAGGAACTTTTCCATGCAACACTGTGATTTGAAACACTAAAGTATGAAATCTGAATAAATAAACAAGGAATTTAAAGAAGCAGAACTTACATAACCTCTATTTGGCATTAAAGACAAGATCACTGCAAGTGATTATTGACCAAGCTGTGAGCCGTTTAAGTCTTTCATAGCCAAATTCTGAGCTGTTTTGAGTAGTCACAAGTGATGTGATATATTTCTATCCACATAAGTATCATCAGAAATTAAATTTTCCTATGGGAACACTCAGGACCAGGATTCTGGAGTACACACTCTGTGAAAATTCACCAAAACAAGTTTAAATGTATTGTTCTGAAGACCATGTATGTTCCTCTTTCCTTCAGAACTCGCTCTCCCAACGTCTTCATAGATAATTGCTGCACAATGAAGACAAAACCAGAAGGGGTTTAATTTTTCAAAAGCATACAGATAGTCACATAACATTTATACTCTTTTCCCCTCTTGATTAGAAAGTTAGTGAACAACACTTCATCTTCTCGACTACAGCTAGATACTTAAGTCGTTTTGCAAAGATACAGCAAGAATGATTCTATTTATTTCAGGTATTAAGTGTCTGTCACTTTGATAACTAAGCACCTACCTGAATATTACACTTCATAATATTGAAAGAACATAGAAATGTTGCAGCACAATCTGTCTGTATTTACTCTATGGCAGCTTAATCACTGATTAAATACTAGTAACAATATGAAGATTGACGTATGAGCCACAGAAGGAAAAGTTAACTGCTCAAAGGTGAATTGCTCTAACTGAAAATTGTTTCTGTCCTATTCACAGCACGAGCTTCATCAAGGATACCAGCTTTCCCTTTTGAGTTGTCCTCTTAAACACCACGAAACTGATCAAGTGGGGAGGGTGAACCATGATTTTGTTAGCAGTACTTCTGCTGACAGCCATAAAAAATAGATAATAAACTTCAAAACACTACCCAATATTAAAGATCAGAGTTCTGAGTGAAAACAAAATTATACTTATCCATATGTTAAAGATATAACTTTGACTGCCTCTGAGTTTACAGAATTGGAAGGACACTGGATTTCCACGAAATTCTCATTTTCTTGCAATTCTGTCAAAACAATGCATACTTGGGCATTTGGACTGCATAATCATACAGTGCAAGTCATTAAAAAAACAAATTGCTTTCCCCAAAATGCCCACTATTTAAATTTAATCAATGGATCTGATAAAGATCTAAAATATTAAAATATGACATTATGATTCACCTTAGAAAAGAGAAAAAAACATTCCTAATATTAGCTTTACACTGTTTTCTTTGAATGCTGACAAAAGTACAGGTTGGTCTCATCATCCTAGAATTGATGTCACTAGGAATTTCTGGCAGGCAGAAGGGCAAATAAGTTTAAAAATAAATGCTCAATTTCAGGGCAAGAATAGAACCAAATTAAGTTGTTCTGAAAATTAACCAATAATTTCCAACAGATCAAGTTCTTCTGTGATATACATTTAAGAATTAAACTTAAATTAGCCCTTTAAAGTGGCCATGTGATTTAATTATTCAAAATGTACACAAATTTAATGAGTTTTTAAATATTAAAACTATTCTCTATTGTCACCACTGTGAGCTCTTAATTTACAGAGCAATTAAGTCAGGACCCTCATTTATCAGTACATGTGCGTTTGTTGAAAACATAGTCAGTTTTTATTAATTGATGCTATAGAAATACTGAGGTAAAATTAATGTGTGTGCTTCAGAGGTCATGCTGGCGATAGTAGGTAGCTAGCAAGGAGCAAGACGTGAGATAAATAAGTAACTGCTGTTCCCTGATTACACTAGAGATAGCTGAAATATTAAGTGGCACAATGGGCACTATGCTTAGCCAAAATGCTTGCAAACAAATGCCCCCTGAGTTTTCTCTGGCAAGCATCTGTCATGGCAGTAGCTGTGAAATAGGGAAACTTCAAAGCTTTAGTTTCTGATTATTAGCAGTGTGTGTAGTGTAATGTTCTTACATTTTTATGTAAACTCAGCGTTGATGAGCTGAGAGGGTAGAATTAAAAAATACTTCAGCTTGCCTTTGTTCTTTGGGACACGGCTGACAGGAATGTTATCAGGCAGGAGTCTCCGGAGTGTCTATCAACTGGTGAATTACAGGGAGTATGGGGCCAAATTTGCAAAAGAATCAGGTGAATAGCTACAGAATTGGAACACACTTTTTTCCTACATTTTCCCTGCCCCCAGTTGTGCATCTACAAAAGCTCTTTTTGATGGCACAAAAAGTGACTGGAAAGTAGGTTAGGCATAAATATGAGCACAGGCTGGGTGCTCAGTTTTGGGAGAGCACTGGTGGGCTGCAGACCATTACCCTCTCTGCCACTTGCACTGTTGCAACACCCTGAGCCCATCCCTTACATCTCTATTACCCCAATATTCTTTGACTGATGAATAACAATATAGCTAGTGATACTCAAAACAAAAAMTGCAAGATTGAAAAAACAGAGGGGAACTCACAGAAYTGTAGAATCATTAAGGTTGTAAATCTGGCCAGGCCCTCCTGCTTTAGGTGGTTGTGCATAAAACATAAACCCTAAAATTTGATATATAAAATAGTAAACTATGCTGTTATTGGGAGTCTCTTCCATGGACCCTAAAGGAAATTCAGAGTGGAAGGCTTGTGTTTTTTCTGGAGCCTTTCTCATGGAAAAGCAAAGACTTAACTGGATGACCACTAATCCATTGCCCTCCTGTCCTCTGCTCCAGGATTACTTCACAATTTGTTGATTCGCTTATGAGAAAAGGTGGAAGAGCTAGGAAACTCACACATCCTTAAGATACCTGGTTAGGGCACATTTTTTCTGCAAATCCTGGCAGCTTATTGAAAAACTTCTGATCTTCTTTTTCGGTTGTCAAACAATTTCCATAGAATGGAGAGAAATTATTTACCTTTTAAACAACTATGCAATTTATCTTTCTTATGCCATGTTCTGTTAGAATATTTCATTTTTAGTTATTTTTCAGATGATTTGTCCTACACTGATGTAAGTCAATGGATCTATGATTCTTGAGATTACCTGTGTGCCTTTTTGAGGCATTTGTGAGACATTATGGCCATTTTTATGGAAGAATATATTTCTCCAAATSGACCATTTTAATGTTTATTTGGAACTTTAACAATGGATGATCCCAGCTATTTTTTTTTGCTTTCTCAGTTTCTTTAAGATTCTTTTCTTTTGACGACTTGATCTCTGATACCGGCTTGTGTTTATTATCTGCAAATAATTGGCTTAGAGAAAGGCATCTCCACAGTGAATGCAGATGCAAAGAAATTGCTTCATTTTTATGCAATATTCTTAATTGTTCTCTTTATCTTTAGTGGTCCAGTGTCTGACCAAACCATTTGCAAGCTCTTTGAAATTGTCTATGGACCACTACATGCGTGTGGRGGAGGGATAGAAAGGATGTACTTATAATTCAGAGCTGGGAGAGTAGTATGGAAACCCTCTTTCTGATTATTTACCAACCACCTTCCTCAACTCTTTTGCCTCCTGTTTATTCACTCCCCAAGCTACTTACTTTTTATTTGAAATACGTGGTCTGCTGCTGATATAGGGATGAGATATGATCCTTCATTCTTCCCACTTATTTGGGCAGCCAGGAGTATGTTGCCCATAAATAACTTCCAATAAAGTGGTTTTAATTGCTCTGCAGTTTTCCCTGACATGGCGTATTCTATTGAGACCAATGCTAGATCATTTTTGATTTGGAAATGCATCAGTCTTAATGTAACTGTGCACCTTGCTTCATTCTTGCACTTGTGTATGTCATAGCTCCTGTATCCTGATCTATCCTATATGTGTAGTTTTAGGACAGAAAAATGAACTCTTAGCTGCTTGGCTGCTGAGAGAAGGACAAGCAGTATTTTGATACTTCCTACAGATATTGCCTCACAGTCAGCTGGTAGAAATCCTAGTCTTATTAAGCATACAAAAAGCTTCCCTAATTCTTGAATTCTTTATTTATTCTCAGTCACAAATCAAGATGCATTGTGCGAAAAGCTATAGAAACCAAAATGTGGAGGGGGAAATGAAAAGGAAACAAAAAACATTTTAAAGCAAAATATTGTGGCCCCCTACAAGTCCMAGGAACTTTGTACTTATTTTAAAGTATCTTCATCCCTTTTCCGCATTATTGACCTGACTGGTTTGAGCCTGGACAAAGCCCCAGTGGAGAACCATGGACAGTRTATACCTAAAGCTGTGTAAAATACTCAACTTGGATTTAGGAGAATAAGCAGAACAGGTCTTCTCCAAGGCTGYTACTCCATTCAACAAATCACACCTTCCCTTTAATACAAATTGCATGAAATCTTGACCTTATTTAAAGGTAAATTCCCTCCTTAAGCTCTTAATTTCAAAGTGTCCCAGGGAATTTCAAATCATCATAAACTCCAAGCAAAAGTGTTCTCTTATGCTTGGGTGTCCCGGTATACGCACATGTCAGGCTATTTTGAAGCAGCAAGTGACATATCTCTTTCCAATAATTTGAGAAATAGTCCTCTGCACAAGTGTCTTCATGCCTCAGTGCACAGTGTATCATGATGTCTKAATAGAACTCACACCCAAAAGCAGTCTCTGAACTGGGTGTGGAGCCAARCCATTCCTTGGGCATTCCTGCAGCTCAGGGAGATTACAGGTGAAACAGGACACACAGCAAMTATCACAAAAACAGACCTTGCTGTTTCAAGGAGTTCATGGTTGCAGAAGGACTGGTGAGGGAGAGAGATACGGAGTTTATGTGATTTCTTCAAGGCTGTGCAGTGGTCCTGTGGCAGACCCAGGCAGGCAGGAATGCTGTGAACAGGTCACAGCAACCTGCACCTCACACACTGCATTTCCAGACAGAGAAATCTCTCTGCCATTAAAAATAAAGTTCAGCGCACACGTCATTAGCATGCTCCATTTACTAAGGATTTTCCTCAGTGAAAATAATGTTGGTGCAAATAGAAGGAAAGATTAAATGGCTTTGGACGGATTTGGCACCTACTTTTCACTGTTAGTGTCTATTTCTTCGGACTCCGGTGCATTAACAAAGATGCACAAACATTCAGCCTCTAGGCCTAATGGAAAACAGGGAGCTACAGCACAGCAATGATGTTGCTTATCTATGTGACCCCTAAAGAATATGACATCTCACTGCAATAAATACTTTCCCATCTGCTCCAAGCTGGATGGTACCCTCCTYCTCATGACATCTTTCACTGCAACCAAGTTCCTGACTAAAGAAATAAAGTGACTCCATCCATTCCCAGCAGTTAAGGTTAAAGAGATGCACTCGGTTCTAAATCTCAGCTGCTAACGCTCTCTTGACCTTTGACTCGCCTTAGCATGGCGAAGTTTGATGGGCCCATGCCAAGCCGTCTTCTGTAACCCATGAGTTGGTTAATATACTCCCATTTCTCATTCAGACAGCCAACAGAGGCAAAAAAGGCAGCAGGGCAACAAATGCTGTCTCCTGCAAATGCTCTGTAATAAATTGCTCTTTCAGTAGTGCAGAAGACAGATTTTTCTTTCTTTTGCTTCTTTCCTCCTTTTGCACAGAAGTCACCAATGGAAAGCTGGCTTTCCCACCTGGCCCCAGCTGACTGTGCCCATAAATTTGCCTATGCAATGCCTGTTTACGGGTCGCTGCTGGAACACGGAGACGGGTGCATTTTCTAAGCACCGGGTAGATAATCACAGTAATTGATGTTTGGAGCTGCTCACTCCTAGGAGCATAGGGTCTCTTTCTCCCAGTGAGGCCCTGCTCCATGTTATCAGTCCAGCCCATAATTAAATATCACTCTTTTACAATATGTTTCAGGTTCCTTAATGAGTCTAAAGCAGAAATAGTCACCTCTTTCCCCTTTGAGCTTTATTTGCTTGTTATTAAACAATGTTATTGAGCTGCCTTCTTTCTCTGTGTTGCCAAACCTGCATCATTTCCGTTTTATAATTGCACAATTAGAGTCAGTGCTTTGCTTTCATACATCAGCAGGACCAGAGAGAGAGAGAGAGAGAAAGAGGAAAAAAATCAGGTGTTCACAGACAACTCAAATGCATCTTATTTTCATTAACTACCAGATTTTGCAAAATGGGAAGCTATTTATCATGATCTGTTTTCTACCACCAGCCACCCCCACCACCCCACTCTGGTGACTTTCACTATGACCTTGTGCTGTATTGTTAAGGGTCCAATTTGCTCATTGTTACTTGCCTGCATAATTCTATGCACCTCCCCCACCATCTTTTTTTTCCCAAGCAAAATCCAGTCATTTATATTCTGAGACTAAATGGTATTCCTCCTCCCCTACAGCCTCCCCCAAAAAGGAAAAAAAAAAAAAAATAAAGCCCTAGCAAGCTGTATAACACTAGTAATTCCTTCTAACAAATTTCCACAGATCCCCCCCTCCTTACACACATGCACACACTCCCTCTCTCTCTCTCACACACATACTCTCTCTCACATGCACACCCTTAAGCTGCTCTAAGCAGTGTATTAAGTAGCTGAAGAAAATCCATTCACATTCTGCTGTGTCGCTTTCTTCTCAAGTCATGAACCCATCACAGACTTTTTCTAGCTGTAGGTTGCCACGGTGAAGATTTACAATGCCAGTTATTCATACATCTGCCTTCTCTTTTTTCCCCCCTTATTCTTAAATCCCTTGGGCGAGGGCAACCTTGATACTGAGACTCGTAAAATTCATGCAGGCTTATCATCCTTGGTGAAGGCTTCAGGCATGCATTACCGTATCCAACTGCCTGCTCACCGCCACGACAGAACTGGGCCTATAGCTTTTATTTCTAACAGGGTGGAAATGTAGTAATGTGCTAAGTAGAAAAAAAAAAAAAAAAA
>NW_026623343.1:922209-927209 GCF_030028575.1 Malurus melanocephalus
TTTTTTTTTTTTTTTTTTTTAAACACCCTTTCATTTGTGTGGAATAGTGTTCAGAAAGTCCAATCACACTGCAGTGGGAAAGTACAGTACTGATACAGCCTCTGAACTCCACATCAAAGTAATGAATACAAGAAATCTGGAATGAATTTTAAATGTACCTTTTAAAGCTTTTTCCTGATTTTTTTCTGATTTTTYCCCTCTATTTTTAAAGACTTAACATAAAAAGAAATATTTTCTTGAAAGGAGGTGGAGAGAAGATGAATCCTTTTTTTTTTACAAAATAGAAACAAAAGATTGAAAACATAAGAACCCCAAACAAATCGAGAGTGTTCAGTTACAAAGGCATAGGTCCAACATGAAGTCTGTCAAGATGCTAATCACTGTGATTATAATTTTGATATACCCATCAYTTGTTAGAATATTAATCACATTTGTATATGTATTTGTTCTTTTCTGAGGATTACTGCTACATAGTATTGGATAATCCTCTATTGGGAGCTCAGGTGTGAAAATCAGAAGGGTTTTTTCCGGAGTTTGTTTTTTTCCCATCTTTTCAAAAAGCTAAAATCATGCTAAACCCACTCATAAAACAGACCACTGGATGCTGTATTTAAAGACCTGCACACCTCTTCTGCTTTTTCTCCATGAATATGTGCACTTCTGAGTCTCTTGTTTCGTTTTTCTATGCTTTGAAATCGGTCACAATTTTAGGAAGCTGAACAGTGCATCTGAACTATGAGCATCTAAAAAAAAAAACTTTCAACACGCTTATCCTGTCCAAGTGGAGTCAACATAGCTAGAATGGGTGAGAGTTACAGTGAAAAAATATGAAGATGGAATGCTGCCTTCAGAAGACACCTAGGTGTGTGGCAGACTTTTTCTGGAAAATTGTGACTTGTAGATTCAGAAAGAGGTAGTTTTGAAGACACAAGATTATTCAAAGTAAAAAGAAACCTCATGTCCTCTGAGAAGTCGCGCCCCATTATCCTCATGCTTTTTTTCCCCTCTTGCATTTTATTGTCGCTTTAAATGTTTCAAAACTGTTTCAGCCATTATGCTGTCAGAAGTGTCTTTTGAATCTCAGATCCATATCTTCTGACATCCTAAGACAGCTACAACAGAAAAGAAGACTTGTGTTGATGTTACTCAGTCAGCATTAAGTTGTCACAAGTGCTGTCTCACTTCATCTTGGTAGTGAAGCTTAGAGCCCACTCATCTCACCATCTGCCTTCACAGAGGTAACATCCCCTTTGCATGATGAAGCACTATTTACAGGGCTCCACTCTCAGGTCTACAGGGCTCTGACAGCAACACACTGTACTCAGTGTGCCACCTAGAATCACCTGGRAGCTGCATTTCCCAGCAAAATAGCAAGACTTCTAATACTTTGACTCAGAAACATAACAAATTTTGATATGTCTCCACTAAGACAGTTCTTCTTCCAGTTAGATTGGTCTTTGTAATTACTGAATTACCTCAGGGTCATTCATCTTTCCTGGCCAAGGTAGTGCTTTTTGGGCATCTCTTTCCCACAGGAGGGAGCACTCCGTGGCTCGTCCCAAGTGGAAGTTTGCTTGCCTTTTGTAGAAACCACAGGGAAGAGAAGAGGAGGGCTGTTCATCCAACAAACCTTRTGCTGATTTACACCAGGAAATGTGAAACCACAAGTGCAGGTCTCTGCATGAGGACATGTCCCTGGTTCCCAAAACAGACATGCTGCTGCTGGGGTCTCTGCACTCCAGGCGTGCAATGTGAGCTCAAACTGTTTGGAGGGGTGAGGATGGGCCTCCAGTACCTCCAGCAGAGAACTCTGCTGCTTTTTTGTTAGGGAGATATCTGCTGGTATCCTGATTCCACCAGCCTTCTTGCTGATGCCCTGTTACAGGCCARTGGGCTATGAGAGTCATGGAGTCCAGGCCCTTCATGCACAGGACGCTCTGCAATCAATGTGTCTGTCAAAACAACCCCCTCATTTAGGCCTTCCACTAACCTGAACTGAGCTTTAGACTGCATGTAAAGACAAATTGAAATGGGAAGGCAAGAAGGAAGAAAGGCAGGAAGGCAGAAAGGGAGGCAGGAAGGCATGAAGGAAGGAAGGAAGGAAGGCACGAAGGAGGGAATGAAGGCAGGCCGGAAGGGAAGGAAGGCAGGAAGGCACAAAGGAAGAGAAGGAAAAAAAAAGATTTCAAGGGCACCACAAAGTCCTTAAGTTCCCGCAGCAGCAGAACTGGCTGGAAGCCTGAGTTCCTCAAGAGTGTGGGAGTTACCAACACTACTTGCTGCCAATTAGTCTTTGYATGTGTTGAGTATCCTCCCCCAACTCACTTACAAAGGACTCACCTCCCAGATATTTCAACTAGAAATCCAGGCTGTTTAGCTCAAGCAGCAAAGAAACTCATGTTTTTTCCTCTTGAAAGGCTGCAGTCCAGCTGATATGGTAAGCATTGAGAACCACAAGTGTATCGGTGATTCCTCGCACCAAGACAGTCTTTTCCTGGTAGGATTTTCTTCAAACATCAGCAGAAGCTGATACTGATGCTCAGTGAATTTGGCTCCATAGTGTAGTTTCCATAAGGGTTACCACTAAGCATAATAACTTGTTTTACCCTGTCACTGGGCTTGGTGGCTTCCCAGCATTGTTTCCTCTTGCTGTTGTCCCCATCATCTGATTGACTCTCTAGGCCATTAGACAAGACTGTAAAACAAGGATTTGTCAAAACTGCTTTTCATTTAGGGACAACTAACTGAAGGTATTTCCCAGCAATATTCCATTTCAGTATTCCATGTGGACACTTGTTTCTGGGTTGTGGTAACTGGGACAAATAGTCAAGAACTTTCAATACAGAGATTGTATGTATTGTTGAATATTAAATTSAGTTTAAAATCCCCAGAACATGGGAATTGCAGGCTACCAGAAGAAAGAAGCAGATAGATCCAAAAATAAGAGATCTGAGTAATTTCTTCTGAATCAGCTTGCTCTCTCAGGCATATCCCTTATTATTAGTTAACAGTCTGAAATGGTGCTGGCTTTAATTATTACTTTTCAAATTCTGTTTTCATTCTGCTGCATCCCTTATACATTGTTTTTTGTAAGACTTTTTAAGGTGAAGTAGTAAAGGAAATTGCATGAAGCAAATTCTGTGGGTTTGTTACACACAGGGTATACTGAACTGTGGAGATACACTGAAGAGGGGAAAAACAAAAAGAAGGAAATTTCCCAAGCTTGATTCACTATTGGGTTGGCAAAATTTTAAATTCTTAAAAAGTCAAGGAACATGCGATGCTGTTCAAGGTATGTGATTGGGAATTATTGTATCTTATTATGTTAGGCAAAAACTGAGGTGATTCTCTAGAAGCTATCACTTCTCCACCTTGTTTGACAGTGCTCAAATATCATAGATCTCTGGTTTTGGTGAGCTGAGGTGGAAGACTACATGAATTTTCAACAGGTAACCTAGAAGACTGYTTCACGTGATACCCAGACTAGTTTTGAAGGCACCTTTACCCTTGTGGAATGTTCTRGGGAAGGAAGGGATTTCTGGCGACAGGAGCTCAGCAAAGCTTGCAATGATCATGGTGCTTGYGATGTTTCAACACCTGCTTGTATGTTTATTTGACACTACACTGACAGCCAGCACTGAAAAACAGATCTACTGACCAGCTAATAGTTTTCTGAAATGTCATATATGAAAAAAAGCCCTGATATAATTGCACCTGGCCATGCAGGGAAATTCTTAYGAATACTTTGTTGGCTACAGAATTCTAACTTTTAGAGTGGAGGAACATACTGCTCTCTAATACCAGAGTCCTTATTAGTAGTTGCAGAATTATAAATAGTAAATATCTATCAGTTTAGCCCACAGAATAAATAMCTAGGAGTGCATAAAGTAGTAAAGTTTTGAGAAAGTCCCTTGCACACTGCAGCATCCCTGCTCTGGCAGTATTTTGTTATGTTACAACAGGAAAACCAGAGTGTCTCTGTGGAAGTCCACCAGTCACAGAAGACTTCATACCATTTCAGAAATGACTATGTAATAAAAAATATTGCTGTGAATCTCAAAGGGATTTTGTTGCCTTGAACAAAATAGTGAACAGTTGAGATTTGAAAGTTTTGRCTTGTAAAAAGCAGGGGGATTGGGGATTAGGCTCGTTTGTCATGTATTCAGATGTTGTAGTTGAGACATTCCACAAGCTAGTTGTGGTCACTCAGAATGAAAGCACACAATTCAYTATCAGTCCCCATCCTTAACAGATAACATCCTTTTTTAAGGTAATGTTCTCCCAGAAAGGTTTCTTCATGGTGGGTCTCCCAGTTCATTGAGACCATTTGCACATTTAGAAACATGCATTTCTTTCACAGAACATAGTAAAAAGCCTGCCAACAGTTTATCAGGTGTGGTTCAAGAATGTCTTTCCCTTTTAGATTTTCTTTGTGTATGGTAGATGTGATTGTTTCATTCTACATTTTCTGGTAAATAGGGTATTAGAAGTACAGTATTTTGTTTCCTTCCTGAAATTTACTTGGGCAAYTCGCCTTCCTTGTGGAGGCTGCACTTCAAGATAGATTTTGTCAGAAAGCCCAGAGCCTTTAGGCTTGGTCCCTTGCCAAATATCAGTAACAATCAATTTTTTCTGGAGTCTCTATATGGTTCTTACCATTTGGTTTGGAGGTTTCTTCTTTGTTTTTCTTTGTTTTCTGTCCCACATTTTCTGTATATTTATTTCAAATCACAAATATAATTAACAGAGCTTAAGGCACTGTTGTGATACAAAAACTAGCAAAGAAAAGAAATGGGAGATAAGACAGTTGTTCATGGACTTGAGGTTGGATTTTGTGAGGAAAATAAAGCAAGATTTTTTCATGGGTTTGCTTCTGCAATGGAAGTTTAGAGCAGCACCAATCAGASACTGGAACTGCATGGCCCTGCTTTGCACAGTTTGTGTTTCTGAGATGTAAGACTCTGAAGAATAAGTCCCTCAGGGAACATTTGCCATCTTAG
>NW_026623343.1:932209-935845 GCF_030028575.1 Malurus melanocephalus
ATTTGTCATACATGGCTTGTTAAATAGGAAACCTACCGGGATTCCCTAACATTTTATAAACATTATTCAGGGCTTTTAATGTGGGCAAAGGAAAAGATTATTCAGCTGCTCTGCAGAGTAGGAGGCAGGTCATTTTTCCCTCAMCCTCCCCATCCTGCCCAAGCTTCCCCTCTCCAAATAAATAAATAAGAAAACTCTGGTGGTTTTCAAACTGGAATTCTGTTGAGATCTCTTTAAACAATTTATCTTCCTAGYGTGCATGTGTGCACATAGAGATATATGCAGAGAGAGAGAGATATAGATAGAAATATATATATGTCTTAATTATTTTTTGGCATTTTTCAACTTTTGCTGTCAGCTATGTAAACTGAGGTAGGAAGTCTTTGTTTGAATTACAGTGGCAAAGGGAGGAAGAAAGATGAAACAGTTTTTCAATATGCAGAATGTGCTTTCAGATTATTCTAGCAATGCTGAGCGGCGTACCACTTCCAGTATTAGTAGCAGAGGACTGGTTCACATTCTTTGATTGCCTGAGGAATAAATTAATGAGGTTACTAGAGACATTGAACATTTGCATATTCACGGATGCTTATTAGGTATAAAGTGAATGCCAGGTGCATTGAATTTTGGGAATACTAGCTATGTATTTGGTCTTCTATTTTTAAAGCAATCACATCTTTCTTTTTTCCCTAAAGTGGGAAGTTCTGTGTAAGGAAAAAAAATCCCAGCATTTATAAAAATAATAGCAAACAAAAAAAATCAAATTAATTCAATACAGATGAAGCTTTGCTGTAAGATATGCATCAGAATAAATAAGATACAGCATGRGGCTAGGGACTATCTGAATATCTTGTTTGGAACAACAGTTAGGATGATTACAAATATAAAAACAGTTGTTCCAAGACATAAGGAGAACAAATGTTATATTTTTCACTGTGCTCCTTATGGATTTCTATCTKTAAATAGCAATGGGAGAACTCATTRTGAAGTTACCTTCCATCCTGTCCAATGCTTAATTTTTAAAACACCAATATTTTCACACATTTTGTTCCAGCAAGTCTCAAACTCAGCCTGCAAAGCACAGGAGATAGAATTACAAAATTTGCTCGACTGTTTCTCCAAGGAGTATCTGCACATGGTTGCATTGTTGTCAGTGACTTCCGTCATTGCAGTGTGAAAGCACATTGTGTGAATGATTTGCACTGTATCTCATTATTGCTGCAAGTTTTTTATCGGTATTGTTTATTTGGGATCTTGCATTTTTGCATTCTGAAAGATTTTATGGTGTTTGGCTCTTTGTTTTGNNNTTTTTTTTTTTTTTTCCATCCCACTCTTTGGCTGTCCATAAGCTATAGAGTTTCAGAGCACAGTATCAGCAGTGCTTGTTCCAGCAGATAAATATTGAAAAAATGCATTGTTTGTGCTGCCTTTTGCTTGTCTTTCACAGAGTAAGCACCAAGCGTGTACATGTGCACAGACTACAGGCTTACATGCCCTGCACACAGATAAACACAAACACACGTGCCCACACAGATGTGCACTTACAAAATTATTGGTATCACCTACTTCCAAGTAGCTGGTATAGTAAAATCAAGCAGTGATAAGTGTTTTCTATGGATAATAATATGTATCTACAGACAGGCTCCCTTCTGCCCCCTTGTTTCACAGAATRCTGTGCTCAACTTCCCTTTCCTGGATGTTGCACTGTGCTGATCACTGCCCTGCCTCTGCAAATCCTATTTGAAAATCTCATTTGCAGCATAACTGACAACAAAGGCATTACACGGTGTATGCCCTGCATTTTCTGCAGACTATTCCTTGCCTTTGTAAGTTATTTCTAACTTCTAATGAAAATACTGTGTGATCAATTGATGATCTTTTTTTATTTATTAATAGTCTGTAAAATTAAGTGTGTCTAATCAAAGAATGGGTCCCTTCTTAAAAGTGCAAGGTGGAATGCATAAGATCAGCGGTACAAAAAGCAGATGTTCTTTACTGCAGTAGGCCTTTCTTKAGGTACTCTAGGAAACAGGGACTTAAAAATTAAATTGAAGAGGATTTTGAGGTGCAATCACTCCCAGACACTGAAAGACACAGAAACCCTCTTGAGATATACATTTTCTCTGCATTTGTTTCCAAACTGTAATTCTGCTCCGTGTTTAAAACAAAAAACTGAAAAAAAAAAAAAGAAAAAAAAAAGAAAAAGAAAGGAGGGGAAATTATTTGATATTTCAGTCTCTCAGGGAAGCTTCTGAATAATTACATGCAAAATGATCTATTATGTATTTATTGAAAATAGTATTGTAAAGCACAAACGTGCATTTATTTTTTTTTTTTTCAGGAAGGTCATTTTTTAAAACATCCTTTGTAGCTGCTTCACTWACGTCCAGGGGTTTTTGCCATCCACACGGCACAGATTTTTTTGATTATGTAGATTTTTTTTTCCCCCCTCTATTGCAGTTTCATATGCAAAGCATGCATCAGCCACATCCATGCTATCTCCTAAAGCAGTCATTCTGAAACCCAATCTGGGGACAGTGCAGACTAAATAAAATTTCATTTTGATTTGGCCTCCCGCTGAGAATGGGACTGCTTTGTTTCAGCCGACAGAACCAGCAAGCCAGAAAGGTATGTCCTGTTTTGCATGGCTGATGGTGTGACTTGAGGATCACAATCAGGCCGTTCATGCTCTCAGGGCTCGGCATCTCATCCACATCCTGTACCGTCTTTCTCTTTTCCTTGCCATTTGCTTTCCTTCTGTGCCGCCTGCCGTCTACCTGCAGGGCAAAGCTATGGCAGACCCTCACACTATTGTTTACTTTGGCATATGTTTAATAGCTGCATGGCTGTTTCAGGGTAGGGTTTGTCTATTCCAACCCCCCCCTCCCCTTCCGCCCCCTTCCCCCTTCGCCTTTGTTTTTTCCCTTCCCTATCCACATTCACTTTCCTTATTTTCTAGGTGTTGAATACACAAATACTGACTTAACGGAAAATTATGTAAGTACCGCTTGCAATGCTTCAGAGATTTTACTAGGAGATCTGTAATTTAGGATTTTATTGTGGATCTGAGGAAACATTTAACWGCTTTGAAGGACTTCAGCTTTCATAGCCCTTTAGAGATGTTTAGGCAGAAAAGCAGTCACACGTTASAATTAGCAGGGAAAAAAAATAAAAACACTCTTAGGAAGGGATCTGGCTGCTTTGCCATCTCCTCATGCCTTACAATTACAGCTGCAGGGTTTGGCACGGGGAATATCAGTAAATATTTCTTTCTCTRAATATTAGTATTTATCTTAAAGTCAGTTTGCATCGCAGAAGAGAATGTACAGCACTTTCCTTGCTGCTGCTGCCTGATTTTACGGAGGAGGTTTTGACGTTGGGGAATGACCTCTGTTTTAGCCTCTYGAGCATCTTTTGGACAGGGCAGCAGGACCTCTGAAAGACTCCCTATGRTGCAAACTTACTCCTCAAAAGTGTACTTCTCTGATAAACTTGTGTTATCACCTGCCTGTGAATATTCTTTCCAGGAAAAAAAAAGTTTTTTATGTGAAATAACATTAGCATAAAATTTACCTCAAACAAAGGGCAAATTTTAGTTTTGCCTACTGTTTATTTTAATATGGACAATGTCCCGTT
>NW_026623343.1:935923-985971 GCF_030028575.1 Malurus melanocephalus
TATAAAGCACTGACATCATATGCAAATTTAAATCTTCATGGTGATTTGCAAACACAAAATCATTATTTTTGTGTGCAATGTGACTTTGTGGTAGGTGATGTTAGAAACAGGAGGTTATTCAGGAAAGCCTTATGGAATGTAGATGGTTAATTATAACACTCAGTGCTCAGTTTAGCAAGTTTTGTTCCCAGCTTTTATATGTTACTTCAACTCCACACCTTTCCGCAGTTTCTGATTCTCTAAGATGGCCAGGGATGCAGGCCCTTGGCAAAACCACACAGATCTTTGTATGGCAGTTTTGTGACTTAAAAATTGAAAATTCTTCCTATCTTATTCAATTAAAAAAAAAAAAAAAAAAAAAAAAAAAAAAGTGAGCTGGGGGATGAAGGCAGATCCAACCAAAGTTTGGAGGAAAAGAGGTAAAAATAAGATGACTCATTGGCCCCCCTGTAAGGGAGGGTAGGCCAAATTTCAGTTTCAGCTGCATACATTCATTCACCTTGATAAACTGCTGCAGGATTTCCTGCACCTGGCAGGATTCAGCCCTGCAAATTCTGTTAATCAGAGATATTTGCAAAGTCAAATGGACTTTAAAAACAACTTAAAGAAGCTATCTGGAGTGATATCACATTTTCTTTAAGAAATTTGAGGCTATAGAGAAACAATAAAGCAGCTAAATTTATAAGAAACAAGAACTACAGCTTTTTAAAAGGATACAGTGAGGAAACCCATCGGTTCTGTGGGTTTTCACTCAGTATCTCTAATCCTCCTGCTTCACCCTCAGGTATCATTGGGAAGTTTTCCAAGTTACCAACTCTGCATTTTAATCAGAGTTTACAAAAATTAGTTTCAACTTTAYATTTACTATCATTTCATTTTAACAAATAAATACAAATTTTAAGATAAACTAAACTCAGTATTTTATGACAGATTATCCCAGTGAATTTATGTCAGAACTTACAGTTYTGGAAAAAATTTTGTTGCACAAAGAGTATTTTACATTATGTTGATAGCAGAATTGAAAATAAAAATAGATTAAATAAATGTTTACACGTATTACGTTACGTATCTGTTGGAAATGCATGACATTTTTATATAAAATACTCAAGGAAATTAGCAGAAGTATTGTGTCTTTATTTGTGGGGATAAACAACTTTTTCAATGAGTGATATTCATTACAGTAAAGTAAAATAATCTTAACTCCAGATTGTGTTTACTGTTCTGGATAGCTTTTTAATTAATTATCTAACWGTTTTATTTAACCAGGAAATAACACAAACTTTATTCCGGTGCTCTTAGGAAGTCAGAGTTCCTTTTTTAGGTTGGTTTATTAAAGCTATATCTTGCAGTCATATTCTGGGTAAGTAAAAGAAGTGAGTGGGTTTGGAAGTTAGTTTTGCATTTTCCACTTCCACGGAAAGAAAACTGTAAAAATATCAATCCAAACTCCAGAAACAAAGATTTCATTCTTTGATAGACATATAAGGTTACTCTCAGTGGACTCCTTAGCATTCTTCCTTAATTATATTTGTGGCTTAAGAAAGGAATCAGATTCAAAAATCCCAAATAAAATATGCCTAGTACACAATACACACTATAATTGAAAAAGAAAAAAACCAAAACAAAACAACAAGACACTTGGGCATGTAACATATTTACTTATGTGTACTGTTTTTAATGCAAAAGACTTATTAATTCTCAGTTCTTTCATTTTACTCTCACGTGTTTTGCTTTACCTGAATGAGGTGACATAACTGAGATGAGTCATTTGCATGCCCAGGGTCCTTTGGAGAAAACAGAACATCTCGAACAGGGAATAAAAAGCAAATCAGAAATTCGATAAACTCACTCAGGAGAGAAAGGCTTAATTGTTATAAGATATACACATGTATATAAATTTGCTCCATGATGCTATTATATACATGTATGCATGTGTAAATATCCATGTAGAAATCCAAGAAGGGGAGAGAGAGAGATGGAGGACACTGTCACCAAGGTCCCTGAGCCTGGCCAATGTCACATGGGCAARTATTCTTACTGTGACATATAGAAGTCAGAAACCTGCATGACCTGTGCATTTGCTGATCTCCAGCCTATATTAATTGCTCAGCAACTCCATGGCTGATTTTCTTAGAAAATTCTCCTGGAACAAATTCATGGTTGCTTGKTATTAGTATCTGCTTACAAACTTGCTGAGGATCCCAGCCATGAAAATTTGACTGTAAGATCAGGGCCTAAAGTTTAGGTAGTAGCCCTTGAGCAAGCCAGGACAGACTAAGAAACTTTGGGAAAAAAATGTGGCAGGAATCTGTCTTATACTGGACTTGGAACCCACCCATGGAATTAATAGACAACTCCTTCTCAATCAGCTCAAACTCCTCRTACTGATGTTCTTGCTTTATACTTCTGATTTGACCAACACCAATAAAAAAAGTCTAGAAAACAGGTAGAAGATACTATAAAATGGCATATCAAAGGGCAAYTGACTAGCAGCAGATACTATAAAATTATATATCAAAGGAAAGCAGTAATATCCTGTCAGCAAGTATGAGYATAGGAACCCATTGTATTCACAGTACTACGGGGTAAGGATCAGAATTGCTTTATTTTGGGATATTTTTACCCAATCTCCTTAGATATAATAAAAGCAAAAGGGTTTTTTTTTTTTTTTTCAAAGCTGGATTTTTTGTTTAAAAAAAAGTTAATCATAGGTTTACTGATCAAGTTCACTGTAGTAACAGAGTGTTAAAAAAAATAATGCCATTGCTTAACCCTTCGTTTGATAATGTTTCAGGCTTACACAAAGTTGCCTTTCTTGYTCACAGAAAAACAAAGCAGGAGCTTTCTTAGTTTTAAGGATGTATTCTCTACTATGAGAAGTTATTTTTCCTATAATTATTGTTTTAAATAAAAATTAAATAAAAAAATCTAAGTAGCTGATCAAATGTCTGAGTGTAAACTGAAAATGAGGTTTGGACCAAAGCTATAATAGCAGAGGCAACAAGCTGGCATTAACTTTGTTTAGGGATAGAGGCAGAACGAAAGAGCTTAGCCCAGCAGCTACTGAGAAATCTAATATTTCCTGAGTGGGGAGAGAAGGAAGTTCGGAAACCGTAGGAAAAAAAGTGACCAGAAAATCGTGTTATTTGTAACCTATACACACCAGTGGGATTTCTACCACTGGGATGACCTTCTCAGAAAAAAGCTGCTCCCAGGGAAACTGCTTCTAAGAAGTACAGTTTGACAGATATTCAAAGAATAGAAGTCCTGGCAATGCAGGTCTTGAAAGATTTTCCAAACAAAAATATACATTGGCRTCCCATGTAACAAAGAATAGAAATRTGTCAAAATTGTATTGATTATATTAAAAATAAAATAGAAAATATATATTAGTTAACTATTTATCAAACCTCTCTTACTAAAGGTTGAAAGAATATTTTTGTCTCCAAAATAAGGGTTAGATGGAAGAAATTACTAGCGAATGTCGAATGGATATTATAGAGACCAGAAATGGATTACAAATTAATAAAARCATCCTCTCCTTCATTATGTGTTCTTTACCCTATGGGGGTGGAGAAGGTTAGGCTATAGCAGCATTATGTCCTCACAATAAAAAAAAACATTTAATCTCCTAGTGTCTACTGCAATTGGTTACTCATTGTATATAATTTTCTTTATTTTTGAAACCCTTTCCATCTACCAGCTGTCTGACAAAAGCAAGCATGAATTACTCTGAAAATAAACTTTTGAAATTATTTGCATTCAATGGGAAAATTCCGCTACTAAAATACTATTCATTAAATTTTTCTGATAATGGACAAATCTTAGACGATTCAGATGTTTGTTTCAAACTAGTGTAACAATATCAATGTTTGTCTAAAGTGTTCCAAAAAACTGTGTCTGTCCTCACTTTATCCAGGAACCTCCAAATAATCAGAATTTTAGTTGTTCACTAATGATGTCTAGTTTTACTTCTGTCCCCTCCTGAGGTTCCTTTACCAAGCAGCGCAATATTTCCTCATGGGTGACAGACTACATTTCAGAGGAAAGTAATTCCTTCTCCAATCCATGTTTCTTTCAGGAGTAACACACAAAATCTTGATGCAGAGAGCAGCTACGGGAGGTATTAAGAAACATTTCCTTCCACAGGTTTGGTTGGTTGGTTGGTTGGTTGGTTGGTTGGTTGGTTGGTTGGTTGGTTGGTTGGTTGGCTGGCTGGCTGATGTTTTTTTTTCCTTCTCTCTTCCCTGAATAAAAATTTGCCTAGGTACTTCTGTGTAAGTAATAGAAGGTGATTCCTTTACCTTAAAATGGGAACAAGAGAGGTAATACCACAGGAATATTTACAGTATCCTCATAATCCCTTCTTATTTTCAATTGGGAAATGGAGAATAAACCAACCACCACAACCAAATCAATCCGAAAAAACCAAAAAAATCAAACCAAATCAAAGAAATATAACCTAACAACTCCTCCAAAGGATGTCGCTGAATAAGACCTATCACTGTCTCAAGTCTTTTGACCATACTGTAAATGATAACTAGATTTGCATCAAATGGAACTCAAAACTTGGAACTACTTTTTAGTGATTTGATGGGTGAGAGAAGTGATCTGATTTTTTGCGATTCTCGTCTCTCTCTTTCTCCTTTTTTTTTATTAAGACATTCAGTTAAGGTCCAAATTTGCACTTTAGGGAGGTAAGACAAAAAGACTAGAAGCTGTTTGAGTAGRATCAGCTAAAATGGCAAAATAGATCCGGGTGTTAGCAGGTTAACAATGATAACTCACCCTAAGGTCCATAAAAATAGAAGTGAAAGAAGCACATCAGTAGTGAAGAGCAAGGGGGCCAGAACAAAATTCTGAAGATCCCCATAATTAACTGGCAGAGGGTCAGATGAACACTTATTAAAATGCAACAAAGCACAACGGGGTGTCTCAAAGATGGAGTTTCAATCTCAGCTGTGAATTTCTTGGTTTTCTCAGTTCTAGCCAGGCCTGCCATGTTATTTTAATAAGTACTTTTCTCTACATAATACCTTTGAGAATTTGGGGAGAATATTTATATCAAAGGGTTAAGAGGGCAGTTTATAGACAATTCAGGGGACAGGCCTCCTTAGAAAGTATAGGAAGAATGATATTATGATGATATTTTAGAATGTATCTGTATCTGATATTGGAATAGTGTAAGATCAATGCATTAATTTACTTTCCAGTTTCAAAGGCAATAGTAAGTCTGCAGTAAGAAATAGTGTTTCTCAGTGCCATATCCCTACCTTAACCTAATGCTGCCAAAAATTATATGCATTGTCACCTCTTCTTTTTACAGCTTGAGTACAACATTCTTTAGCTACCTCTGTCAATAATTTCCATGAGGAAAAATATATTTCCATGAGGAAAAATATATCCAGGTAGTAAATGTAGATTAACTATTTTGAAAAACTAAGGATTTTAAGGTTTTCTTGGCCATAAATATTGCTTTTTAGCACAAAACACATCTGTGTTTTAAACCACGACATCCATCTAATTTCACCTGACCCATTTCCACACGACTTTAACACCATTCTAATTTGGCTGATCTGTTTTGGGTTTGGGTTAAAAAGTATTGCTAGTATTGGCTGATTAAAAATAACTGAAGGGAGAGAGAGCCTTGSGGACCACAGAGACATGGAAGATCTGAAGAGGACAGGACAAAGGTAGGGCAAGAGGAAGATGAATATTTCCTCACTTTCAATAGCAGAGGGAAAATTGCACTTCACTTCCTACCACTCAGACGTGTTGTGTGCTGAATATTTATTATACTGGCTATTGAAAGTTTTTGGAATGGAGTATAGCCCAGGGTACATTCATAAATCCTGATTTACAGGTGTTTTCTCATATAATACGTTGGCAAAACCAGAGAATATTATGAGGAACTGATCAGGCTGAAGTCCTCAAACACTCTGTTTCATGGCAGTGTTAAGTTTWTCAGCGTATTTAAGACCATCAGGCTTTTCTTTTTCCCAGGAGTATTTTGAAGTGCAGTACTGTTTAGCTGCTTATATGTGGGAGGGGTTTTTTGGTTTCTTTTTCTTTTTTTCCTTTAGTAAGTAAGATTATGGCACCTTGGATTTTATAATTCCTTCATAAATTATTTTAAGTTTTCTTTACATATGTGCATACCCCCACACACATATTTACCACTTGGAGGACAAGTTGGATAAAGCAGAAGTGTAATATCACACCTCCGCTCTCCAAAATGAAGGACTGGCCGTCAGCGGAGGCCCAAAGTGCTATTTACTCCCTGGAACACAAAGAACAAAATGCTCTATAGGCAACTGTCAATAATCTGGCCTCAGATCCTCATTGCTGGGTGACTCCTAGTTCTCTTGCAGCCACGACTTGCGCAGCAGTATTGTGGTACACTGACAAACAGGATCCTAATCTTCCAAAACCCTGCCCTCCCAACCCGTTGTGTTGAAAGGCATTCGAGTAAACCCTGCCCCAAATGTGTAACCACAGCCCATGATGAATGTGGTGTGGGATTTTCTAGTGGGAAAAGCAGGGGTTGCAGGTTGTTTAAAATGGACTGGTTTTTGCTTTAGTGAAGGAGGAAGTGCACCAGGAGAATAGGAGGAAATGAGAGAAACAGTYCTGAGAAGGGTCCCAAAACAAAGCACACACAAAAATCCTTGCAAGATAGAAATTATTATGTGCGTTAAAAGTAAAGAAACCTATTGAAGGAGACTTTTTGCTCCAGCTTCTCATATGATTAGGGGGACAGAGTTTTGTGCAATCTTTCTACCAGGTTTGCGTCAAAGGTTATACTGCATTTGTTTCAGCCACTGCTCAAAGGCTGCAGTTCTACAGGAACATGAATACTTGACAATCCACTTGAACCAGAGGTTCACAAATACCTGYCTGAATTTCACCTCTTCTCTCTATCTCTTGTGCATTTTTGGATCAAAAGAGAGATTATCTCCTCACTCCTTCTGTCTGTGAATCCTTCTCATCTTTGCTTGAAGTTATCTAAGAAGGAAAGAGRCAAGGCCTTGTGGGGTTCTGCTAAGAACAAGAACCACAAGACCCTCAGGTGTAGTTAYATCATGGGGCTCATGGCACCAAGACTCGTTACTTCATGTGGATAGAGTGGATCTCATGTTAATTTGCTTTCTGAGTTTYCAAAAGCATGTCAGAAAGTAATCTGCCCTTAATATAGAGTGGTTCCTGAAATTAGTTTGTAAAAAATGCACCTTCCTGAGTCAAGATTCTGGAAAGTCTGTCAATTTTGCTTGCAACCCTAGAAGAGRACAATCTTACCTAACTTCCTTAAGTAGGATGCTGATTTCATCCAATATCTTGCCCCTGACTCTCTGGTTGTATTCTACCTTCAGGTGGGAYAACAGAATATCCCTTGCGCTATTTTCAGAAAAAAGTTCATTCTCTCCTAATCCTCTGCTGATCCTCCCAAGTATCTCAGCTCTAGATCTGTTTATATATTCTAGTTTTCAGTACTCCTAACCTACTTTTTTTTTGCCTAGACTTTCTCCCCAAGAGGTGCCTTTGATAGTCACGTTCTGTGAAAAGCCATTATRCATTTAAAAAATTTGAATCCATAGCCCTGCAAAAAGACCGATATGTCCTGTTTTCCTGTTCTAAGCAAAACTCRTGGATGCTAATGATTTGCTCAGTATTTCCAGGCATTCATAAGTCCCAAAGACAGACCAGTAAGCTACTCTCCAGAAATCCTGAATAAACAGCCACTCTCTATGCACCTGTATAGTGCATGATCTGAAGACCCAGCAATTCTAGACCAACTTGTTGCATCATGCATGGACCACAGGTCCTCACAGCCACGGTAGACTGACTTCTTTGATCTCCCAGGAAAAAAAAAAAAAATCATTCAAATTTGTTCCTCTAGCCCAGGCTTATTCATAGAGAGAGAGAGAAACTAAAACATATGAGCCATTGCCATGTGGCAGGTGCAGGGCATTAAAGCTAAGTAGAAGCCTTGACTGAGTACAAGTCTTCCATGAAGTGGTTTCCCTGAAAAAATTCCTTTCTCTTGGCTGCATTCCAGCCCCATAGTCTCTGCTTCATTCTGCAGAAGAATTCAAWGCACTGTTTGTCTTTCAGGCCAGAGAGAAGACTTCAGTCAGTGCACACTCTCAATAACTGGTCTGTCATAGCACAACAGAACAGCTCCTCTGAGATTTCAGGTTCCTTCCTCTCCTCCTGGAGCACAAATTCACCAGCATCCCATCTATTCAGGCTGCAGTGAGCTGCTTCCTAGCAGATGCTTGTAAGGAGAAGGAGAACAATCCTGGGAAAGTCATCCTGCAGGCTTGGCTACTCCACAGAAGGAAATTTCCAGGGAGAATTAATTTCCTGGTCCTCTTCCTGTCAGTAGAACAGGGTTCCTTCAGCAATAGGTTATCGCCTCCCCACACTGAAATGAGGCTGAATATTTTTGGAAGGTCCATTAACCTTGCTTTTCATTAATGGCTTTCACACATTAAATGTCTGATCTCTGTACATCTCACACAAAAAAAACATTTTTCACTATCTGTACCTGCTGCACAGAGCAACTTAGAAACACAGGAAACAGGACTCTTTCCATGAGTTAGTCCATGTAAACAGCAGAACCTTGAATGTGCCCAAAAGATACCTGTGTGACTTGCTCTTGAAATCTCCCAGCAGTGGAGATCCCACAGGCTCCTCAGGTGAGGTGAGTGTTCTTCTCCAGCGCTTAAATTTCCTTACAATTACATTTTTTTTTTCTTAATGTTTAACCGAAATCCCTCTTGCTATGACTCAAGGCTATTATTTCTTGTCCTATCCACATTGGGCTTGTTATACAGATTATTCCCTTTTTCTTACATATCTCTCAGCTGCTATCATTTCTCTCTTATTCTTCTTTACTTTTAGATAGAATAACTACMATACCCTCACTTTCATTCAGAGGTCTTCTGGCCATTCTCATTCTCTTCTGATATCTGCTCTCCAAATAGTCCACATCTGTTTTTAAAGACAATAGTCAAAAGTTGACACAGTATATCACTGGAAGTGTCACTGGTTGCAGGCAGAACTCAGATCACAATTATATTTTTTTCTTCCTTGAGAACAGGGTCTTTTATTTGATGTAATACACAATCTGCTCTTCTGGCCRTAAAAGGTTGCTACATAATAGCAGCTGGATTTTTAACACACTGTTTAGGCAGTTAAGGAATGACTTTTTAGCATTTTTAGCATTTTAAATGCTCTCCAAGCAGTTCTTGCAGGATTTTGCAATTATTAGCATTTGCAATACAACTGTAAGGAAGAGAAATATTATCGGTGCCATTTTTCCAMTGAAGAGGTTGCAGGTCTACAAAATGTGCTTTGCAAAGGTTTTTCTTGTGCCTTGTGAGAAGAAAAAGCATTGCTGGATCCTCCTGTACAGGATTCTGCAGTGCATTTGAATTCTTCTTCCACAAAACATGATTATTCAATRAGTGTGTTCACAGTGCATATTTCCAAGCCAAGTCTCTCTTCTTGAGGGCTCTCAAAGGTGCTTAACTGTAAGCTCATATGATTAATATTTTGTTCATTTCTGCATTTTCCATTTAAGTACCTAAGTTTTGGTCTTTCACGTGCTCCAGAGCATTTTGTTGCCAAATTCTTTTATCCCTCTTGAGACAGTTGGTCATGGAGAAAGACAGGATGCCAGCTGGAGACGATAGGACCAGAAAACAACCAGAGGGAGAGGCTTCAACACTGAGCAGAGATAAGCAGAAGCATCCATCTTTAGGTCTTACCCCTATCCAGAACATGGATTTTTTTCAAGTTTTCTTAGTTTACACTATCTCTCTAATGTCAGCAAACACCTGAAACCCACTTGTGTCTTACTTCCCTCTTGTGGCTGATTCACTGAAAAAAGTTGGTAATCTACTATTGCTGCTATGTTTTCAATAGGTCAAATGACAGAGGTCTTCATTCTGCAGCAGATGTTTCCAGCTTCAAAAGGGCACATGTGCAAATCAGAATGGTTCTATCTAACCTCATTCGTACCATGCCTGATTTCTTCTTCCTTTTCTTTTTAATCTTAATTTATGTGTTCTGTGCATTATGTGAATAGATATGCATTGTAAAACGTGCTATGACATCAATTTCCAGCACTGCTAGGGTTTTTGCACATGGTGCAATCTGGTGCTGTAGTGGCATGTTCTCATGTGACATAAATTGAAATCACAGTGGGTCATAACGCAACAYAACAGGTGCATCAAAATGTTTTAAATGGTTTCTTTTTTTTTTTTTTTAATCAAGTTAGAATCAAGAACAATGGCAGCTATTAAATTAGTTCTGCGTAGCAGCTGGAAAGAGAGGATCAGGGAGAGGATGCTTTTTGCTATTTGCAATGGGGATGCAAATGCAGTTGTGCAGTGTAAACCACATATATTTTTTTCTTTCATGTGCTGTGATAAAAGTAGTTTTCTTACCAGTGTAACATGTTTCATTAATACAATGTTTAAATAATTAAATACAGCAACTCTGGAGGCGATGGCTAAGATAAAAGTTTGTAGGCTATCCATTATTGTGATCAGACAGTACTTCTTAAAACCCATGGAGATACAATTTAGTAATTTAACTTCTGAAGTCAGTTGTTTAATAAACTATTACATTTTAATATGGTTTTGTTCTTGTCAAAGGGAATGATTCATTTCCCCTCTGTCAATTGTTCCAGATGAAGTTATTACTGGTTCCAGGGTTGAGGGAATGCTGGGTTCCTGTTTGAATATCACTACCGTGCTCTTCCCTTYCTCTAGACATTGCCCCTGGAATGTTACATGAGCGATCTTTAGTGGTTATAATTATTTTGTAGGCAAAGTAACTTCCATCATTTGTGTCTTCAATATTGATATATTTCATTAKGTTTAATTCTGTTGGCAGAGAGTAAGACACTGGTTAAAGGGAATATATAATTAGTTGTATTAGGATTAAATGCATATTAGTATACTCTAATAATGGATATCCCAGAAAGAAACCTAGCAAAACAATTAAATAGAATATAATAGTAGATGAACTAAACAATACCTCTGCTGCTGAGTTTTTTGGTAGTTCTAAGAAAATTAGTTTGCTCCAGTTTCAATATGATTTTCTCATTCATTTTCCTTTATTAAAAGAAAAAAAAAAAAAAAAGGTTTTGTAAGAAAAGCATTCTTTAAAAAAATCCAGATGGATGTGTTTCTATTTATTTGTCTTCCTGTGAAGTTATGTAATGTTGGGGTGCATTTTTCACATTGTTTGCTGGGCTCCTTCTTCTGCAAGTTGCAGCCAACTGATGACGCACCATTAGAGACAGACTTGGCAATYAGTGGGATCTTTCTCCATGTGCCCGTCCATTACCAACAGCAATCGAGAGTGGTGGGCATTTCCATGCTACCCGTGCTCAGAACCGCCCAGGGAGCAAAGAGCAGGACAGCAGCACYCGCTGTGCCTTGTGCTGCTCGCTGCGCCTCACCCGCTGTGGAGACTGTCACAGCGCGGGGTGACAGGTCTGGGAAGATTAGGGAGCAAGGGCCTTTCCGCAAGCATTTGCTTATCACTAGCCTTGGTGACACGTGGGATTATTTGTGGCCAAGTCCTTTACCACAGCACTTACAGTTCTGAGATAAAAAGCACGCACCAGAGTCCCCACMGCCTTTCCAGCTGAGATGGAAATTGGCATTATTTGAAATTCAAGGAGTTTTTTACTGTACACAGGAATAATCCAAATGTGGAACGGGATTTGTTATTAACTGTAAATCCCCTTTCCCCTAAGAAAACCAGAGTAAATGCAGGAAATAAGCTCCCATTTATATACCATAGAGACAATGCTTCATTGTCACTTATATTTTAAAGTCACAAGTGCAAAGTAAATGGAAAGTGGGAGCAAATATCAAGGTGTCAGTGGCATTGATCCTTGCACAGTGCAGTCAATAGAAATTTTGTAGCTTACTTGTAACCAATGAGAGACAGTTTACATATAGAGGATATTTAATGGTTTATTCTTTAGAGCTTGTGTTGGTCTGTACCCAAGTCAAAAAGGGCAGGCAAGACTTCACCTCTTATTTACTATAAATTCTACAAATTTCATATTTATTTGCTCTTTACATTGCAGTATTTTAAGAAACTTTTGAAAATTTCTTCAAACACACAAGTAGAAACCTATGTTAAAATATTTCTGAGAGTTCATTTCCATGAATGCCTGAAGCTTATTGTCACTAAGTACTAAAGAGGCAAGTAAGATTTAAAAAAGCAGCTACAAACAGAATCTCATTAAAAATACTACAGAAATTTTGCTCAGTCCAGCTTAAGTCCGTTATCACCAAGTTTTCCCTCACTGAGAAGCATTCCCAAAAACATTATTATTTTCCCACAGATTTGTGCAAACTCTCAGGCAAATAGTAACTTTCCTTCTTTGCATTTATTTCTTCTTTTTAAATTTTATTTAGGACAGCATGTGCCATGGCCTGCCTGGGTCTCACATGGCAAAAGCCATCCTGTATCCTGACACAGAATTTGTTACAGTTATAGTGAATGTTATCAAAGCCATATAGCGATTCAGGTCTCTAAAAGCGGTCCTCAGCATTGTTCATTGCACTTTTCTATTGTTAGTGTTCCAATTAACTTTCCTTTTCTTTGACAGTCATAATTTCAGCCTTACAGGAGACCATAGGCAGAATGCACTTGCCGTACAATTTTTTGGCTTCAGGCAAAGTGGCATCTTTTCTGTAAGAATCTGCACGAGTTACTGAACACCCTTCACCCTTCCCACAGTGATATTATTTTCCCTCTCTTTTTTGGACGCTATYTCAAACTCTTTGACCAGATAGGTGCTTTCTTCCAATACCTAAATTGCACACACTGGACTCATACTGAGTAAATCACACTGAACATTTATAATATTTGTCAGTGCCATTGTTATCTTGTTTGGCATGGTTTTATTTACCTTGTTCTGCAGAAATGTGGGCATGCAACCTGTTGCATGCTGCAAAGAGTGCAGACCTATATTTGTTTTAATATTATTATCTCTATTAGCATTTATGTGCTTTTTGTGCTTTATGGGTTCTAAAACGAGGTTTTCTGCATGGGAGAAAGTAGGTGCAGAGAAAACCTAGTTTGTTATCAATATGCTATTAAAGTGTGAATGTTTTCCAAATTAGTTCTTTCTTTTTCCTAAACTGATTTTGGATAAATATACATGCATTTTAACAAACTCCTATAACTTGCATGTGTAACACTAGAGGTATTTGGTCTGTGTATAACAGCAGAAGCTTCCTTATTTTTCACAAGGTGGAGACGTAAGAAACAATGGTATTCTTGATACCTATGCATCACTTTTAACATGATGGCATCCAGGCACTGGCATAATAGAGGCATCAGATAAAATACTAATACTCAAATGATGTTTGCAAAGTTTAGCTCRTAAATGTCAAAGGTGATTTGAAGTGGACAAGAGTGAGTCTTAACAAATCAAGTAGGGGCTGCTGGCAATTGTTTCTCTTCTCAGTTCTTATTGAAACTAATATTGGACAAATTGAAAGAGTGATTGCCTTAGAGCCTTTGCAATGTCTTCACCAATCTGTTGCCCATTTCCATAAAAAATGGGAGTGAAAATGGCAGCTGACTTCTTTTGACCTCTCTCAATTTCACAGGAGCTCCTGTCAGAGGCCTGAAAAAGCAGTTTTTCGAGCAGGCCATTATCTTTCCTAGCAAGTTAGTTGGGAGAGAAATTGAAAAATATCAGTCAAATAATCTATTTAAGCTTGGTCTTTCTGTATGCACTATGATGTAAATGGAAGCAAGCTAGCAGTGGGAAAAAAGAAAGAAAAAAAAAAGCAAAGCAGCCTCAACCTGGAAGTGGATGTAAAAGAGGAGTTAGTTCCTTTACCAGGCTTTTTCTGTTTTGTTTTGTCAAATTATTCTTCTACCCCTCTGTCCTCATGATTTGATTGTCAGCATTACAGCAAGATAAGATGCTTCCTGGAGTGCCTGAATCCAAGTCCTCCATACCTTCCTGACTTATTGTTTTCTATCCTGACAGAATCATGGACCAAGGGTTCTTTTCCTCCACTTGACAATTGACAAAGCCAATTGTCTTTCCATCTAGTATCTTTCCTTAGATTCGCCAAGGTGTCACCACTTTCATTCCATAAAGTAGTTGCAGAAACAACTCCTTCTTCTAACATTTAGAATTGTGAATATTTTGTTCTTAGAAACTTACATTCACACTAAAGTTTCTCTTCTTTACAAAGGCCAAGACACATCTTTCATGCATGTAAGAGATGTGCTGATGTTTAATTTCTCTCAACTTTGCCTGTAACCAACAACAGAGATATTAATTTCTCTTGAAAGCTGGTCAACTCATCTAGTACAGAATTTAGTCTTAGGATTTGACTTCTCTTCTTATTCTTCTAACCTTCACTTCTCTTCCAACTGTTTATAATTAAACAGAGGACTGGAGGCTCCATGAGTTGGGGAACCCTTAAAACCCTTTGGGCCCTATTTTTTGCTGCAAATCACTCAGTCTAACTTGGACCATGCAGCAAACCTTGGAATGCACCAAGTGAACAGCTTGGACTCTATTTCGACCTCAGTTGTCTTCCATCAGGCTGATTCTTTCTGCCTTAACCGCACATTGCTCAAAGTTATCAAGACCTTGTAGCCTTCTCTTGCTTCCCACATCTTCCAGTAAGACCCCTCTTTTATCCACTCTCAGATTAACTGTGAGTTTCAGAGGTTCCCTCACAACTGTTTCTAGCTATTACTCTGCTTGGGTTTCTAGTTCTAACTCTCTCTGACTGTTTAGTCACTGATCTCATCTTGAGGAAGTAAATATCTCTCAGTCTCCTTTCACAGAAACTAGGCACTTCATATAGAAAATCGTGATTTCATCTGAGGAAGGTGTTTAACCTTTTTTTTTTGAGTCACAGTCACAGATGATTCTTCTTGGCTTAGTTTCATGATTAGAAGTGCCCAGGTGCCCTTTCTTAAAATTTCATTTGCTTCTAAACATAACCTTTCCTGCTGTGAGACTTAAAAAATACATATTATTTGTCTTTGGAATATCTTAACTGAAGAATTTGGCTGAAATTTCAAGGTTAGAGAGCTGTTACTGAAAATAAGATTTCTCTTGTAGTGAGTTCTGAGTTATTTAATGGGATTGCTGTATCAGAAGATTCTTCTTAAAAAAAAAACAAAAACAAAACAAACAAAAAAAAAACCCAAAAAAACCCAGACACAGAGTTTTACAGCAACAAAAAATATTATTGGGTGAGTAGAAAGAAACAATTTAGACTGTGGAGAATTTTCACTTTTTTGCCTTATTTCACTGTGAAGATTCACTGTGTTTAATAAAGGACACAAACTTTCTAGATGTAGTCAGATGAAGAGTATCAGACTGATTTGGTTTCTATCAGCAACAATAAGATAGAGGCAGGAAAGGAAATGTGTGAACAATAAAGACACTAAAATAGCGAAAAACAGAGACAGTTATTGCCACCATTCTGAGGCCCATTGGAGATAAGTTATTTACTGACCATGTTATAAAGTTGCAATGCCACAGCAGCAGATCAAGTTTTCTGCAGAGTTGTCTTAATTTCCAGTGAGTTATCACATGGTTGTGGTGTTATAGCAAAAGAGTTTTTTGTAACTGGCAGCCATTAGGTGATGTGCTGCAATGGAGTTGGACCATTTCTTTGACTCCTGATTTCAGAAAAGTTGGTCTTCATAAAGGTGCAAAATTTAAAGGTGTGTCAGTGTGGTTATTTGTGCGGTTATTTGTGCCAAGGTCAAAAGTCAACCCATATTTTGCCAGTTTTCCYGTTCTGTGTGGGTCTTCTCCAAACGATTGCTTTATTTTCATTAAATTTATTTTTATTTTAGCTTTTTTGACTTTAGGATGCCAGGGTTATCCAGCTACTAAGGGATAGTATAACCAGATCAAGCATAGGTTCCAGCAAACATTATTCTCCCTTGCAATGCTTAGGTGTTGTGGTTCTACAGAATTTGCAGATTGAATATCATTATTTCACTCACAGATACCTTTCAGTCCCRTGAGGCTGTAATATTAACCTCTTACTTTTCCGTCTGTCCTTCCTAAACTCTGACTTTTTTTTTCTCTCTATGGTCCCCATATTGATTCTGAGAATTACTCAGTTCTGATCAGAGGTTCTTACTAGCCATAATCTAACTGTGGCATTATGTTCTAATAAAGATGTGTCTAAACCTAAGCCTGACCATGGTTTTATTTCKGCAATTATTAGTTCACTGCATGATGCAATGCTTGCATATTTCATATTTGTTTACCCCAGAAGAATGGAGTAAAACAATACATAATATAATTTTTTTTCCTGCATTTGTCAGTGCAAGATTTAAATATCAGTTATTACCACTGGAATGAAGGTCCCCTATAAAAACTTTCCTTGATATTTAAGGCAAGAATCAGGATACAGTCTTTACTTTCATTGGGTGCAAGTTTTTGATCTTAGTGTTTTGGTTTTCCCTGTAGAAATTTTTCTCCATTCACCAAGGAAGACACAAGATTTCTGTGAGGATAAAAGAGGACTGTGTTAACTACTGCAAGTGTCTGGGCTGAACAAATTGTGCCTTCCAGGACAGCTCCATTCTGTGCCTTTGCAGGTGCTGGGAAGTTAAAAATAGCATAGTTCGCCTCTTGGACAGGCATGGCGTTAGATTTCAAAATCCGCATCCTTAGTAAGAAAGCAGAATAAAAGGGCATTGTCACYGACAGCAGCATGGGAGGTAGGGCTCAGAGTGCTTGGAAAGTGAGCTATCTCTGCAAAAGTATTAAGTGTGACCTACTGTCCTCTTACTCCATTTGTAAGGCTGTGGTCCAGTGGATTTGCAGTCTCCAGGGTCATAAATCCACACTCATAGATATTTTTCCTCCATCCCMGCAGTTCTCTCTGGAAAAGGACGATTTTTGCGCTGTTCCTCAGCTGATACAAGGGAAGTGGCTGATGTTGAGTGGYAACAAATGGTGACAGTGCCCTGGCCGAGGCACAACTCATTCCCAAGCTTGTGAAAGGGTGAGCAGGGGGTGTCCTGCCCTCCCCAGGGACCGGTACYAACAGTGCTGACCATTTGGGGTATGAGAATAGGATTCCCCTTCTCTCTGTCTGCAGGAGCCATGGCTTGCCTCAGACGCAGCTTTGAGTACTTGAAGCTGCAGTACTTTGTGGGCGACAGGCTCTTTTCCAAAAAGTYTTTCTCACACAGACATCTCGCCTTTCTAGTCATGCCACCCTTCTTTTTTCTATTCTCAGAGCATTCTTTTTYGGGGGTTCAGCGGAAGCGCAGCAATCCCCTGAATGTGACCTTTATAAAAGATGGGAGAAGGGTAAAAAGTACTTCTTTTTGCTGTGTCCTTTACACTGTCATTGTGATTTATAAGGAAATAACAGCCACTGGGCTTTATTAGTTTCATTTTTGTTTTATTTTTAATTTTAGCAGTATCAAATCTTCATACCTTCCCCTCTTTTCATGAAGACTTTCTAGGGAACTTTGCAACTGGCAGTATTTAGAACGCTTTCTCAAATGGAAGACTGAGTTTTTTTCTCATGTGTTTGTCAAGAATTTAAGTCCTATAATTGCTTACGAGAAAAAAAAAAAAAAATCAGAGTATGATTCAAATGTCCCACACTCCTGTCGTTAAACAGCTTCCAGTATTTTGTCCCTTTTGAACTCATAATCCTAGCAGTTCTCCAAATTCTTAGGGACTTATCTAGGGAAAACATGGAAATCAATACCTGAAAAATAAATGGGTTTGAAGGACAGAAAAAAATTATGGTTTATTTGTATGTTTAAAAGAGAGAAATAAATACATTGTCTATGCACACATACACATACATAAGAGTTTTAAGTTCCTCTATACTCTGCTGTTTTCAAGGGGGCATGAAGAGGCAGTTTTAGTATTCTAGTTAATAACACAGACTGATTACCAGAATTCCAAATCTTTTTTTCTACATTATATTTACTCACATTTTGGGGTTTTTTCTGTATGTACAGATGTTATATTTCACATAATATCAAATGCTCTGTAAAATTTAATCTATCTAAATTGCACTTTCAACTTGCTAGTTGTGTCAACTCTAGATATGACTTTTTTTTCTCTTGTAAAATCTTGCTTTTAAAATATGGACATAAAGCAGCAATTAGAGTACTGTGCCAATCAATGTCCACTATTTCAACCTGCTGCTTTCCCTTAGAGCAGCTTATACATTACACTCTATTCATGCTGTGGAACTACCAWGCCCTAGAATGAATACAAACCAGGGATAAAAAGCTTTTTGTTTCAAGGCTCCACAAATGTGGAATCAGTTACCAGTTGATTTAAGAACAATTGAGAGCTTTTCCTGTTTTAMGATGGAACTGAAACAATACTTCATGATGACTAGAAGTTGTTGTAATTGTTTTAATTGATGTTATTCTAGTGTTATCTTGAATTATTCTTTATTTATATGCATTTGTTTATCACAGGTCATGCTTGAAAATGGGCTTTCATCTCAATTTACATAGTCAGCTAACAAATATATGTATGTATGTATATCAGCTACACTTGTTTATATTTGACAGAAAAACCATATGTATTCTACATCTATTTCTTGCCTTTATGTTTGTGCTATCGATTAAGACATCTGAGTTTCATTTCAGCTTGACTTTTAAGTTTTTAGGACAAACCAAACAAGTATGTATCTAATAATATCAGCCAAATTATTGTTTGGCTCACAGAGCACAAATTAAGTTAAAGCATTGACTAAGCACATATAGCTGTGTTTTATAAAGCCATTCACTCTTTATTTGCAGGGCTCCTGTACTGTGTTTTCTTTAAGCAGCATTAAGATTCAGGAATTATTTCTGTATCTCTATAGGCAAACGATGAATTAAAAACGATGGTAACGTCACTTGTAGAGAAATCCAGTCTGGCGTCGAGAATTTATTATCATAGCTGATAAAGTAATGGCATGTTTAATTTACAGTCTCTGTGAATGATAAATATCTATGTAAGTATTTGTGCTTGTCTTTACATATCTAGCAAGTAAACTAGCCAATATATAAGAGGAATAGAGAGGAAGAACAAGTCATTATTTCATCTGTTTCATTTACAAACTCAGAAGTCACAAATGTGCAGCTGGGAAATGTGTTTGTCTCAAAKCTTCAAATCTGTGACATGTTAATTCATAAATAATTGCAGTCACATGGTCTTCCTCGAGGGCATTAGCTCAGTATTCCCAGTACAGTACACTCACTTGTAATAGAAAAGAGTGGACAAAAGYGGTTTTCATAAATCAGATAAAATTGCTCAATAAATCCAAAACATCTTTCATTATTTCTAACACAAAATGAGCTTTGTTATGTAAGCAACATTTTTAAAACCTGAACGATCTTTGGAAACTGGCAGGTGAGGAAATAAAGGGCAAGACTACATTATTTTTGGTGATGGAATCTGTCGCCTAAATGTTTCCTAGTCCTGGACCAAAGAATGGTCTGACTTGCATCCTGTGCTACCCATGGACGACCTTACATCCAGATACTAAATACTGCCATTAAACAAGAGCACTTTTCTATTGTTACAGTCATCTGATAGCATCGCCTGTGTCATTGTCTAAATGCAGCTGTTAGCAAAACTATAGGCTTTTTCCCAAAAATGTTGTCTCTGGTACTCTGACTGCAGAGTGAATAATACAGTATGAAAGGAACCTGAAGGAGCCGTTAGGGTCCATTGTGTCAATCCAGCTGCTACACATGCATATTAAGTCCACATTTCAAAATGCTTGTGAAGCTTTTTCTGTTTGTTTTGCTTTGTAGTCCATTTTTAAGCATTCGTACTTCTTCCATTTCCCTTGTTAGAATACCTAAACCACTCTGAGCTAGCCTTTGGACAAATTCTAATTTTAATTGAAAACAATTTTAGCTACAAAAGTAATACTTTCTTTTTCTTTTTTGAAACAGGTGAAATTAGAAAAAAATCACAAATATTTGGTACCAAAATTCTTTTTTTTTTGATTGGTTACTAAAATAAACATCTTGTCTCATCTGAGAGCTGGCTGTCAGCTTTGGATTTAGTCTCAACCTTCAATCAGCTTTGGATTTAGTCTCCTGAAAGTCAGAATTAGAGTGGAAACCTGACTGACCCTGACGGTAGCTATTATTGTTCAAACCACCACAAATTTCTCTTTATAAGAAGCCCTTTGTTAAAATATCAGATTAATTCACTGTAGACATATGTTTGTCAGCCAAAATTTTGCATTTCTAATAATTAATTTGCTAGAGTACTTTGAATTCAGAGAATCAATCTTGTGAGTGTAGCATAAGTACAGCATCACAAATGAGAATGCCAAATTTAAACTGTTTAGTCTGGGAATTTATTGCTGGCACTGGAATGGTTGTTGGCAGAACACGTCCATATAGGGGGTTCGTTCAGCTACTTCATTTCCAGTCTATGTCATTAAGCAGTGGTTTGAGGACACTTAGTATTTCAATGCAGTAGACAACAAAAAGAAAAATATAACCCCTCTCCTTTTCTGTTAATTTTATATTCATACATCAGAATTTTTGGCTTAAATATTAATCTGATTTGCATTTATACATGAGAATTGCTCAGAGTAATTTATAAACTTTGTTATTAATACAAATGGTCATTTTCTTGGATCTTAATACTAGTCCTAATGCTCATTTTGCAGATGTTGATATTATAACAGCCCAAGCTACAGAAAGAGTGTTGATCTACCAGTTAGTATAGGGCTAGGGGCTTTGTGCTCTGAAAAGAAATTGACTTTATCATTTGCCATACTCCAAGCAAAGAAAGTGTATGCTTAGGGTATAAAGTGTGCTTTTACCTACTTAATGGAAAGTAGGGAGGTGAAGGTTCAAAACGGCTTTAAAGACAAACCTTGTCCTTGCCTGCAGCATGCTGCAGAAAGGTGTCAGGCACAACCAGTCACTAGTTAGACCCAAGAGTCACCCTGTGACTGGAAGGTACAAAAACTTCTGTTTCCAGCTGATACCTAAATGCACACCAGTCCCCGGCTGCTCTGAGCATGGGAAATGTGGTCACATCTCTAAATGAATAAGGCGGATACATATCAGTATTAATTAAAGTCTGGAAAACACATCTCTGCATTTTCTCTTTCAGATGAAGACAGGAATTACAGATGGGAACAGAAAAATTAACAACAGCAAATAAGGCTCTCGCTGTGCTGCACAGGGTCAGAAAATCACAGTGCTATTTACCAGCAAACATACCCCATGCAGGTCATTCAGCCCAGTCATTTTTTTCTTCTTCCCTAATACACTGTGTCAAGAGTGATTTCATTAAACTTAAACCATTGCTGATATATTGATATTAATTCTGGCCTTAAAATCCTGCTCTGAAGGGGATTCTGAAAAGGTTCTTGGTGGTTGGCTCCATGTCCTTGCTCTTCCTACAATAATAACATTTTTCCTTATATTTTACCCCATTATCTATGCTGCAGCTGAAGTCCATTACTTTTTGTTTGTCCCCACTGACTAATGAGAACAATTGATCCCTTTCCTATTGATAACATCCTTTTATGAAATTATCAAGAGTTATTTTGTCTCCCTTTTGGTTTCTCTTCTCTAGCCTGGACACATCACCCCTTAAGCTTCCTTCTGGGCCTTTTTTTATGATTTTCAATGATCTTCTCCTAAGTCCAAAAAATTTGTCTGTATCCTTTGAAAAATGTGGTAGCCCATACAAAATGTGTCKCTCCGGATGAAGCTCAGCTGAACCAAACAGAGTGGAAAAACTGTCTTCTTTGTATCAGACGTGATGCTCCAATTAACACAAGCTAGTGCAGCGTTTGTCTTTTCTGTGATAGCATTGTCTTTCTGACTTGTTCAATATATTGTCCATTATTACTCCTACTCCTTTCGCTGGAGTTTTCTGCTCTAACTAGTTTTATCTGTAACTTTGATCTTTCTACTCTTAAGTTGTTCCACCATCTGCTTTAAGTTTCCATACAGCCACATATGCTTCCCATCTTCGTACTTATTTGTATGTGGCTTTTCCTGATCTGAATCTTTGTCCTAGTGCCACCAATGTGCCCTCAGCCATTGCAGTAGTTTTGGTATATCATMTGTAGGATAGACTTGTTCCAGTAGCTGAGTTCTTTTATCAGCATTACCAAAGCCCCTTCAGATTCTTATCTCCASAAAATCTCAACTATTGCTGCTATCTATGTAGGGATTAAAAAATTATATAYATACATGTTATTTCCTTGGAAAAAGAATATTTCATTGTATGTAGCTGATCAATGATCTAGGAAAACAGCAAGGAGGCTAGAATAGAATTATGCAAAACACAAATTATCTTATTTGCATGGATTTATGGTATTTTGATGGGATATCTCTTTCCACCTTGATTATAAAATCAAATATTCAGCAAGTTTGTATGAACTAAAATTTCAAAATCTCATTTCAGAAACCTAGACAGGTGATGTTCCAGAACTGGAATATGCATGCATTCCCAATCCATCTGGGTGGCAGGCGGGAGGGAACTCAGCCACTATTGAATTCCAACCCACTGACTTTGCAGGACTAGCTACTTCTAGCCCTGCTGGCATAAAAGCTTGGGAGACTGCTTTGTGTTGGAACTGCTAAAGTATTACTCTTTTGAAATCCAGATTTGGGGAGCTGCAGCTCAAGTTTTCAAGGCTTCTCTTTCTTCAGCAGTAAATGTGGAAGACTTCRGAGGCCTAGGATGGACCAAGGAAATATTTTTTAAATTAGATCTTTAATAGAATAATATTTGTCAATTTGGGGGGCAAAAATCAGGTTCAGTATACTGATATTTTTCTCAGAATACATTGTTTTTAGTAAGAAGGTTTTAGGAACTCTGTGCACACATTCACAAAGACTTCTGAAGTACCTCTGTTTATCTTCACACATCTGAATCTTTCTAGGGGTTTTCAGGGTGTTTTTGCTGCAGTGGAGAGCTCAAAAGTTCCTTTTACTTGCCTTTTATTTCCTTTACTCTTTATTGTGCATGAAAGAATGCTCTTTGCTCTTGCTGGGTTAACAAAGATTTATCCCCTTTATTCATTTCCTTTCCCCCCCTAACATGAACCGGAACAGTTTGCCTTACTCAGGTTTCCAGAGCTATGCCTACCTCACTTGCTCAAAGTGCATTCCCAGGAGCAGACAAGAGCGCATTGTGCCTGCACACAGCCCACGCCAGGGCCTTGGGCAGCCTGCCCAAACTCTCCTGGCAGGGTCCTGACCACCTTCCTACATATTAATACYACCTAAGAATGCCCCGTGTGTTTGGGCTCATGGGACGTCACGTGTGCTAAAGGAGCGTTTTCCGTCCGGGCATTCGCTGCGCGCAGAGCTGGCCCAGCCCCGGTGACAACCATGGGGCACCCCTCAGGGAAAGGGTTGGGGTGAAATGACATTGCCAGCACCGTCAGTCTCAGGCATTTTAGATACCTMAAAGATGAGAATTTATAATATGTTAATATTTTTCTATATGTATACATGTTAATATTTAAAACAACATGCACATTTCTAATGGAGGAGGATTACTAGGGGAAGAGAGAACGCTTTAAAATTTTCCTTTCCTCCTTCTTTTTTTTTCCCCTCTTTTCCTTTCTCTTTTTTTTTACTTTTTCAAAGGAAGAAAAGAGAAAACAAAGTCTGTCTTGCTATATTCTCACTCTGGAAGTACAAAGCAGCCCTGAGATTTCTGTAAGAAAATGTTGATAACTCCATATGGTAGAAAGTCCACGTAAACAATGACTTTGAACAGGCCACATGCCGAGATAGTGACACTAGGTTAGTGTAGCTATCCCCTCTAGCACAGCTGTAACTTATGCCAGCAATAAAGGCTTTCTGACAGTGTGTTATTTTCCAATTCTAAAAGCAAAGAATTTTTATCAATAACAGTACTTTTAGATTTATATAGTTGCTTAAACATTAAAGCTTCTGCAGCATAGCGTTTAGCAGCATAGTTAAAATTAAAACCATGAATAAACACCCACCTCAGACTGACATTATGTTATAAGCCGTTCCTAACACAGATCTGACCATTATTTTACCACTTCTATCCCAATAGCCTTGCCTGTAGGAATTAAATGTTTGCTTGTACAGTGTGTCTGTATTTCAGACCTGATTCTCCCAAATGACAGTGGGACTCAAACCCAATGTACTGAGTCATTGTAAAGCTTATTTTAAGTCTGAGGAAAGTGTAACTCGCAGAATAAATTACCGTACACAACATTTSCTTTTGGGCCAGTTAGCCAGTTACCACTTCGCAAGAATCATTCAAGTGCTCTTATCTCCTGTTCTAAAAGGCTGGCTTTGACGTGTTCAAACATTAGCTGCTTGTTACAGGAAGACTTACTTTCCAGGAATACAAAGATTCAGTCTTTCATCAAACTGTTCGTAGCGGTACATTTACTCTCCCTGAAAAAAAATTGTTTCTGTTGATATAGTTCAACTACACTGAAGAAGAAAAAGTTCAGTTCTGAGCAGATGGTTAGGATGACTGACTGCAAGCCAGGGCTAAGAAATTACTAAATATTGCTTGTGTTAAGAGCACTGTAATTTCTCTATATATGTCGCTTCTCATTCTTTAGCTATTTTCTTCCTCAAGAAAAATAGGAGTTAGGAGCTATTTCAAGATATTTTTCTTTTTCTTTTCTTTTTTCTTTTTTAATGTTTTTACTATCTTCTATTTATCATAGCATTTTCCAGCAGTAGGAGGACCACAACAAAGTTTTGTTCTGTGATGTGGGAAGTATTTCTCCAGAAACAGGACCAAGATAGAAATCTACCTCCTATTATGAGCACACAAGAAAAGACTCTCAATATGTATGCGAATCTCTTCATTTTCAAACATTTCCTCTGACTGATTTTAGACAGCTAAAGGTTTAAGTCTTTATTGGTGTCACTTTTGGTGGTTTCATTCTTAACATATTAGGACTGATGAATAAGGCATGGGACATTCCACAATATCCCAGCTGGGGGWTTATGCAGCTGGACAAAATTATCCCCATAAGTGTACTTTTTTAAGTGATAAACCTTCTCATCATAGCTGAGTTTAGAGATGCTATTGGACATAAATAGGGATATTATAAGTCAAAATAATTCCATTAAAATAATGTTTTAATTTTGAACAAATGTGCCTTTAGCCAGAATTTTTGTGAGATGTCTTGTGGTTACTGCAAAGCGGGAATAGAAAGTGATTTGTGAATTCTGAAATATGATGATTTGGAGTAAAAAAAATCTGACTTTGAGTTACTTGCACTCAGAGAAACACAACATGCAATGTGATCTGCTGCAACTAACCAACATAGCAATATTGAATGCCAAATCTTGAATATCAAGCACTTGCAATGAATTGCTCATAAATGATACACCTTCATTCAGGGAATAATTCTGAATTATAAATCTAAGAAAATCATAAATTGCTCTCATACAATTCACAAAYAGAGAAAGGAGATGAGGTTTGTCTAACAAATTATTTGGCGTGAATTATGCATCCAGCAGCTACCTTGAGTCCCTAATCTGTATTTTCTAAAATTTGTATGGCATGTCTCCTGTAATGATTTTGCAATATAATTACCTAGATCACCATTTCCCAGCTGGATCGTCTATGGCAGCATCAGTGTGCTTATGTATTCCTGGACAAGACAGCTTTATACACCTTTTCCTTATGCCACTTCCATATTACCTTTCTAAGCAGATTTGTCACCTGTTCTGGGAGACACTGTGGCCTCCATTTCCTTCAGTGACCTAAAATAATTAAGAGCTAAATCTCCTGTCTTCAAGGACTTTTGCATAATCTGAAATTTATGCACATGAGTAGTTTCATTGATTTTAGTGAGACTCTTCATAGAAGTACATTGAAGTAAACTTATTTGAAGTTTTGGGCTTTTAGGAGATTTGTCTTCTAATGTTACATGCTTCCTACATTATCGTTAAATAGATTGTTGTTGCTTAGCAAAGTCTGAAACATAAACCACTAGCCAAAGGACCCATGAATCACATATAATAAAAATCATCAATAAAATTAACTGATTTTGCTTTCATTTATATAATTATTTTCAGTTAGRTGTTTGTGATTTAGAGGGAAACATATGAAATCAGAAAAAGACCCCGTGTGTTAGAATTTTCTTTTGCTTATGAATGATACTTTGGGTCAGATTCCAAAAAAAGCCCCAGAATGTCACTGCAGATTACAGAGGTGCTTGGTAGTAAATTTGGCTCTGAGAATTAGGAAAAACTGTGTATTTTTTCAGCCATTTTTGGAAGTAACATTGACACCAGGATGTATATAAATGAGGATGGCTGTAATGCATTTCACTGCTTGTAACCTATACAGACAGCACTGGAGTGCAGCAGTCAGCTGAAGGAGCTTGCTTTGGGAAGGGAGAGGCGGAAGGAAAATCTAAATGGGTTAGCTGTTAAGAACAAGAAGCTTTTGATTTAAGAAATATTAAAAGTGAGTTCCTGGATTTTATTCCTGACCCACACCCAATTAATATATTTTCCAAAACCAAGACACTCTATTTGCAGGATTTATTTAATATTAATGGAGGTATTAAAGGGATAAGCTAGTACCTGTAAGATGCTTTTAATTTTTTTTTTCTCAGGTTTTGTTTCAAAAATACAGAAGCTGCTTCTGACCTAATTGATCAAAACTGCTTTTCTGCAGGAAATGGTGCAAAATATCTCCTTTTCRAGGCGAATGAATTTGGGGACTCGTGAGAGAGAGAAAGGTAATATATGCTAGAAGAAGTGCCAGAATTTGAAATGGAAATGAACCTTCAGCATAACATGCATTTTGATATTGCTCATACAACCATTCCGAACTTGTATTTTTTCGTTTGGATGCATAAAACTAGTTAAAAATGTCTATTACAAGTATATCTTCCTACTACTTTTCAAAATTTCTTGGAAAGAATATTTTTCAAAGTTATCTTATGACTCTTAGAAATTTCCAATTCTAGGAAATCTCACACAAAAATAAGCTTATTAATTAAGTAATTTCACCAATTAATGAAAAAATATTCAGATTTTTTTTTTATTAGGGATTTTTGCAGAAATGTCCAAATATCTGTTCTGGTATCTACTCAAAAACTTTATTTTTCTTCCAGCAGCAAAGTTCATCTGTTCACTTACTGTGATAATTATATAAATATTTTAATCATCAGACAGATTACTAGAAAAGACCCGGCTTATTGTAAGAGAAAAATGATCATCTATCTGTTAAAGAATTTAATTTGAAGAATTTTTTCACTAAATTGAAAAACCACAAAAATCACTATAATATTTTCTTACTGTGCACACATTTCTTAAAGAGAAGGATTGTTTTTCACAAACTTAAATTCTGATTTTAAACCAATCAAACTATTTACACACTATCTCCTGGTTCTTTAGATGRAGTGCTGAACAAAGAGTACTGACACCTCTCCCAAGAGGTTGACCTTTCCCCTGTGATCCAACTTCACTTTCCTCTCTTTTCTTCTTTTTAATAACTGCATGGACACCATTTACCGGATACAAGAGGAATAGCTTACATAAGGACACATAACCCAGGACTCATTTTAATATTCATGAGGTCATTGGCGTTATTAAAGAAATTCAAGTAGGTAGTGAACGCTGGATTGCGTTCCTCCACCATTTATCTTTTATCTGGCTGTTAAAGTGAAGCATTATTAATGCAGTTTTAGCTTCTCCTTATTTGGAATTGAGCTCTTTGGTGGACATGTAATACATGCTCTAGATTCTCCAGTGTAYGTACCTACATTAACAACCACAACTATTTATAGTTGCTCACAGGGTCCTAAAGAGATGAGAGTTCCCAGGCCCAGCATTTTAGCTTTGAACTCACTGAAAGARAGAAACAAATAATTTAGGAAGTTCTGCCGTCAAGTCAAAATCTAGAGGCACATTTCCCACATCAATCTTTTTTTTCAAAACTTGCTAGGAAAGGCCAGATTTAGGTTTCAAAAACCACGAGGTAAAAATGAACCCCTTATTGTTACTGGGGTTTCTTTGTGTACAAATCTCAACATTTTACRGTTGTATCTCTATACAAAACAAGAGATCATTTTAGGAATAAAAAATACAATTASTACATGAAAGGAAACAACATTCAAATGTTGTTAATTAAATGAGGGAGTGGATGTCAATGTTAATGTGTAGGTACATAAAAAGAATCTTATTTTGCAGATGTATGACAGGGCTCCCTGAAGAACACAAGTTTTTCTATATTAATTCCATGGTAGTTGAAAGCTACATAATCAAAAACACCTTCTAAGTTTGGCAGAAACTTAACATTGGCTGTTTAAAATAAAAGGTCTGTATGGAAAGTTCAGTTTGTTTTGTTGGGTTTTTTTTATTCCCCTAGGGTGATTGTGGTGGAGGAAATATTTTTATCCAGGCCTCAGGAAACGGTGGTCTGGCTGCAGCGGGGCGATGGTTACATGAACAGAATTCACTCAGGGCAAAGCCTGCCATCACTTACGTCTGCCCYCAAACTCCTGGGCTTCAAGAATTAATGTCAATATCCACCTGGAAACAACCAGTGAGGAAGGGTTTGGAAGCTGCTACCGTGAAACAACCCTTCAAGCTCAAATGAGGTGAGTCAGAAATGTATAAGATATTGGTATGGATAAGCAGAATCCTACTGAGTTACATTTCAAACAAAAAATCTGTGAGAGGCCATCACATACCTCGCTCATATAAATAGACTAAAACGACAAGAAACATCATTTGCTGATTAAGTCTTTGTGCTTTTCAGGTGAATACTTACAGCAGAGGCAATGTGGCATCCTGAAGTTGGCAACAATCCCGCAGATTTTCTGAAGGTAGTTTTACCAATTTTCATTCCTCTTTTCAGGATTTTTTCAGCCATTTGTCACKTCCCCTTTCCATACAAGGGAGCCCATTTCCTATTCTAGACCTGAAAACTGGTGCACATAAATCTGTAGATCTATCTGTGTTCTTCTGCAGTAAGCCTGCCCAACCTGAATACCTTACAATTTTTTTCCCTGGCTTCTTTAGAAAATATGGAATGAAAATGTTGACATCAGCTGTCAGGCTTATAGTGCACATAGTTTCTTAATTCCCAAAGGATCTTCAATATATAAAGTTCACTTATAACATCATTTATGAGGTTAATCAACACTTTGATAACCATTCAAACAAAAGCAGACAAGTATCAATATTAATGGATTTCATTTATGAAAATACTCTTTGAAGATATTATATTTCAACTTTTCTTTTCTCTGTGTATTACATTTTTGAGATACTTCCCATCATGTTACAGTTTAATTTTCCCTGCAGCCCATTTTTTAACATTTTTCTACAACAAACCTTTAGGTTCCAACCTTAATAGCCACTACTGTATCTTCCATTTTCTTCACCATAAAATACAACAAAATGCACTCTCTTTTCTTTTTTTGTTGATSTCTGTCCTGTATCTTTACTTACAGATTTAGCATTATTTTCATTTTTTATTAACTTTTCTAGATGTCAGCAATCATATCTTAGCTAAGTCATGCATATTTGGAAATACTACAGGAATCTCAGAGGAAAATCTTACGGCAGGTCAGCAATAAATATTGGGGGGCAGGGGGATATGAGGGGCATGGATGGAAGGGAAAAATATTGTTATAAGATTAGAGCTGATTCCAGGCATAATTTTTACAACTGGCCAATAAATTGATTTATTAATTCCATACAACTCAATTTTAAAACAATATAGGGCATTAAGAACAGATGACAAAATATTCTGGTTTGCCTCTTTATTTGCCAAAGCAAGGCATTCCACTAAAAAAGACCCAGTGTCTGGCAAATTGCCTGATTTTCAACATGTGACGTTTAGTTGGTGCTATGGGAAGCTGAGCTTTCACTGTAGTCATGATGGATTAGCAGCAACTTTGGTAGCACTATTGGTAGACCAACAAGAGTCTTAGACTTCTTTTTTACATTCACCTTGCCTCAGACTTAATTTTCCTTTCTTCAAACATTCTAGACAAAACTACTCAGTCGTATCCAACAAAGAGTCCAGGGAGATAATCTTGTTTTATATACATTGAAAAAATTCTGGCAGTCTTCCCTTTGAAGAGTTCCAAGTATTCTGCGCCTGAGAGCAAAGGCTTGAAGTTTCAAAAGGATTCATAGGTTTGATATAAATCCAAAACCATTCTAACTCGGACAAGTGAGGAACTTTTGGGAAAATATTTTTAACAGAGGTTTCACGGAACTACAGATTCATGTAGGTTGAAAGAGTCTTCAGGAGGTCTCTGGTTCAACCTTCTACTAAGGACAAGTTCAACACTGAATTCAGAAGCCAGGTTGCTCAGGATTTTGTCCTGTCAGGTTTTGGAAAAAACACTAAGGGTGGATTCCATGACTTCTCTGGGCAATCTACTCTAGTACTTTATTTTCTTTAGCTAAAAATATTTTTTCTTACATCCAGTCAGAATCTATCCCAATCCAGCTGAGTGCATTATCTCTTGCTCTCTAGTCGTGCATCTCAGGGATAGATTTGTCTCTGCCACCTGAGTAGCCTACTTATAAGAGTTGAGAGATGGCTCTGAAGTCCCCCTGCAGACACCTCTTCAGGCTGAACAAAATTTTGCTGCCATAGATGATCATTCTTTATAGGAAATGTGCTGTTAGCCCCTGGATTATACTGATTTATATCTTCCTTGCTTTGGATTCCCAAAACCAACACACTATCTGCATGTGACCATGTATAGGAGAATAATCATTCCCTCAACATATCATACACACACACACAACACACTTCCCTCTGATCAGYGAACTGGGGTGGGTACTTAGGAAAGAGGAAGTCCTCACCCTCTGAGGCAGAGAGTCAGGCAATGGGCATAGTCAGCAAAACCAGCACAGAAAAGGCATAAAGAAAAGCCAGATGGAGATCTCCATGGGTAGAAGAGAGATCAATTTAAAATGTCTAAGCCCAACTTAAAATTCTGAGATGAGACTTTTACTGTGAACAGTGAACCTCATGCTGAATTGACAAAGGATTTCATTACAGTGAGTGAAAAAGGAGCTGGGTTAAAGGACCACCTATGGGAAAGACATTGAACTGAGAAGGCTGTGGCAGATTGAAATTTAGAGGGCATCAAGGTTTGGGAAAATGCAAGGTGACATCTGTAAAAATAAATAATGTGTGAATACATAATCAAATGCAAAACACTATGCATATTTAAAAGGCAAATTTTTTGAGTTCTTGACTATGTCATTAGAGCTCTTGGCTGTGTGTAACATGTATCATTAAAGACTATTTTTTATTTGCATTATATCATATATTGTTATAAGCAAGCAGCTGACTTTAAATTCCAAATAAAACTAAGAGCAGCCTATTTCTCAAACTTAGTTCTATTGAAAAATAATGGAACATCAGCAGAGGTCTCTGAAGGAAACTCAAAACCTCAGAGTCTATTCAGCCTTTGGTCCTCTTTTTAAAACAAATTTTCTTTTAAAGGAAACACTGAAATTGAGTTTTCTACCTTTCTACTCCCTCAAGCTGGAATCAGGAGTCATAAGGTCTGTCTTCTTGAAGAGCAAAATTTGTTTAAACCATTCATGAAGGCTACTATTTTATGCACATGAGTAATGCAGCCTCTGCAAGTTGAACATGATGTTATCTCAAGAAATGTTATGCATAAGATTTATCTTCAAAGATATTTCTGAACTTAACTTATGCCTATCTTTGCACTTAAGTTTGATTTGATAACCTGTCGAACAGATCTAATTTGTCAGTGGTTTTCTGCGCTCTTTTCCATACTGGGAAGTACTCTAACTACACATTGATAATAGGAGTAGTAAGTTTATTAGCACCATCCACAGTTCCTCAACAAGACAGAAATGGAGAAAACAAAAGACTGAGAGAAGAAGAAAGAAGAAAGGACAGGAAGAGAAAGAGTAAAGGAAAGGGAAAGGAAACACAGAAATGTAAAATATGATCATAAGTCTATCAAAGCATATGAGGACTTAGAATATTATAAAGAGCTTTGAGAGATGGCAGCAAAATAAGGAATAAGTGTACAACCATAATTCAGCTTTCTTTGAAGACTACATAATCAATCTGGACGTTGAGAAGTCAGGCTACCGATTCTAAACTAATTTAGTTCTTTTTTAAAAATGCCATGTGCTTGTTTAAAACATTGACTTGCTATCCTTGTATCAAAACTCTGCATAACTCAGTGAAAAGCGTGCCACCTTGAAGAACTTGTAAATTCACTACTTCATGTGCCCAATCTCTCTTGCCTGGCTCTGTCTGCATCTCTTGTGAAGTGTCACTAGCATGAGGATCCCAAGCAATATAACCAGGATCACCAATGGAAGGAATCAGGATGAATTTTGGAATATGTGGTCCAGGCAGAAACACTGTCCTATAGTGAAAGTTGGAAGCCTGAAGTACTGACCTGTCATAGACACGAGGGCCCATGTCAGTATTTCCACAGAGAAACATTTTCTTTCTCAACTGAAGTATTTTGGGCRTTGATTTTTTTCATCAAAATGTCAACATTTGATACACATAATGCCAATTTTCCAGCCAATCTACAGTAAATTGCACCTGATACAAATGTATGTGTATGTCCTCTATTATGCCATACTAGATGTTTTTTCAATAAGAAATTATGGAAAAAAGTCAAGATATGTCAGAATCTATAGGCTCTAATAGTGGGATTCATGCAACAAAATACAAAAATCTATAACTGAGACACCTACATCTGAAGTTGTCACCCTGRACTCTTTTCATAATCAATGGAGAGATATAGGCCCTTTTAGGGTATGATTCATCTCATCCTGAAGTAGATGGCTAAAATAGGTCAGCTGAATCATGTTTTAAAAACATCTCTTTCTCTCCATTGGCAGCAGAGGGAATCTGTGGTGACTGCTTCAGACATTGATAGCTCAAGTTAAATAAAGTTACTTATGCCTTAAGAGTCCATAGAACTGTTATTCATAAACTTGTCCTTTTGCACCATAATTTCACCTGTTCATTTATTTGTTTTCAAATATATGAGGACTTTTTCTTCTCTCCTTTTTCCCTGTTAAACCAATCTTTTATTTTTTTTCCCTTCCTAGACTGCTTTGCACATCCTTTTTCTATTCCTCTCATCATCACAAAATCAGGCTTGAAACTATCAATTTCAAGCCAATATCTGAGATAAATAAATGCATATTACCAGAACTGTGAGATTCTGCAGTACTGGCTACTTTTCTTGTTAGTGTCACCACTAGTCTGTGGTCTTTTGAAATACAAATCCTGTAACCAAATTATTTATACCAGTTGTCTGATATAAGAGGCCAGCATCAGACAAAATATTTTCCTGTTTTGTTTGCCTACCTGAACTACACAGGACCCTTTAACATAATAATGAATTTCCAGCTTCTCTGTACATATCTGTGGATGCAACAAATTACAAAACTGTTCCCTTTGATGCCTTTGCTCATATATAAGCCAAGGATTTTCCAATAATTGTAGTGAAGACTGCAAATACATAGTCATATAATTAATAAAGTTAATTTGTGGTATAGTCAACACAGCCTTTCTGCATTTTGCCATGCCACAATCCTAGAATTACATTCCAGAGACACTGATATCTCTTTTGAGCTCTTCTGGAAATGAAGCGTGAATGGAAGTCTAAAGAGTGGCTGCYGATCTTTTCCATTAATTTCCCCAACATGGAGCAGCACTGCCTTAGCAGCATACTGAAGGAAAGCAAACAGCAATAAATCTGACTTCCCTCTGKGTAAACCCTGCAAAGGAATATGAAAGAGTGAGGGATGGGGTATGAATTTCGCTTCAATGCACCAGTAATCTGATTGGACTAAATCTGGGGTGCAAGACTCAGATTAACTCCCAGCTACACACTGCAGACTTTCAAATTTTCATAGTGCAAGAAGCAAAGAGGAGCTCTTAGATCATCTAATCTACTTTCTTCTTGATCACAGGCRCTTATCTTTCACACAGTTATCCCTACCTTGAGCCAAATAGTTTCTCTGCAGCTAAAGTATATCTTCCAGAGAGTTATCTAATCTTGATTTGAAGATCTCAGGAGATGGAAAATCCACCACTTCCCTCTATAATGTGGTCTGATAGCTAATAGCTATCAGCATTAAAAGTGTATGCCTTATTTCCAATTTGAATTCATCTGGCTTCAGGCTCCAGCCTTTGGTTCTTATTATGCCTTCCTCCACTAGATTACAGAGTCCTTTCAAATCCATTATTTTCTGCCTGAGAAGGTATATATGCTATAAGCAAGTCACCTCTCAATCTTCTGCTTCATAAACAGAAAGATCCAAATCTCTCACCAGAAGGCATTTTTTCCCATTTTGGAAACATTTCTCTATTTCCTTTCTACCCTTTCCAGTAGCTTCATTGAGTCATTCTGAAAATGAGGACTGGAGAGTTGATGTAATGCTCCAGCATTGGCCTCCCCAAGTTATAACAGAAAGATCAACTCTCCTGCTCTCTCAGTGACCATTCAACAATCCCATTGAGGATTTTCTACATCATCCCATTCTGAGCTATTTTTGGTTGCTTATSTAGTATGAATCCTCTGTACTTTAAGCCACTCTTTTCAGTCATTCTGTTCTGTGATTTCCATCCTCTCTTCTAGAAACATATGTAAGGATTGGGCTGTAATAAAGTAGCCCGTTTCTAATAACTTTATATCCTAAACATTCTTTTCTACCTCAGCATTCTCTTTTTTTTTTTTTTTTCTTTTTTTTTTTTTCTTTTTTTTTTTTTTTTTTTTTTTTTTTTCTTGTCCATAAATTCCTCCAGGAGTAACTTTATGCTGACTTCTGGACTGTTAAACAAAACACTTGCAATTATTCCTCTGGTACTAGTTCCTGTGAAATCAGAGGACAAACATCCCATGATAGTTTTGCACTGTTTGGCATAAGAGCAGCAGCAGGGGAAGGGCTCTGAAAAGAAATATGGTCTTGTTACCTTCTATAGCATTTCTTATATGCTAGGACTCATTCAGAATTATCATCAATGTACTGAACGTTTCTCCAGCTGCTCTTAAGAATTCTTAAGGGTTGGTTATCCTGTACTGAGGATTTCAGAATGTTAATCACTTGTTTTTGTTGTTCAACACCCTCTTTGATTACTAATGGGGAGTCCTCTTCATTACCTTTATATGATACCAGTAAGCCTGTTTGTTTTTGGGTTTTTTTTTACCTTGATTGGTTAAGTCACCTAAAAACATTCGTATTGCAGAATTTGGGATGACCTGGATCAACAGATATAAGGAAACAAGATATGCCAGGATTTAAGTGTTGTGCCAAAACCATAAAGGAGTCTGTTTTCTTTAACTTATACATATAGAGATAAAAATAAATATATATATGCATGCACATACATTCATATACATACATATGCATGTATACATATATATGTGTGTGTATATCTATATCATCTATATCTATATCTATATCTATATCTATATCTATATATCTATATATCAATATATCTATATATCTATATATCTACATATCTATATATCTATATATCTATATATCTATATTTATATATATATATATCTGTATCTTTATATGCATCTTTATCTCTATCTACATATCAGTCACCCATGAGCTAGGGAAGGAAAGCTCAAATTTCCCTTTTTTTGTGAGGGAATAAGGTTCCTGTTCTCCTGTCTCACAGAAAATGGTGAAAGCACTGAGATAAACGAATTTTACTGAATAAATTCTGAAGTTTCAGCACATTTTCTAAGCACCTAGATACATACTTGGCTATTAAGAGCAAATCCAAATCTGTTCAAAATGGTATATTTCTATATGCTGAAAATATAAAGAAAAAATACATTTGTTCATATTTACTTGAAATAAAATACTTTCCTTAGCAAAGAACAAAAAATCAATTATCCATAAAACATACCTAAACATATAATTTTACTTTATCAGATTCAAACCAGAAAGATTTRTTAAGTCTGTACTTTCAACATCATACGGAGCAATTTTTCCCCTTCAACTTTCTGAAAGTTCTGCAATATATGTAGATTATTTTCTTTGGCAAAAATTAGAAATTCCGTCCTGTTTATAGCTGTGTCTGTTATACATTTTTGTTTGGTTCCTCCAGCTGCTTACATTGATTTTCCACACTTTATGGGTTCTAATGGGGTATGCATAGCTTAAGTCTATATTATATTTGTTGACACAAAGTGTTCAATTAACAAAATCATTTTGTATCATCCATCTACTCCAACCAAAGACTGTACCTCCCCTGCCTGTGAGCTGCAGCTCCCACTCCAGTGCAGATCATTGCTCTAGCAGAATGAGGTCCCAAAGGCCCTGTGTTCCTCAACTAAACCTTCAWCTTCAAATGTAATGTGCAGCCAAAGTTTTACAAAAAGTGTTTTCTGTCTTTTGCTCTTGCTTTTGGGGTCAGAAAGATTTCCCAGAAGATCATGTTTATTACCTTTCTCACAACTGTGCTATCATTTTTGATGGTATTTCATTTTATTCTGGTGAAAACAACATAAGTATAAAGACTTAGTGATTTTGTTCATAGCTTCCTGGTTGTGGTATGGTTAACTTGAGGTTTTCTCTTCAGCAAAATATTTGAGAATTGTCTGCAGCTGATCTGAGGCAATAAACAGCAGTGTTCCTATTCGTGTCTATACCAGTAATTAGAAGAGGTTCAGGAACTAATCTTTTCCCCAGAGGCCAATGGCACCAGTTGGTGAGGTCTACACTGCTTCTGACTTTTCCTTTTTTGGGGTGCAGACTGGTCTTTGAATCACCTTCAAACATAGTCTACCAGCCACTAAGCAGTACAGATTTTCAACGTGATATTTTCAGGGCCACAAAACCACATCCATGCTGTGCCTCACAATTAGCACACACACAATTCATTAAAACCAGCTAACATACCTAGAAGCTTCCTATTTATTTAGCTTCCTAAGCTCCTCTTTTACAGGGTGTTAATTTAGATAACTCAGAATTCATACCTTAAATGTCTTTGCTGAACCATTTTTGTATTATTTGATCACCTATGGATTAGACTCTCTAACACCCCCTTTTAACCAGGGTCAGGCTTGCCTGAATGTCATTACTGAKCTCCATTGCTTCAGGGGCAGGACAAGAGTTTACATCTGATAGGATTCARCTTCAGATTATCCTTAAAATGAGGGAATTTCAGTTGGGACCCAGTCAAAGGCAGACAGATTCAAGCCACTGCACTGAGAGCTGAGATGCACTCCTGGGGTAGGAGGGAGCACCCTGCAAGGTGAATAGCTCTGGGAGCCTGGCTAAAGTGTCCTGCCCAAGATCACCACTCAGCACTGCCCTGCAGAGATTTCCTCAGCTACCTGAGAGCCACCCAGTCCATGCACCTGAARCTAGTGATGACTTCCATTTTGTGGGGAAAACAAAAAAAAAAAAAACAGAACAATAATAAGACAACTAACATGCAGTTAAAAGACCTTTTGTCCTGGAATTGCTGCACATTTACACACAGACAACTTCGTCTGAATCATGCTGCAATACAGCCCTAGACAGAAGAGTGGATTAGGTAATATTGACAATCAGTGCCCATTCAAATGCCCATTTTAACTGAAATAAATACTGCATGTACCAAACCAAAGAACAATATTTAGGAAAAAGAGAAGTCTCACCTGTCTGTGTTGTTATGTAATGTAATATAAGTGCATATATTTAATTAAATAAAATGGTTACATACCACCTTGATTCTTACAACATTTATCACAAGAAGCTTCTCCGTGCAGTCCAGTACTGTGTTAGGGAAATGAGAGGAGCACTTATTCCTTCACATTAGTTAACATGTCAAAAGCTTTTTATCTCAAAKATATTAAATGGTAAGAACAGTGTGTTTCAACTTCTAAATTGTCATACGTCAAAGATTTTGGAGGACTTCTTTTTTAAATTGACAGTTGTCATTTAATATACAGCATGATCCAAAGCATATTATTTCTGAATGTTACCAGGGAGATTTCATTGGCTTTTGTGACATTTCCAGTCTTTGGTATAATTGGCTAACAGCTTTTTTAACCTAATGTCTTTTAAGAAATAGTGTACCTGGTGGTCTGGGGTATCACATCTTCTGTTTTCTCTTTTCTTTGTTGTCCAAAAATGTTACCGTAATGATAAAAAGTGACATTATTTTAAAAGATAAGAAACACCAAAATTATTTTCTGTCTGACCTTTACAGTTACCAGAACAAGCGGCTTCTGTTAGCAAAATAGTTCAAGCTTTTTATTACAAAGGATATTTGGCAGTATTCCATAAGAAAAAAAAAATACACGTAGTTCTTGTCAAGGGAAGTCATTAAGCCCTCTCTCCTTATGCCATGCTAACATTTTAACAAAAATAAAATTCTGGGTATTTTAAGATAGAGGAGGAAGTTGACTGTGAGAGGCAGGGATATTTCACATAACGCTCTTTATGAGTGTACTAATGCAGTTTTATGTCTTTGACTGCACCACTTTGAAGCAAATACAGTGGGTTTACCCAAGAGTTCAAGGAGATTTTGGTGACCTTCATTTCCCAGCTGCACATTTATGCATTCAGAGTTTTCTTCTTCACCCTGGTCTGTTTTGTTATTAGAATGATGCTCCTTCTTTAGGGGAGACTGGGAGGTAAGACAGATAAATGACTGAATGGCTCAATGTGGCTAAATTGCTGTATTTATGATTTTTAAAATAATTATGGCTTAAATAAAATAATTCAGGTAAAGGCTTACAAATCAATCCTTAGCTCCACTCCATACCCCTCATTTTTGATTTTATGGGTTACCATAGAATTTAAAAGGTGGAAGCGCTTGAAATTTCAAAGTCACATCCAGCACAGATCCTTTTAACCGCTGTTGTTGTTGTTCTGGTTCTTCAGCTCAAATAAGGATGATATATGTCTTGCTTTCAGCTCACATGACAAAGATATGACATTGTTGTCACTGATGCTTAAGAAAAACTGTATGAGTCACATTACAACAGCAACAAAAGTTAGAACAAAGCCCCCTTTCTTGTTGAAAGAGTTTGCTGGTTTACTGTCTTTTGCTCAGCTGGTGGTATGGAACATAGCCTGCAAATGGATGAAATATATTTTAGGTGCATGAAAGCAAAAATAGTTTTTAAAAACATAACATTCCTTTAGGAAAATAATTGGAGGCAGCTATAGTCATTAGCTCTGGAATACGTAATTCTTCCCACGATTCTTAATATAAATTGAATTCTGTTCCATGCCACAGTATTAAAGAATATATGAGTTAAATATCTTCCTGTTTCAAAGATGAGTCGTCTAAACCCTGAAAAATTACAGTATATGCAAATGAATTTAAAGGACTGACTTTACTGACCATTTCTTTGTGTTTGGGGGATAGATTTCTGCATGGCATAATATTTCCACTTGCATTGGTTTCCTGGCATGAAAATGTTTATTGCACTCATTAGCTAAGAGGATGTCGGCACTGGTCCAATGAACACAGATCTGCCTTCTGATTTCAGCCATTAAATTGCAATGGGATTCATAGGCTTAACATTGTGGGTGTGAGAATAATAAAATGGAACTCCATCTTTAGCCCAGTTACCATGGATGCAGTTAAAGGTCATAGTGGCAGCTGCTAACTAGTTGCCTTTTTAGCTGTATTTCCCCTCCTGCTATGTGTTTTTGTGTACCTCAGTTTCTGCAGGTCTGCCTTAGAGCAATTCCACTTCCTTAACTTGCCATATGGGTGTCTTCCTCAACACGATTGGTGCATTCCCATAAATAAGGTTGTTATGGGCACCTCTTTATTGAATTATTTGTGATTTAATGAAAAATTAATGCAAAGACCTTAGCAAAAAAANAAACCAGAAATGCAGCCTGCTCAGCACCTCGAACTATTTCTATTTTCTGCACTCTGCTTCACATTCCTAACTGGGGGGGTGAGGGGAAAAGAAAGAAAAAAGCCCTGTATATRGTGAATTCCCATCTCCGTTTAAACTCATAATGGGTTCAGGCACTGAGGCATTCACAATGTGGAACATCAACTACTACTTCTCCATTCGGCCCAAAGTCCTAGGAGTTAATTCCCTGTACTGCATGAAGTGTCAGAGTAATTACTGCTGATCAGCCCTATTTCTCAGCATTCTGTCCTGCTTTGAGAGGCACCCTGTTTATTGATGCACCGCCACCTCATCACAGTGCTTTCATTCAGGCAAGCTGCTTAATCGAAAGGGCTTGGACAATGCAGGATTTTCAAAGAGAAGAAGTGGAAAAAAAATTAAAAGTAGCCAAGTAAAATAAAGTGAATGGTAAAGAAACCTGAAAGCTCTACAAAATATTTCCTTATGTCAACACTTCATTTCAATAGATTTTAAAACTCTTATTCATTTCCAAAAGAARGTACTGTGAGTCTTTTCTGTGGTGACTCAACTATGTGATCACATCTTTTGAAGATTTTTAAGAACAGAGTGCTGGAAGCCCTCCTTGAGGAACATTTATCAGGTTTTGTTATGTCCATATACGTAAGGCGATAACGGTGTCAACCCTATGAACCCCAAAGCAGAGAAACTTTTTTAAAAGTTTTTGCCTCTCTGTTTTAAAGATGCATTTACACAACTTGTCATTTTATGAAAATAAATTGAGTACTACTTGAGCCAAGTATTTCAGTTCCACTCAAGGGTGGTTTCTGGTTCTCTTTGGCAGGATGCCACTTCATTCATTTTTATTTCAAACACAATGTGAATCTTTTAATTCGAATATAGTATACAAGTTTATATGATGGCTATAAAGCCTGTACTGTGACTTATTCATACTCTTCTTCTGCCTTGAGTAAATTTTAGAGGGTGGCAGAAAGTTACACTGAATTAATTTCAACTTAAATACTATCAAGCTCTATATGTTTGTAAGAGATAGAGAAGATAGACTTATTTGGGCTAGTATTTTCATTAGGACTTAGTGTTTTCCTTGATTAAATTGCTTTTGGGCACTTGTATATCTGAGGCTACCCAGGCTATAGTATTTTCCAGTTGAGCCTATTTTGACTGTAGGAGTGAAATATATTGCCCAGTGGAAGAGGAAACATACAGGTAATGGCAAGCATAAATGTAAACAAACCAGTTATCTAATTGCTTGTTGAGATTCTTTTAATGACATCACTCCCCTCTGTGGCATTGCTTCATTAAAAAGTAATTTTTMATAAGTTGTTCAGCAGTGTTGTTAAAAATAACAGAATAAGACTGCTACAGCTATTCCAGTGTCCTGTTTTACTATTYCCTCCACTATACTTTAGATCAGAGAATTTTTTCTTGTGCCTTGTTTACTGTTGATATTTTCTGGCTGATTGGATAGGAATGACATTTTGACAATTTACTGTAGCAGTAAGCACTGTAAAAACAAAAGGTGCTGATGAAAACTCGGAACCCATTATTATGTAAATTATGGCTGACTAACACAGATTTCATCTCCCAGTCACCATCATTGAGACCAGTTTTACTCAATGATAATAATTTTCATGATTGCAGTCTTCAGAGAGATCAGAAATATGCTCTAGCTGTTGCATTTATCTACAGCRGGTACTTGACCCTTAATTAAATTCTGAAACTTTTTTATATAATAAGGTAAAATACAGCTGACACTTCTATTCAAACAAAGAGCATCAAACATAGATCTACCAAATAAGATAAAGGTATTTCAGACTTACCTTCTTGTAATGCTAGCAAACACGAAGAGAACAACCTCCTTTGAAAGAGAGCTTAAAGTTTAAAATAAAAAAAAAAAAAAAAAAGCATTCTGCTGGTCAATTTAAATGTTGCACTTCAGTGCTGTGCCTGCTAAACGTTGGGCTTGCTCTGCAGAATGGACTTGAACTTTACATTAAAATATGCACGACGGGGGAAAAAAAAAAAGAATGAGCTTTGAGTATATAAATTATGTTTGCTCCCCTATATTATTGTGTTCATAAGTGCAAAAAAGATTACAAGGTAAAATAATGTTGTTTAATGTTCATCACTAACTTTCATAAGAAAGTAGTCTCCTAAATCTTGAAAACTGTGCTTTGTAAAACTATTCCTTCTAAAAACAGATTAGAAGCAACTCAAGGTGCTGCATTACTGAGCTACTGCTCTGCTGCTAACTGAAATTAAAATGATTAAATATCATATAAGCAATTAGTTTGACAGATGTTTATRTATATATGTTTCAAAAATAAGTCTGGGAAAAAGGGGTACACTGTAGAGAGATAGGAAGTGGGGCTTTCCATTTAATATTTACATATTTTAAGACAGCCCTGTAAGGTTTTGGTATTTTTTTCCTCTCTCTCCTCCCCATTCCATCTTTCCCCTCTCCTCCCCACTCTTCTCACTGGTTTTTCAAATGAGAAAACAGCCATTCCAGGTAAGCAGCAACAGTCCAAGCAGTAATAGTCAAGTTAAAAAGGTAAAGTATTATAAAAATGGAGATTCAGTATTTCTTTAGACATAGCACTTTGCTAAACTGTCAGTTCATAGAGCCAATGAGCTAAGAAAAGTAATTACTTAAGTGGATTTCATGAAGAGTAGAAAGATGATTGTGCCACATTAAATAACAATTGTATCCTTAATGATGTGTTGGACTATAATACAAACATCCTTCTGCCATTATATCCTCTACAATATACCTTTCTAATTACTCTGGTGGCTTCCTCTTCCTTTATTAAGATGCTATGCTTTCAGAGACTATGTGAGCATTATATGAGCTTTTTTTTTTTTTTTTAACTACAGTGAATGCAGCTGCATGGTCATTGATAAATTGGTTATAAATTACTGACACATTATATATGAATGGAATAATTGTTTTCTCTTTTCTTTCCTTCATAAAACATAATTTTCCTTAGATGAGATGTAATGAAATTTTTTAAAAATTACCCTTCTGTGTTTTTTTGGCATGTCTAGATATGTAAGGAGTATAGTAATGTAAGTCCAGGTAATTAATAAGGCAGATTCAAGACAATATGTCAAACCTATGAAACAGAGCTAGAACGGAGTATATGTTTTGATATTATTAATTTCAGTGATTTCTTGTTATGTGACCCCTTGGGGATCATTGGATTTTCWGTCAGTGGTCCCTGATAAAGCTATTGTATCATCTGCAAGTTTAAATATACTGCAAGGGTATTMCTTTCCACTAAAAACATTTTTAGATTGTCTGAAAATTCAAAAAGGTGGAAAACCTTCACTATTTCATTGCTTATATTCTGATCCCTTAGAGATKGAAACCCCACACTCCTTAACACAGCCTTTCATAAATCAGTATGGTTTCTATGATTTCTAGAGTAACTTTTGGGCACGGTGTGACCACTCATTAGACTTGATTTCCTAACATCCTGTCAGCACACAGAGTACTTGGACCCACTTGAAATTTACACACATTAATAGTCACACTGAAACAAAAAAGGAAACATCTTTTTTTTATGGGGAAATTCTTCCAACTGCATAAAAAAAAAAAAAAAAAAAAAAAAAAAAAAAAAAAAAAAAAAAAAAAAAAAAAAAAAAAAAAAAGATCATAAAACTGGACAATTCTGGATACTCTGTCAGACCCTCACTTAACTCTTAAAATAGAATTTATTGTGCTAAACCAAACTTGAATAAATAAGTGAACAAATTAACCTATGAAAAAATATTGTTTTCCTCTGTTGTCTCTGAGTAGAGAGACTCCTTTAACTCATAACTCATGCTCTTCTGCTATCAATTAGTGCCATTAATAACAATAATTCTGTGAACAGTTCAGTCTACTTTTATGCACATTTCATTGCAGCCCCAAATTAGGTMGTCAGTTGGGAATTTTATCAGTAAGATCGATACAATATTTTCAAAGTTCTTTACCAACGTTGGGTGACCTGAAGTTATCTTGAAAGAAAGAGGATAATTCCAAAGGTTTTGGAAATCATGTTAACCCCCTTTAAATATAACAATAATAGGAAAAATATGTTATAGCATGACCAAACTATTTTGTGTTTCTCGTCAATATTATGTTCCCTTTGTGAAAAACTAGGACACATTATAAAGCTAGTTTCACATCTGACTGTTTACGCATTGTCAAAATAAGAAGAGACRATGTCCACAATTTGAAATAAAATCCATGTATAAAATTCATCTGCAATTAACATAATGCATATCCTACTAGCAGCCCAGCAAGTATATTTCCTCTTTAGTCCCAAATTCTACTGGTACAGTAAGAGCTCTGTGCTCGGATTGTGTGTTAGGCAGAATTATGGGAATCTTTATAAACTCCCTGCTGCATTGCTTGGTTAGCTAAATTCAGGATTAGTAAATGGTCCTTGGAAAGTAAGCAGAGTAGTTCCCCTGTTACTGCATTTGAAACATATATACATAGCCATATATTCTTCTGAAATCAGTCATATGAAGCCTGAGGGGGAGAAAAAAAAACAGTGTTGCCTGGTAAAACTGCAACTAAGTGAAATTTTTGTACTGGGGTGAGCAAATAGCAACTGAGAATAATTTCGTTTTTACCTGTACTCATTATCACCTGCAAAGTATCCATTGCTCAGGACTRCCCAGAACTGGGCCCTCAGTGAGGTGATAAATTCTGTTGCCCTTTTCCTGGAAGAGAAGGGTGGAACAATCTTCTCCTTTGTTCTAAAGTTTAGCACTTATCCTACTTGGATTTGCTGAAATCTAAGCATATTATACCTTCCAAAAATGTTATTCAAAWTGTGTTGCTTATGGGACATTCCACTGCTTTTAACAGACAAGTACTGTTGGGAGAAGCAGCAAAATGTGAAACTGGACAAAGAGAGGTGGATATCAGTATAAGGATTGAGGTGCACTTTATAAATTATAATTACCACGTCATATCACAGATCTTTCTGACTGCCAGAGAGGATGGTGAGTCTGTCTTTATGTTTCAGAAAAATTACTTCTTCCCAAATTAGTAGCTCATGTACAAGGAACATGTAAGTTACATCTGATACATTGAGAATCCTGTTCTGTAGGAACTGTGTTTAGGMACCTAATTGAAAATGTTCAGTCTTAGAAATCCTTAGTCAAAGGATGCCTTGCTCTTAAGCTCCACACTCTGCTGGGATCTTGATTTTCAGCAGAATGTCTAATATTACTTGTTGTYTGAAGTTCTTGTGCCTAAAAATTCTTCAGTGTAAAAAAATTAAAAGTAAAAATTAATCACTCAGCTTTCTCTTTCTGCCGGGATAAGGAACCATTTTTGGTTTTCAGGTGCTTGTTTTAGGTTGTCTGCAGATCACTCAAAATAGGCCAAAGATACAACTCACCTCATCTATTTCAGTTTGCTCCAGAACAGCATGAACTACACTAACATGGAGAAAAAATTTCCTGGAACTTTTCTATCAACYGTTTCTTACTAAAAAAACAGATTGCCTACTGTGGTGATAACAGTGAAAGATGCAGATTGGGATATAGTTCCTATATCAGGCCAGCACCTGCCTTCTTGAGGACCATTTCTGCACATTTTCATCATCTCAGAAGCTGGTCAGACCTGCTGGGAGCCAGTRCTGGTATTGCAAGGATCCAGAGTAGACCTGTGTTATGGACAGACCTGCTGATAGGTAGAAGTTCTASATAACTCTGATCGCAAGAGTCAGCTTTGATAACCATGAATCAGAATGCCTGATGGCAAATGATGTAGAATTTTTTTTTTTCTGTTCAGCTTTCTGTTCAAAGACTTGGAATCATCACCAATTTGTCTTGGCAACAGCTCTGCCACATGGAAAAGTCACTTTATCAATATTATAAAGAAAAGAAATCAAGCTTACCTAAGATCATAAGACAAGGCACTGTGGAGATAAGAAAAATGCCTGCATTTGAAATTTGTATCTGAAACACAAGTCCATTCTTCTCCCTCTGAAAGGTAGAACACTGTGAAACTCTGTAAAAGTCTATGGTTGGGATGRATTAATCTTTGCAAAATTCACTCTAAGTACATTGGCTGCTTAGGCAGTACGCAACCTCTGCCTCCAACAACACACATCTGCCTCTCCGTACAACAGTGCCTGCAGATCTGCCTCCCCACATGAATGGGTAGAGAGCTGCAGCCTCACACACACCAGCAGTGCACGACCTTTAGAAAGCAGTGGAAGTATGAAACTGGACAGGTAGTGAGACTTTTCACCTCACCAAGTGTCAGGAAGTCAATTCTTCTGGCCCTCTGAAAAGTATTGCTGCCTCTTGCATGCCATTGCCTGCTCCTCAGCAAAGGTCCTGAAGGTGCTGTGGAGGTTTTGCATTCCATCTTAGAGTGAGTTGGACTTATGAACTGGAACTGAGCTCAGAACTGGCAGCAAAGCTCATGCCAAATTGAAGTTTTATTTATTTGATCATTTCATTGCAAGGTAGACACTGTGTCTGTGGTTTATATCTTTAAAATCAAATAAACTATTTATATATAGTGAAGAACTGTGAAACACATAGACCTTATTCACTAATATTTTTATGGTTTCTTTACACTTGACAAGTAAAGAATTTGTGAAAGTGTTTTTTGTATCCAAATCCCACCGATTTCTTGGGATATTTTTTTAATTAAGAAAGGGTACAATCTAGATCAGTAACACAAACTTAGCTCCTGTTTTTCCTTAACATGCAGCATGAACCCCTCTGAGTGAATTTCTAATACATATTTTTTATGGAATACATTTGATGAAAACTTAAGAAAATACCATCAACTTTTATCTATTTAACATTTTCGTGTTATTTAATGGGAATACCTCATGTGAATTTCAGGTCAGAGTGGAAATATAAATTAGCTACTGTTTTCCTTCCCATCCTGATAATATTGTTTTGTTTACATCACCATGGAAAGCTTTATGCAAATTTTCTTGCCACACCATATCCATTATACCTTAAAGAGAAAACAGTCTAATAAAAATTCTCAAAACAGCTATTACTTGTAGGAAAGGAAACAAAAGGTCTGCAGTCTTTCAAAGTGTCATTGCTACTAACTGGAGCTTCATAGAGGGAGAATTCAGAGTTGTTCTTTCAAAGAGACAAATTASAGTGTTCTCCAGATGAAGCCAGCAAAGCCATGGAGTGGCTGCAGTTTGTGTGCTGGGTCTCATGTGATATTTTGGTCCTATGAACATGGGGCTCCTGGATGTTTTTGCCACTCAGGCTGACAGTTTGTCAGGTCACTCCTGCACACACCTTTACAGCTGCAACTCCTGCTGCATATATTGCAGGAAATGTGGAAAGCCATTAGTTGYTTCTGTCTGCATTACTGTCATTCTGAAGTACAATCTTGCCATGCACTTTGCACTACCAGGGCTAGGAAACCAGTATCTTTTATAGTAATGACTTCCAGTTTACAGCCTTCATTTGTTATATTTCCTCAATAGCTGTTGTGTTGAGATTAACTGCATAAATGGTCTGCAGCTGGCTGTTATGAATTAAGGGAGTTTAATCAAAGTATTTCTAATGTACAGCATAATGATAATACATGGGGGAAGTACTATTTAAGAGATAATGATGGCTTCAGAAGATCACTGTTGTAATGTTTAGTGCATATGCCTTCAGCATTGAATTTGTTGTTGTTCTGAATATGCTTAATGGATCAGTGAAAAGCTGCCTAATGTGGGATTGTTTGATGGGGCTGACAGAGCTGGAATTAGCCCATTGCTGTTTACTGCATACAGCCATTAAGATTAATTGCTGCCAGATAATTTTGACTGTTTTTATCTTCGGGAAAAAGTGTCACTAATGGGTTTATAAATTGGTTCACTATTACTAATAGTAAGGCCAGTGTAACAGGAGAGGATGTGAGCAGCTAATTCTAAAGATAAAGGTAAAAAGTATAAACTACTATATGACTTGCTAGTTTTAAGGGATAATGTTATCTAATAACAGACAGACTGATATATGATGCTCATTAATGCTATTTCCCGGGCTTTGGGTTGAACCTAATAGATGCTAATAAAGTCTTATTTGATGTACCATTAAAAAGCTCAATCTGTTTTCTGCATTAATGCACAATGTTGTTTATCACATTTTCAGTGACTAAAACCCAAACCCTCAATCTGTTACATAACTAAACAGTATTAGGCTAGATATACCTGTTTTTGTCTTTGTTTAGAGACACAGAAAAATTTATAGGGCAAACACATTTCTGTATATGCTGTATGCAATTCATATCACTTGRCAGCTTCCTGTCAACAATAACACTTCAGGTTTCATTTTAACGTATCCTCTTTTGTGTACATCATCACAGGTAAATTCAGCAAAGCACTCCCTCCAAGAGATAAATTAATTGGTTTGCAAATGTTTGAAAACAGCATTGGGATGTGGGCAAAAGATTATCTGAGTAGGATGAGCCCACATTAGAGGTTAATATTCTGGTGCAGCAYGAATACATGCTTGTGCAGTGCCTCTAATTTGCTGTGTATTAAAGTGAAAGTTCTTTGTGCACTAAGTCTCAAATATATCCCGTGTATCTAAGGGCATTGACAAGGGAGTGTGAAGAACATGCACTAAATAGATAGAAACACAGACAAGGAATGCTTAATGAAGAGGGGAAAACCAATAGCTCAAGAGTAGTGAAGTTCTTCTCTTTTCAAGTAGAGATAGTGTAAATTATGAAGTGATTCCCTTCTCAAGTTGAAAGAGCATTTATATTTTTCATGACCAGTTTTTATTTTGTGCTGAGAACATCTTCATTTTTTGAGGGGCTCTAGATAGTAAAACAGCTCTTGTCTAAAAAAAAAACACACTCTCAAACAATACAGGAAAAAGTTCTTTGCCTTCTTTTTCTCTTCTAGAWTGTTAACACATGAAGACCTTTGAGAAATTAAAAGGAAAAATTATAGGGTGGTTAAAATCAGTTCTGCTGCATTTGCTTGTATGTGTTTCCACAGTAGTATTCCAAGTGGTATTCTTGCTTCTTTGCCATTAAGGACATGAGCTCTTTATTATGGTTTAGGCCATTTCCCCAAGCATTCACTGTAAACTTCCATCCTTTTTGCCATATTTATGCCATCTGCCTGTGTATCTAATGATGCACATTTATGTGTTGAGACCTTATATTATGTAGGGAACTGGCAACAATCTAAATATTCTTCCCTTTATTTATGTATCTGAATATTGCACAATACTGCCTGGACACATCCATTCAGGTTTTTTCATTATGTCCAGATCCTGATTTCTTTCTCCCTCATATCCACCCCCACTGGCAGCATTATCCATATTTAATAAATCATCTTCCAGTTAACCCTCTGCTTGTGCACTGTTCTAGCACTGCTTTGACCTAAAATAATTTAAAATCAGTTTCATTAATTCAGCCAAAACTCTATGCAGAYACAATTATGTTGGATTACAGGCATCTTATTTTGGTTTACTTTGAATGCAGTGGAACTTAAACCAAGCCTTATATAGATCTAAAAGAGCTGGCACTACCTGTTTCACTCTTTTCACTGGTTTAAATAAGAACAAGATTTAAAAATCAATGTAGTTAAATTTTCACATAGAAAGTCACAAGTTTCGTTCCCAAAAAGTGTTGCACACATTCCATGCAGGGCCCTGCATAGATGGCCATTACCCTTTCCTTTCTATTGTTGRTTATTCTAAATAATGTCTTGAGGCAAACATTGATTAGGTTGTTAACCAAGCTGTCTGTGGCAGGCAATTTAGGATGATAGCTAGCATGAAAATTATTCCAGAATAAGGTATAGTGTTGTGGGTTGCCTTAATGCAGAGTAGGTATGCTGGAAAAATTCCAGGCAGAAACACTTGAAGGAAATTTGAGTGTTCTTGTGCCAGGTCGAACAGAACAGGGAATCCTTGCCTGACATCCTGCTCAGAGGGAATGGATCCCCTGGGTCAAATAAGCCAGCCCAGACATCTTGAGTAACCTAGAACCTCACAAAAAACATGTGTTTGGTGACCTCAATTCTTTCCTATTCTCCTTTTAAGTGATCTCATTCCAAAAGAAATGGTCAGGCAAGTTTTCATCCTGGCAGAGAGAGAGGCAAGGAGAGAGAGCAACACGGAAAGAGATGAGAAGACAGAAGGTGAATAGAGGCAGGGAGGGAGGGA
>NW_026623343.1:986166-1036166 GCF_030028575.1 Malurus melanocephalus
AGGAAGGAAGGAAGGAAGGAAGGAAGGAAGGAAGGAAGGAAGGAAGGAAGGAAGGAAGGAAGGAAGGAAGGAAGGAAGGAAGGAAGGAAGGAAGGTCGCTCTAAGGATATTTTCGGTGAAATTGAAAACCAGGCAAGTTAGATATATTACACAATGGGATTCTATTTCACTAGGCAGAGTCCTTCCAGTCTTTTACCTTGCAGGTGTTCCTGTTTTGGGTCATGCTGTACACGATATGGCTTGCTTCCTAATCTTCTATTTGCTACAAAGCTGCTCTGATTATGGATTTGCAGAAACAGCATGTTAATCCTGAACTTTCTTTTCCAATCAAACACAGATTTTGGACTGCTTAACCTAAAAACAGCAGTCACTGAAGTTACCCAGGTATTTCTAAACTAAAATCTGTTGGGTAAAACAAAATTATGCTTTGCAGAATGCAGGGCCTGGCCTTCACTGCAGTAAAGAAAATATGATATGGTAAAGATTTCACTGAGCTTACCCAGTAGCACCAGTGCCAAAGTTCAGTTATCAAAAGGAACATATATTTACATTGCAGCACTGTATAAAKGCAACTTGAATGTTTTTTTATGAAAAACATAACAAATCTTTCCGGAAGCAGGGCTATCAAAATTCCTGTTCATTCTCAGAACTGTAATGAACATGCAACTTTTATTAACTGCCTGAGCATTTTTGTGGCTCTCTATTAGGTTTGTGTGGCAAGATTCTGGTACTGAGGGTGTTGTAGGGGCAGCTCCTCTGTAGGAGAAGCTTCTATAGAGGAAGGTAGGAAGGTGGAAGAAGCCACCACAGGCTCTAAGTGAGGGGCATMTATCTTGCTGGAGCAATTCAGGGTTCCACCTCATGTTCCTGGATGATTGCTGAGATTCAGCCCAGGTCAGCTACTCAAAAACCCTAGATGAAGGTACCAGCAACTAAAAACTTAGTCTAAATAGTACTCCTTTCTTCCATATATGATTTGTGACGTATGAAGTCAGAACAGCAGAGCTTTCAAACTTCCTCTTTCCCCCAACATTCTGCAATTCCAAACTCTTGCCTAAAGTAAGCCCATACCAAGTGACTTCTGCAGAAAAAAAAGTAGTACTGCAGAGCATAGACATATTCACAAAGTTCTTGGGATTGTTCATGTTCCTGCTCCTTTCCYGCCACAAGTCCCACACCAGTGCCACACACAGAATTAATGAAACGAAGAGCACTGCTCAGTATGAGCACTGTACTGTGCTCCAGGAAGCAGGACCTGGTGGACACTGAGAGATGCCTTCAGGAGAGCAGACTTTCTCAGTATCCAGTTCAAAATGGAAACTTCACTAAGGTGTTTTACAGGACTGTCTTGCCCTTTCTATGGATCAGACAGGAAGCCTTATGAAATTAACCTCTTACCTTAGGCACTTCATTTAAGGATCTAAATTTAAGCACTGGGAAGTACCTTATAATTTTCTTTCTTTCAGGAAGATTTTTGGTTGGGTTTTCTTCTCTTAGCATGACATTCATCTCCTTGCAGGACCCCAGTTCAGGGCAGATTACCCTTCCAGTTCTCTGCAAACTCTGATTCAAAGACCTTGTTCCATAATGAACCAAGCCCCATAGGAATCATAGAACCATGGAACTGGRAAGRGCCTTAAAGGTCATCTAGTTCCAACACCCTTGCCATGGGCAGGGGCACTTTGAGGTTTATCTATCCAGCAAGATCCCTGCCATAAAAAATATCTGGACCTAGAGGGATGCAAAGCATTTCATTTGACACTTTGGGCAGGCATGAATTTGTCACAGAGCCCTGTCTCTCACTTCAACCTCATCAACAACTGTGATCCTTAAAACAAAATCTTATGGGAACTCTGCTCTTTAGTTGAGGGGAAAAAGAAATCAAGTTGAGCCTCCAAAAATTATAAAGTGTTACATTAATTACTTCTTTTCACTTTCTACATTCTTGATTTAAGCTTTTACAGCTCATATTTTTGAACTTTCCTCTGTGRTCCATGCCATTAGAAATGTTTTTATTTTCCTTTAATAAAAACCRCGATTATCAGGTAATAACAGGATTTTTGAAACTAAGACACTAAAAATACCAATTGTTGAAAAATGCATGATTAAATTACAAGTCTTGGCAACATCATGAAGAGCCTTTCATTTCAAGACCAGGTTTCATATTTCTGAAGTAATTTCTCAAATGAAACTGCTTTTTCTCCTTTTATTTTTTTAATGTATACACAGACTTTTGCAGTTTAGAAAGAAAAGCAAGGATGAACCCAGGCCATGGATAAGTGCTGGGAGAGTACCAAGTGATAGATCATTCAGACATTCTATTTATCAACATCAAAAATTCTTTGTCTAACTCATGAAATGCTATTTTATCACCACACAGGGATATTTGGGGAGCTTTCTTCAACTAAATTATGAATAGAGTAGATTGCTAAACTTTCTCCCTAAATTCACACTTGAAAATGATGTGCTGAAATTTTCAAATTGACATAATTAGGAATATTAAGAACAAACGCAGATACTTAATACAGCACAGGAAATAGGTTAGATTTTTTTTTTTTCTTTTATTCAAGTCATGGATATAATATCCTGAAATTAAACTATTTAATGTGGAAGATTCTCTCAGCTTCAGACAGTTTCAGGCCAATTCTTTCCGACTGCAGCTATTACCTCAAAAAATTACATAACTTGCCTTTTTCTGCAAATCGCTGAAGCCMGACTGGTGCTCCATTATTAACATCAGAGCTGTCAGCATCTCAGGGAGGCAAGAGGAGAAAGCAAAGCATTCCTACCAGCAGCAACAAAATCATGCTTGCACTTAGAGAAATCTTCTTTCAATCCTCTTTACAGCAAGCAGAGAACTACTTAAAGTACAGTACGCTGAAGGTGGGATTCGTGTCACTTTCACTATCTGTAAGTTCGAAATCTCTGTTAGATGTCTATAAGYTAAAATCAGCTTGACTCCATCTCTAGACATGGAAAGAGATAGGCAGCACCTCCAGAGGGTGATTCATCCCATCCTAGACAGGTATCSAAGAGAGATGGAAGGAACCGCCCTTTGGAGATCTCTATCTCTCTCCAGTGACTACAAAGGAAGACCCTGGTGAGTGGCTTGAACTTGACAGCTAAAGTTATGTGAGATGAAATCTAATCCTAGGCATAAGTATCATGGGAGAAGCCTCACTCTCCTGTACTGAAGAGCTTCTTACTAGTGATGGCTGTTGGAAGTATTCTGCATTAAAAATGCACAAATYGCATCATGCTTGTTAGCTAACATGAATTAGTTTGACTGTGCATATAACTACACTGATATGCCAAGTAGTGTCAGAGCCTCGAGAAAAAAAAAAGTAGGAAGGGCAGGGTTAGAGAGGGACATGGCTCCATAAGAGTGTTTCACTCAGCTGGGACCCTGATCAGCTTCTAAATGTTCCTTTTTCTCCTAGTGTTGACTGTTTTACAACTGTCTTCCAGCAATGACAAACATGGTCATTCTTTTCACCATCTAAGTGCCATTTACCTTGTATTTTACAGGAAATGGAACCATATTGAAATAAAACTAAAAGAGCCAGAAAAATAYACTTTTCTCATGATTTGCAATAAGTTTCCAGCGCATCAAAATATTCTTCATTTTAGTTTGGAATCTGCAAACAGATGGAGAATATCCTCCCCTAGGATCTGTGTCTGTGTGGCACCAAATGATTGGCTTTTGCATTGCTTCAGACTAATCCTGCCTGGAGCAAGTAGGGCCTGTGAAGTAATAGCTCTTGACCCTGGCTCTCCTCTAGAATCCATACAATGTCTTCATGACCCTAAAGCTTCTCTTTATTTCAGTTCAAAGAGTCTGACATCAGAGAGGGTTGCGCTGGAGCCAACAAGCCTGGTGACTGTTAGACCATGGTTGTGACCACAAAGGTGGCAGGCCATGGAGTTTGGCATGACAGGGCTGTCTCATGGTGCAAAGTCTGCTGAAAATACCTGTGAAAAAAGGGAATAATGGGAAAATCAACACAATAGCGGATGAAAATTTCTGTGTCTGAACTGGTTCTTGTCTGTTCTTAATATAGCAGTGTAGGCAAAGTGTGATGGACTTTATTTAGATGCAGCTTTGTCTATTTTAATGAAGAAAAACAAATTTTAGCTTTTGTCTTTGCAACCTCTACCAGATAGGACATCAAACGAAAGAATTTAAGAGACCTCTGCAGCCTGGATATCTGTGTCTTTATTAATAGTTTCTCRAAGACAAAAGTGAATAGACATAATTTTGTGACTGCACACAGGAGTTTAAGGCTCTATCAAATCAAGCTTGTCATCACCCCCCTCTTCAGTTGTACTGTGGGCATCTATATAGTTAAGCTTTCATCCCAAAAATTTTCTTCCTATTTACATCAATAGTGAGTAGAGAATGAAAGCTTTTACACTTACTTAGTTCTTAAACACCTCATTGGAAAATTTAATTCATATGTATCTAAGTATTTCATCATTGCCTAGGTGTTTTGTCAGTGTCACCTTTTAAATCTAGGTATTTTTAGTACTCTTAGTGTGGCACATGCATGAGAAAATACTGTAGCTGTGAAAGTCCAGATTGTGCAATCTTCTAGCCTAGAAGGTACTGTCACTTTTATGTGCCCTATATTTTATTCATCCATAGCTCAAATAAATGCAGATTTTTTTTTAAAAAAATACATCTTTAGCTTTTGCCTTGCTCTCCGGTCCTCAGCATTTGGAATTTGAGAATCAGGTCATCTAGAAAAAAGCTCATATGCTATGTAACTTCAGCAAGCAGCTAAAAAATTCAAAATCCTGCAATTAGATGGGGTATATCTCACTGTTCKTAAAAATATCCATTTGGTTTTCTTAACCCCTAGGTAAGTAAAAATAAAACCARAAACTTGCATTTAATTCATCCATCTAGGCTGGAAGATTTATAAAGCACCATTTGCTTGGTGAATCTTTCACTCTAAGTTATCTAATGTTTTTTTTAAAATTAGATTCTACTCTCAAAAAATCAAAACTGTCAGAGATATTAACGTAGCTATTGTTAGATACACAAACATCTGGGAAAAAATACTGAAAGACAATGTTGCATCAGCTTTAAATGTGTTTGAAGTCATCATAAGGTTTCATTTACAGGAAGAATCAAATTGATTGCACTGAAATTAATGAGATTTCTCCCTTTCTCTTTCACTATTCAGATACATTCCTAGTGACCATGACCATGAGAAAGAKTCTTACACAAGGACAGACAAATGGTAGACTCTGTCTCTCAAAACAGTAGGTTTATTTGACATTTCTGTGCTTCAGTATTTCTTGTAGTCAGTGCACAATATGTGTTCCAGCCTGAAGGYTTCTAATAGTTGATAGAAGATAAAAATAAACGTTTCTATTTACAGATCCAAAAAATTTTAAGAGCAGGAATGAAAAATGTTTTGACTGTTTCATAAAACAAGTGTGAAAAGTGGTCAGTGAATTATTCTAAAGAGTCAGTATTAAATTGCATTACTGCAGTTAAATKCTAGCTAGAATAGGAGTGTAAATCCAGTAAAAAAAAAATAAATGAAAGAATCTTATGAGCATTCTGCAAACTCAGTCTCTAAGTCTCCAATATTGGGGTGTTAGGCCTTAAATGTTCATACCTTCTATAATATATGGTCAAGTGTGTTCTAGTTTATATTTAGTGATTTTAATGTGGCTGCTACTTTCTTTCAATCTCTTGATTTTATGGGGTTAAAAGTCCACATTTCACTCCAGGATTTATCTGACCCTTGAGAGTCCAATGTGTGAGAACTGAAAACAGTGACTAACCTTTGCTCAAAAGCAAGAGCCATGCTGCCAGAGAACATAAAACCACCACAAAACAAAGAGATGGACAAGATTTAGGGATGGGAGAGAGGAAAATAAAGGAAGAATTGAAGAAGGACTGAGGTGGCTAGAAAGATACAAGTCATGTGCTTAGATCTAGCTGGGTGAGGGTATACAGCACCGATAAAAACAAATTAGGTTATAAGAGTTGAAGGCAGTAAAATAAAAATGTTGAAAGAACATTAGAGGTTTCAACCCAGAGAAAGCAAAAATGAACAAGAGATTAAAAGGGATTTATCCAAGTGTTAGGATGTTGAACACTTTCTGACGTTTCTACTGAAGAGTTGAGAGCCTTGGCTGGCTCGAGGCATAAGCAAGAGCAGGCAGCACGCTGCTGCAGCAGGCTGTTGGAGTGGCAGGATGGCATTCCTGGGACTGTGTCAGTGCTCCAGGAGGGACAGCTTGCTGGCTGCTCCTCTCCTCTGCCAGAGGCTGCAGCTTTAGGGACCCTGCAGACACAAGCCCAGGCACCAGAGTCCATTCAGTTCATCTCCCTTCTCCATCCTGCCCTGGATCAACTCTCAGTAAGGTGAAACTCAGTTCTGTCTCCAACCCTGAATAGCCCTGCAGTCTCTGGTTGTCAGAAATATCTGTCATTACCAAATCTCCACAAGATTTAAGAATGATYTGAGGCAGCTGTTAGCAAAAAGACACAATTTCATTAAAAAAAAAAAAAAATTGAAGAGAAAACATTCAATGCCTAAAAACTGAACTCTGATGGTCCAGGCTTCAACACAATGCTGGATGTAAAGCATATAAATAGAACACAGGCTTCAAGAGTACAAGTTCTGTGTTTAAAGTTAGTCACATTTCAAAGTAATCTCCCGAAGATCTTCACTGATTGCAATGCTAATGTGTAAAACACTTAGCTATGATATGATTGGGACAAAGCAGCGTGATTTGGTAATGGATAACCTATCACTCTTTTTTTCAAGCCTTTCCTGAAGTGCATCAGCAAAATTTGAGATTAAAAAAATGGGGTTGATTTAATGTATTTGGATTTACTGACAGTGGTTTTGCAAGTTCCTTGTAGGAAATGGTCAAAAAAATAACACTGTGTAAGAGTATACTGGCTTAAAACCAGAGCATCACAAAGCAGAAACTGCTCTATTTTTCAGTGCTAAAAATCAAGGTAATTAATACTGGGATAATCCAAATATGCATGTTGCCATTTATATTGTTTTGAAAGCTCATGACATGAAATCTGTGTGAGCACTGAGTTGACMGTGCTTAAGTGTATCACAGAGGCTGAGCAACACTAAAGAAATTTTCAGAGAGCTCTGGAGAGATTGAAGGAAGTGAGGTGAAAGGACAGCATGGTAGCAGGGGAAATACAATGAATGCAGGTTAAAGTATCTTGAAAGAGGAATCATTTGAACTACTGAGATCTCTGAGTTTAAAGAGCAGTGAGTGTAAGTTAATGAAAGTACTTTCTGAAAGGGAGAAGTGGTRGTTGATGCTGTGGAGCAGTTATTTGCTGAAAGAAATTTAACATYCCAGAAGGCATCAAAGACCAAAAGAAAACAATAATATGGAAAGTCYTATAATGTCACTATGTGACAGTGGAACAGCACGTTTGGGGAAACCATCTTCCTTTCAAGAGGCATTCTCCATAATTTTTTTTTTTAAAGAGCACCACAAAAAGAGAGAATTCAAAATGTTTGTGGAAATCATGAAGGATATGAGACAATGAGATAAAAAAGGACTCTTTCAAGAAGAGAATATGACTAATGGTTTTGCACWTTTTTTTCAGTTGACAAAACTTTACTGTCAAACTAAGTAGGTGATGTACTAGTAGAAGATATGGGTGAGCAGAGGTAAGATACTGGTGTAGGCTCAGTGCTGGACTAGCTCAGCATGGGAATTTTTATGTCTTAAGAAYTGTCATGGCAATAAGTTATTTTTTTGGTTGGAAAGTAAGTCCTATCCCTGTCTGCATCCCCAGTCTATGCTCTAACCTCACTGGCTCCACAAAATTTGACAGAGTGCTGAGATCTAAGAGATATTCCAGTAGCCAAAACCTTATAGTAGCTTTGGCACAAAAGAAGCAGCCCTTTAAAAGTTCTGGGGGAGGGAGATTTTCACCTTCTTGAATGGGAAGATCTGCAGTGGAGAGTGAGTTCATAAGTGACTAAAACTGTATAAAGCTACTGTCAGATCTGAGGCCTTTTAGAAACCAAAATACTGATACAGTCAGGAAACAGTTTCACAGGAAACCAACCTTCATTAGTTCCAGGGCACAAGGGACTTGTTTCAAAAACCATTTCACCTATCTTATAGGACTAAATAATTAGGCACAAGGATATGTCTTTGCAGATGACTGAAGATGCATCTGGTCTGATCACACAAGAGCTCCTTTTTCTAGCTTTTTATAATAAGTGCTGAATTCTTACTTTTYGTTCAGGTCAGTGTTGGATGTTATGCTTACTGGGTAGTGGACAGATTTGATCTTGAAACAATGAACAATTAAAATTATGTGTCCTCCTTGCACACCAAAACAATCACTGTATTGCATGTGTGGATGAGTGATACAGACACATAAAACTATGAATTAGAGTTTAACAACCTCTTTACTGAGCAGCATAAGACAGATGCCAGGCTACACCTCTTCCTGTCTACTCCACAAACCTAACCCTCTCCCAGAAAAAAAAAAAAATGTTCCTTTAAAATCTTGAAGATCTTAATTGATCTCAGCCCAAAGTCAAAAGCTTCAGGTAGCTCAGTCTTAAACTCTATTGCACACAAATGTCCACACAGATAGGTGTATGGATCTGCATATCCATCCAAAGACCAAAGGAGTGCCTTGCTTGGCCTATTTCTTGTGATTAAAWATTCYCRAATAAAAATTTCTCTTTCCAGTTTTATTTCCTTTTCTTGTTCAATAACCACTGGTACCTTATTTTGTAGCWTAGGCTCTTAATGTCTCCCCTTTCAGTCTCTGATGCAGTAAWGTTTTCTGTATTTCTGCTCAAGGCTCTTTCTTCTTTTGCAGCCTGATTGYGTCTTGATAATATATCCATTCAGCCTTCCTTCTTTCTATTCTTTTTATTGCACTCTCCTTCTTACCCAGTCATCACTTACTGTCAACTTCCCCATCTTACTTTCACCAGTCTTTGAAATAAGTTTTTCCTCACCAGCGACTTATCACCTTACTAACTCTCTGACTCCTTTTTGTAAGGAGTTAGGCTGGATCAACATTAATAAAATAAATGTGTTTGGGGCCATTTTCCACACTAAGGCAAACTGGCACAGAGTGACACTGATTCACATGCTTTTTTTTTTTTTTTTAATATGTACTGGCCAGTTCCAACACCTCCTCACCACCATCTCCCAAATCTCTGCTATTTCCCAAATCTTTCCCACRAACAGTTTAAACACTATCAGGTGGCCCAGGAAAAAATTCTGTCAGAGACGATTCAACCTTTCCAAAACGGACAATCAAGTTCCAGTCCCACTTCTGTCACTGTTAAATTTACTACAACAAAAATATTCGCAGCAGAAACAACTTTAAGGCCATGATGTATGGAACAGCTGACTTGTGTGGTTTGCAAGGACTGTAATTCTAAACCTTTTCCCTATGTAAACTGATTCCTAGTTTTGAMATGTAGTCATTGGCTTCCCAGCTGCTGATAGCTATAAAGCTGCCTAAAGCCAAGCCAGCTTCTCTGCTGAGCAGGCAGTATGGTTCCTTGCCATAAAGGAAACAATTTGAAAGGCAGCCTGTTGACCGTGTAAAGGATGGGTGTGCATGGCTTTTGTTCAGAGCCAATGTTTTCCCTGCCATCCTCCCCAAAGAGACCTTAAACCTGGAAACCAGTGGTTTCATAGACAAATTCAAGGCTCAGTCACAATCAAATAGGCTCAGCACAGCACGTTATTGCACATCAGCGAGGCTGCGGTAACTGTCCACTACAAATACAAGATAATGTGACATACGTTAGCCCGCAGTGAAAAGGGGCTAACCTAAGCCAAATTACTCTGAATGTGCCATGGGCTAAGAGCATTTGCACAGGCATTTATTGAGACAGTTAACCAGAGTAATTTGATCATATGTCTGATCTCAAAGACAAAATAGACTCTAAATTGCTAGTATGGTATATGGGAGATGTAGCCATGACAYTCTGTTGCATTATCATCTGACCTAACAAGAATGTAAAAGATACACTCCCTTCTTGGTATTATTTTAATATGGCATTTTACCAGCATGAATTATGAAAACAGAAAAAAAAAAAAAAGTTTAATTTAAACCTATAAAAATGCAGTTTATTCCTATTTGAAAAGGCACAACTTTTTCTAGCAATTGTAATCTGTAACATTACAGCCTTAGGAGGTAATTTACTAAATAGGACAAAATTAGCTGATTTTTGGACCATTTAAAGCAACACTTCTGTTGAAAGCATATAAAATGTATTAAAGTAATCTCTAAAGTCTTTACCCCTGCTTGAGATTTTAATTTACTCAGAGTTAATAAATTATCCCCTTTCAGAAGCTATTGAAAATTTTCACTTAAATCCTTTTTAAAACTTAATGTGTTCAATTGAATCTTAAGCAATTTATACACACACACAGAGCTTGAGGTGGTCACCACACTAAGGTGAAGGCTGAAAAGGGGTTAGAATAGCACTAACTTCTCTTCCCTTAGGGATTGCTGGGGTGCTGTTAATGAATGTGAATTCCCTCCTCCCCCAGAGCCCTCCCCTAGATATGCTGGTCTGGCTGTTGAGTAATTACTTTTCCACTACTGCATTTAGCAAAATACCCTGTTCAAAGCCCAGGCCATTTTCTTTCCTGCTGAAGGATGTGACTGCAATCAGGGAAGAGAACGGCAAATCTGGGTCACCCCAGTATTCAGGTTAGCTGGGACACAAAAGCTTGCTTCATCTCAGGCAGAGCTCTGTGTTACATTTGCACACTTATCAGAAATATTTTTTTCAGGCTATCAATTATTATATTTGAACATTGCATCCTTGCTCTAGGGAGCCCTTAGCAAGCTGTAGCAAAAATCAATCCAGTTTTACAACTTTTACCTTGGCACAGCTCCAACTCTTTATCTACCTCTCACAGTTATTTAAAGATGTGGTGCCCTTTTTTTCTGGAGTATAGCTATATTCCTGAGTGGGACTTGCCCTTGATGTACRTAATGCCCTTCTTCCTTTATTAGGGTTAATCTGTGAATCTGCTTTGGTTTCACTTTTCATTTTTGACAATTGGTGTGTCTGTGGCAAGGCTTGTGTGGCTAGGTACCCACCTCTCCTGGGCAGTGTGTATTCCTCAGCGTGTATTTCTCGTGGCAAGCAGAGCCTCTAATTTCAGGGAATGGGCATATGGGTTGGAGCCCACTCTTGCTCAAATTGCTTTAATGTTGGCTGCAACTGCAGTAGAGGCATCTGAAATTTCTCTGTGTGTTTATTCTGAGATTTATTTTTCCAGTGCCAACACTACCTAAGAGGTGACCAAGACATCCCTCTCTACGTGTGTAGGTGCATGAGGCATCTTTGCCAGCACATCTCAAGGGCCATCTTCATCAAAGGGGTTATGAATCCCAACACTGGCAGAACYGCTTCAAAAGACAGACTCTTTAGCTGTCTCAAAAGGTTACTGACTCCCAGATGGTAGGGAATTTTGGATAGCAAAAATTGGTCTTAGATATTACTATGTCAGTGTAGGCTGCAAAAACAGACAGCAGATGCTGGGCATCACTGGAGTTATGAAGTAACAGGCATTAAAAGAGAAAATCTATCTTAGAGCTGTACTTTGAAGGGGTTTTATGTTTATTTTAGAAGCAGACCCAGTTTCTATTTCCCTATTGAACACGCATGTGGAAGCTCACAGAGCCACTAATCAGATTGCATGCGTTTCCATGTTTCTAATTCTCTACTTTYCAGCTCAAAAATGTGTTTTACCACTTCCCGTTAAAGTTACTTTATTAAATTCCCTCACAGCAGTTAGCTCAAGGGCTAAAAGACATGCTTTAATTTACACCATGCAAGTTTATACAGTGTGAATTCTGGAAAGTCCATAAAGCATGAGTTTGGCTCATTGCTTCCAGCCTGCTTGCACAAAGCAGCAGTGGCTGTGCTCAGTGAGACTCTGGAAGGGTGCAAGTCCACGGTGGCACAGGTACATCCTTCTTCTCTGGTGTGGGTGGGATGTTTCCTTACATGAGCCAGCAGCTGCCAACCTAATGCCATGGGACCATGATGTGAGTGATGTGCCCAGTCACAACAGCTACACACTGCAAACCAAATCCCTGCCATCTTCGGAGTATTATAAACAGTTGAACAAATCTCATTATTACATATTAATTTTCAGGAGTGGCATTTTAAGGAAAGTAACTAATGAGGTTTCCCCTCTTCCCAAGMAATATGGAGCTAGCATCCAGCAACCTTTGAGTATGTTGTTTTTAGAGCTGCTAAATGAAGCAGGAGAGAGCTGGATCGGTCCTAAGGAGGATCCTTCCAAAACAAGAGCTGATATTTTTTGTTTGATTATTTCTATTTTGACCCTATTTCTGTCTTTTCTTTCAGTCAGTATATGTGACAGCATGCCAGTGGCAGGGACCTTAAATCGAGTGTTTAACCACCTGCAAATAGTCACTGAGAAAAGTTTATTCTTTTCCATCTCTCACACTTTCTTACCTGTCTTTCACTTGTTAAATTTAAAATATTGTTTGGTATTACMCAGAGTTGTGTAGTGTTAGAGGCATTTGACAGCTAGCTGTATTTTAGGAGCAGATGAAACGGTTTGTATTCTCAGAGAAAACATAAGGGATGTTTTAGAATAAAATGTACTATAAAAACATACAGTAGCATTACCAAAAACAAWTTTTTCACTTTTTTCTTTTTATTGTGGAAAAAATTACAGAAGAAACAAGTACATWTTCTGACCTCAATGTAGGCAAAGAAGGGTTGGATAGTGAGAGCCAYTCTTATTCACTCACATAATCAAACTTTGTGGGTAAACCAGGGGGAATTTATACTTTGTGACTCATGCTAAGAAAAAACAAGGAACTCAAAATTTAGGTTCAAGCTTCTGATTTCATTTTCTAGTGAAGGTTGGAATGCTKGCTGGAGCTTTCTCCCTCCTAGCTTTTGTTGATTTCTGTCATTCAGGAATCATGAAGTAAATATTTATTAACATGGGAACCCTCCTCCCTTCCTGCCCTTCATATTTGTGCTTCTTATGCTAATGAACTTACTTTAACAAGGGAACCATATTCCTCCTGGGTCCGCATCAGTTCTGGTGCCAACACATTAGTTATTTAAATGYAGTTTTATATTAATTTTTCATATTGTAATGCATTGTTCCCTGCAAATATACATGTAGCTGGTTTCCAACAGTAAACAAATATATGTTAAAGATATTGTTAGCTGAAAACCTTTCATCTTTCCTTTTGCTTCCTGTGATAATGGTGGTCATTTGTTGCTCTTGCCCTCTGTCTTGTTCAACCATCCTCTTTCCCTTCTTCCATGGTGACCACCGTAGCGGTTTTGTTTTCTCTTTTGCAAAGCAGGCTATTAAGGCAAATAGAGAATTCTGAAACTACATATTTTCCATACATTCAATATCTACCTCTGGTATCCTCAAAGTCTAGCATAAAGGCTTGTAGTCTTTGATTTGGAAAATCCAGTAAACAAAACAGGAGTTTAGCAAAAGCTGAAAAACACATTCTCTTGAAAAACAACTTTACTAGTACAATAGTACTGAGGAAAAYATGGGGGAGGTTATTGTACCATTCTCTTCTTGCTTTCTCACCAATAACAAAAAAACATATACTAATTAAATGCATGCATATGTATCTGTRTGATACAATGCCACTGCCATATCAACAGAAATCTTCTTGCTTACTAAGTGGATAAATTGCTAAATGCAAATGGGTAAAAATGGCAGCTACTGCTTTCTGTTAGGTGGGAGCTGTTATTTCCAAAAGACATGTTTTTAGACTAAAAGATGGAGATTAGACTTGATCACATATCATGTTGCCAGGGCTACTATTTAGTATATCAAAAGTTCAGGTCTTGCTGCACCTGGGCTGCTCCATTTTTAGTCATTTAAAATTATCAAACATTTTGATCTCAGGAATGGGTTGCTATTAATAGAATTTGATAAGGCTGAAGTTTTCAACAATGTTTTCCCAAGAGTCCTCAAGAAGACATTAAACAATGAACTATTAAATGAGGTGTRGGTGAGGCTCTGCTTTATGAGTTTCAATGTTAGGGAAGTAGAAGTCAGTTAATGAGTTCCCAGGCTTTGAAAGACTYCTCACAAATGATTCGGGAAGTCAGTGAGTCTGACTTCCATACCAGGTAAATGAAAGAAATTATAACAAACGAGAGAAATAACAGATATCTAGACAAATATGATATATCCCAGGGAAGAGCCAATCGGACTTCTGTGAAGGGAGTCCACTCTCACAGATCAATGAATGTTCTTTGAGAAGTCATAAAGGCAAGGSAGTGTGGTGACCCAATGACTCTATACTTACATTTTGAAAAAGCATTCAACAAAGTCTCTTAGAAGAGGTTTCTAAAGAAATTAAGCTGTCATGGGCAAGAGGGAAGGTCCTCTCTTGGATTAATAATTGGTTAAAAGCAAAGAAAACCTGGGTAGGAATATAGGGTCGGTTTTCACAATGAAGGGCTATTAATAGCAGGTTCTCTGTGCCCTTGGCATAAGTGTTGTCCCGTGTGTTAATAAATGACCTCAGGTGACAACATGTACAAGTGAGACAAAATGATTCAAAACACTCAAAACTGATACTAATGAGAGAGTATTTCAGAAAATCTTCATATGTCAGYGGTAAATGGAGTTCAGTAAATGGCTACACAGGAGCGTGTACAGGATACAGACTAAACTAACCCTCACCACCCAGGAAACGTGTTAGAGTTGAGGGTGGTTGTCAGCAAACACTAACTCAGAAGCACCCAGAAAGACAAATAAATCTGATCCTTAGTAGTAACAGGAGTTTAGCTTAATGTAGTTTTCCTAGATTATAGGAAATTTAGGAAAAAATTGGAAGGAGGAGCAAATTGAGAAAGATTAGTAGGACGAGGTAGTTTCCATACTTGGAAGGGCTCTGTAGTCTGAAACTCTTTAGCAGTGGGGGAGACATGACCAACATCTAGAAGTTCATTTGGAAAAGTGAATAGGAACATTGTTTTTTTATAATTGGAGCACAAGTGGTCACCCACTGAAAATATTGAATGCCAGGTATAAAACAGATAAGAAAAACCCTCTTTTTTCTCACTGAATGAAGTAGTGGAAATCATTGATAATGGGAGGCAAAAAAATAAATGTATCTAACATGATGTTAGAGAAATTAATGAATTATAAATCCATCAGTGTTTCAGACATTACTAAATCTCACATTTTTCATTGTTCAGCTCTTGACAGGATTGTCCTATACCTAAACTTTTCTCCAGTAATACATGTCAGGTCATTGATTAAATTAAGTTTTAGCCAAATAAATTACAGTTACTTTTGTATTSCAATGAATGTAATAATTTACAATTTTCAAACAAAAAGTTTTCAGTACTTCTCTTTCCATTCATTTAAAAGTGATAACTTAATTGCAATTTCAGGAAGGGGAGGTAGAGAAATACTGATTTTTTTTTTTTTTTTTTTGCAAAAATCTGTATTTTTATCATAGCCAGTGTAAATTGCTTGCTAGTCAGCATTCTGAACATTTGAACAGAGCAAGTGCTCTAAAAATAATTTTATACACACAATCTGTATAATTTGACTTTTCGAGAATTTTCCTGCATTTCAGTTCACTGACTAAAATCTTGTTTGCCTTAGTCATTATAGTATCTTCTATTAATTATATTAAACTACATAAACTAATCCACTCATTATTTTTGTGTTGAAATAAATGTCCACAAAGCATAATAAATCAAATTAATTTCTAAGCTATGAAAAGACATCTACTATTTTTATTAAAACTCTGAAAGTCATGAAGGTATAGTTTAACCAATGTCAGCCACATCAGTTCTTCCGCTGCTTAAGAAACCACTAAAGGACAAGTCATTGATCATGTCTGTCCTTAAGGGAGTGGTAGATAGCAGCTCTGCCTCTAGAGGAATGCCACAGATGGGCAAAAGACAAAGCAATGAGATGGATTTTCTGTCTGGTCAATCTACTGGTGAGGTACTGTATCAGGACCTGAAATATCTCAGGTATGTGTTCATGCTTTTTGGCAGTTTTCTTTCTTCTTCGTCACCTTAATTGTGTTTACCAAAAAGKACTACACAGGATGATGTCTCTTTTAATGCATACATCATGAGGATTATGGTTTGGAATATCTCCCATTTCTCASTCTCTCTTTCATATCCATTTTAGTAATCAAAACAACTGAGAAGGAATAGTGACAGAAAACAACAAGATAAAAACAGAAAATACAACAGGATGTAATGAGAAAAAAGGAATMTAACCTGGAAAACCTGTAAAGTTTCAGCATATATTTTTCTTGTTGTCCTTAGCTGCTGAACTTTATCTGTCAGTGAAATAAATGAATAAGTTTTCTTCATCTCTAGTGACTGCAATCCTATCTCACGATAAGATTAAATTCTAGCATCATAAATCAACACTTAGAATTAACATTAGGAGTCTGCCAACCAACCCCAGAAAATGTCAATTGATTATATTCTATTCCTAGGTCTCAATAATTATAATTTGCCCTATGTATATATATCTTATATTTAAATGTATTTGTTTAAACAGGATGACAATCACAGTAGGAATTACCTACAAAGTTCAGGGGTAGGATGGAAAAAGAGTGAAATCATGAGTCAGCCACAATTTTAATAGCTTTATCTCCTTTTTAGTTCTTGTTCTTGTTCTTTCTTTTTCAGCCATGGAAATGGGTTTCATTCAAGATTTTGTTTTTAAAGTACTCAGAAGATTTTCACTAACATAAACAGCTTCCCACTGGCTTGTTGTAGGCTCCAAAATCTTATCCTTCCTCAGCCACAATTGTGTATTGATACGCACTGCAGACAATCCTTCAAGATAGACAGTGTGGGGGTGGTTGGTTTATAAAGTGTAATTCTTGTGAGTTACTCCCTCCTCTTTAGTGATATAGGCTACAGCRGTATTTTGGGATTGCTCTGCTTTGGGACACATACATTTTTTCCCCATTTTCTCAGGCACAAGGACAGAATAGTTAAGAAATATCCATACAGGGGCAAAATTATTTGTCATCCTTTGGGCCTTGTCAACTGCTGGCACTGCCTCACTCACTTCTGCTGAGAGAACACGTGGGGCTCATAAAATCTGCTCCATGGAGCAGTTCAGAGACTTGCAAATCTGCAACAGGCTCATGAGGTAGGCACGTTAATGTGACCCTGCTTTTGGTAACTGGGTGCTAGGACATTATCACACTCCTTCCCACATCCTTTGAGACCAGTGTTGATGCACTTCACTGCCTGTTCCCTACCTAGTCACGAGCACAACCCTATGGTGGGTTGGATGGAGGAAGACAGAAAACAGAGCTGAATGTCATGTGCCAGTCATTCCATACCTGCTAATGACCCTGAGGTTTAGACAGGGGAACTCAGCTTACATTTGTTACAGAACTGAGACTTTAGTGGTGTGCACACTGTGAGGGACAAAGGTATCCCAGCAGAGTGGCCACCAGCCCTGGACATGTACCTCACCCTGGAGAAACCTTGTGACATAGTAAGGCACAGCTGGGAAGACAGACTGGGGCAAATTAACAGCATGGCAGAACTTTGAATTTTGTCCCATGAAATTCCTAAATAGCCTACATCCTCACCTGATGAGTACTGTGCAAAGGCAGGTGTGTGCATTTTTTGGTTTTGTTATTGTTTTTTGTGTTGTGGATTGTTTATTGTGATACAGGTAATTACATCTCTCTTTGTATTTTTTTCTGTAGCTTAGAAACATCTTTGTAATTATACTGTTATCTTTTCATATGAATTGTATAAAAAGAGGTCAGAAGCAAAATAGTTAAGGGAATAAGTAGCGTGCTTATAGTYTCTGTCTACTTTGGTCCCAAAATTATACACAGAAATTAAGAATAAAAATATCACCTATCTATGCTTGACCCTCAGTTCTTCCCATTCACTCATCTCATATATCACTCCCCAATCGACTTACCTTACATTTAGATCTCCTTAAATGAGCTAATAGCTCAGTATTTCTTGCACTTATAGACAGAAAAAAAAAAACGAAGATAATCTCTATGTTGTTGCAATCAGCTGAAGTGAAGCTCCCTATTGTCTTTTTACAAAGTTTATAGCCTCTGGCTCAGAAAGGTCAAATTTATTGTCACCTCTTTACTGGCAGGGGAATTTATGAGCGTTCAGCTCTGAAGTCTGGTATAAACATACCAGCATTCTCTTGTCACACGATGCTGCCCACCATTTTGGGGCAGAAGTCACAAAGTGTAGCAGAAAGGACTGGCACAGCTTCCATCAAGCTGGTACAAGGAAGACCTGCTCTGTTGGTGCCTGCCGATGCAAGCAATGATGGCTAGGATGCCCCCACTGAACTTGGAAAACTTCACAACAGGGAGAGATTTTATAAGCTTGAACTATGACAAGCCCGTGATTTCAATCATTTTTAGAGAAGTTTTTTACAATTAATGTACTGAATTACAATAGCATAGTGAATTACTGCTGGCCTCTCTAAAATAATTTGTTTATTTATAGTAGTTAATGAAATATTGTGTAGGGTTTTTTTTTTTTTTTTTGGATGCAATGTATATAGTCTTTCAGATGGATTTTGGTAAAGTCACTCTATGAAAAGGTATTAAATAAACTTAATAACCAGGTAAGAAGAGATAAGTGGGTCAAAAAATGGTTAAGAAGCAAAGGTATGACTAAATTGGTTATTTAACCTTGTTGTCAAAGGATCATTAGCAGCATGACCAGAAAGTTTTATACTGATGTTCAAAATATAGCTCTAAAATGCTATCAAAATATATTTATATTACCACTTACAAATCTGCATTAATTCTTTAAAACATTAGCATGTCTCTATTGTATCCAGACAAAATTCATCTGTCTTAATATCACTTGGTATCTTACACAAAGCTTGTGGCAGCCTAGCCGTGTGGAAATGTGAGAGTAATGTAAAATCACAGAATCACAAAATGGCCTGGGTTGGAAGAMATCTTAGAAATCATCTAAATCCATCCCCCTTCCACAGGCAGAGATGCCTTCCCCTAGACCAGGTTGCTAAGAGCTCCATCCAACCTGACTTRAAACACTTCCAGGGGTGGAGCATCCAGGGATGGAATTGGAAACTGAGCATCTTTAAGGTCCTTTCCAACTCAGGCCATTCTATGTTTCCATGAAATTGTCAATGAGTGAAAAAATCATAAGGTGCAGATTAGGATAGGTGCAGTTCAAAGCAACATGCACTTTCAGTAATATAAATCCTTTGGTGTGATCCTTAGAGCACAGATTAAATTTCTGACCTAAAGGATAGAGCAGACATGACCATTTAGCCACAGTACCAATTATTCCACATGCCTGTTTTCAACTATTKTGTTCATAATTTATCTTTTCAATTTATTGAGCATTTTGGTTCAGATTTAACTTTTCTTACAGACACTGGTATCCTATCCCAAGGATAAGAGTGTCAAGCCTGAGGTAATCTCTTTAAAAAAAACCTGAGGGAGAGAAACATCATTTTCTTTTTGCTTTTTTTTTGGCATTAGTGCTTGCAAGTAAAATGAAAGACTTGATTCGAAATTCAAGGCCAGATCTTAAGAGATGGTGGGCCCTTGTATATCCCAGTGGCTTCAGTGAGATCAGTGCATTTCAGGACTCATCCCCAAGACCGGATTTGATGCATTGTTTTTGTTTTGGTATAGCTCAGCTAAGGAGCAATCCACTGAGAATTTACTGCCCTTTTGGAGAATACTCCTGGTTTCATGTACATATTTGTCATTTTTTTCCTTTGGCCTTGTCAAACTGAGCATGTTATTTTGTTGTTTGAGAAGACATATATCACTTTATGAATTAACCATTTATACATGAATCAGAATATAGGCTGAAACGTATAGATAGGGCCTTCTTCCAGCAATACTGTAAAAGAGTTCATATATTTTGATCATTTTACCCCCTATCCAAGCCCSCATTAAAGGATCTAGCCCTGAAATAATTCATAGGTTTGACATTAAAACTGTCATCATTCTTCAGAGCTAACATAGTGGAGAAATAACTTCTCAGCAGTCTGCCAGTCTGGGGCAGGGGGTTAAGACTTTGTTTTCTGAAGATTAGAAAGGAGCCCTTTGTTTGTTTGTTTGATCAAAGGAAAGTTAAGTTCTGCAGAAGTTGGTGAGACTATCCAGGAAGGCTTGTATTTCTCTGTGTCCCATTTATAACAGGCCAGCAAATAGCAAACATGACAAAAACATCACCGAGACAAACCGGTGCTTTGACTTACACAAAAACCATTAAGGAGATTGGTGTAAGTCAGAGAGGAAGCAACAGAAGAGGTAATGCGCCTAAACCTCTTTATTAGTGTTCTTTCTTCCCTGTGCTCCTTGCATGCAGAGGATTCCTGCTGTGGGTAGGGATATTCTGTGGAAAGTCCCACTCACTTTGTCTTGATCACTAGCTATCAGTCTCGCTGGCATTTTCCAAGGTATTCAGCTGTAAGTTCCCATTGACCAATCCTAGACTGATAGGACTAGACCARTAACATGTGTGTAGAATTTCACATGCCTTTTAAAACATTTCCACATTAAAACACTTTGAAGAATTCAAGATTATCTCCTCAGAATATTTATAAGACAGATTCATGGGGGAATTCATCCTGTTCTGTGCAATAGTAGCAGCACAAAGCAGCCTTAAAGTCAGCTTAGGCATCTCTTTGAGGATTTCTCTGATGTACAGAAATCCTGTAGTAATGGCTTTTTCCCTTTCCCTCACTGCAAGTTCCACTTCAAAGATGTTTGGATGGTATGACTACTGGAGAGGAACTTACTGCAAGTTTCTGTTCCCCAGGTATAGCCTACCATCATCAGAAGGACTTCTTGGGGCTCTTGAGAATCAGCAATACCTCAAGATAGCCTTGAAACTATTTTAAATTACCAAAGGTCAGCTGCAGGATCCTGACGTTCAGAGATGTGCTTTCCTTTCCTTCCTATCATTTTCCCTAGAACTTTTTTGGTATTGCCTCCTTTTCTGAAGCCTTAGCCCAGTGATTCTAGTTTAGTTTTGCACCCTGACAGTAGGCAGACTTTTTTCTTCCGTCATCAGTGGAGATGCAGAGTGATTTTGATTAATGACTTCATTGTCCCCAGCCAGCAAGAGACTTGCCTTTTTCAGTTTGCATCAGAATGGAAGCTGAGCACTGTAAGTCTCTAACTGGCAGTAGATTTCACCTGCTGAGAAGGGAGGAAATTAGTCAGGARCAAAAATGGTCACAAAATAATACTGCTTTACTCCAGCTGGAATGTCAGTGGATGCAAAAATTTTCCTAAACGACCCCAGACTTTTTTCTTGGGTCTATACATGCAAGAAAGAAACTGYTTATGAGAATAAAAATAACCTTAAGAATCAAGTCAATTCCCATTTAATTCTTTCATCTGGCATTTTTCCTGTGTACTTTTAATAATAAGGAGAGTAAAGACAGGGATGAATTTCCAGTGATATTGGCATTAGGGTATTTTCATGCCTGCCTGTACTCTTCTTCCAGTAACTGGGCCTGTGTCAGGAATTTTGGGAATACTGATTTGTTGTTACATGTATAAAATTTTAACATATAATGTTACAAGTATTAATTCCAGTCACAAATCATGACTGGATTTTTTAAACTTCAGCTACATCTACTCTTCACATCCAAGGACGAACTCCCTGGGGACATGACGAGCAAYAGCAGCTTTGAAATGTAGTGACCATGAAATTGTGGAACCCGAGGTAGGCRAGGAAGGAGAGCAGAAGAATATAGACTGTGCTTTTCAGAAAAACAGAATGCACCTCGTTCAGGAACTGCTACATGGGATCACATGGGAGGCATCTCTGAAGGGTGAAGAAGCTCTGGGAAGGTGACAGGCCTTTGAAAAGAAGCTCCTTCAGCCACAGCTATGGATCATCACATTACTCAGGAAAATCAGTAGGGATATMGGGAGACTAGACTGGCTAAACAGTGAGCATGTACTGAGTTTCAGTGTAAAAAAAAAGTTAGCATATAGGAAGTGGAAGGAGGCATAGGACACAAAGGAAGAACTTTTAAACTTAAGAATTTGCAGTGGTGATGTAAGGAAAGCTAAAGCTCACTTTAAGTCAATGCCTACCAGGGTCAGGAATGTACGATATCCCAGGATGCATTAGGTAACATGTTTACAGCACCTCAGGGAAGTGATCAGCACTGGTGAGACCACACCCAGAGAGCTGAGAGGAAACTTCTTATGAGGAGCTGAGAGAAAGGACTGTTCAACTTGGAGAAGAGAAAGCTCAGATGGGATCTCAACCATGCATATAAATATATTTAGGGAGGGTGTGAGGAAGATGGAGTCAAGCTTTTTTAAGTGGCGCCCAGTGACAGGACAAGAGGCAATGGACACAACTGAAACAAAGCAAGCTCTATCGGAGCATCAAAAAATACATCTTTACTCTGAGAGCGACTGAGGACTGAAAGAGGCTGCCAAGAGAGATTGTGGAGTCTCAATCCTTGAAGCAGGTGACCCTGCCTGAGCAGGAAAGGTAAGATGAGATGACCCCCGGATCACAGAATCACAGAATATTCTGCATTGCAAAAGATTTGCAGGGATCATCAAGTCCAACTCTCAAGCGAATGGCCCTTATCRAACCCATAATCTTGATCAGCACCACGATTTGACCAACTGAGCTAATCTTGGTTGTTTCCATCCTCAACCATTCTGTGATCATATGATAACAAGAAAACCTTCTACCACTTGAATATTATGGAGAGTGGTAGAACAGGGAATGTATTTTGAACAGCACTTAAATGGTTGYTATGTTTTCACATGCAGGGAAAGACCTCCTAGGCTGCCAGAGAGAACATTTAGATGGCTTTTATTGCTTAGAAAGGTTTTGCTAAATGGTAATTAAACTTCCTAGAAAAGGAAGGACATGAGGGACATCACAAAGAATGTTTTGCTATTGATGCTGAAGTTAATGCTAAAATGTTAAAGTTGGAATGTTCTAATCATTTARCCATGTGGTTTATGTAATTTCTGCTTCTAAATGGTGATTGTTGACCCCCAGTCTGTAGAACAAGCACCAAATTCAATGTTGTGTTCACTCACATACTGCTCACACTAGTCAAGGTCTTGATATTGCGTAACAAGAATGACACAATCACTACACATATAAATATCTAACGGCACCTTGACATTGATTCACCATACAAATAAATCTGCAACCCAAACAACTGAAATGGTTGCAAGTTGTGCCTGTCATGATGCCAGCTGAAGTGTTGTTCCTCTTAACCTGAGTAGGGTATGCTTCGAATTTCATTGGAGTGCAACTCAAAGATTTGAGGTAGCTGGAAGAATTCTGGGGACTCTTGCTGTCCTCCCTCTCATCTGCAAGATCATCTGCCCAGCTTCTTGGAAGACATGAGATGGGAGATATTGGCGGCTCAGAGTCTGTGATACAAGCATCTCCTCAGACCCTCAGAACTTTCCTGTGCAAGTTCTGAGAGGACAGCCTTGCAGGAAGAGTTGCCCTGTGAGGAATATCTGTGTTGGGTTATGCTCTGGCAGTTAGCAGTTCCTGATAGAAACAAAGCCATATTTAAAAATGCTGAACTACTTCACAAAATCAATTTTCCTTCCAGCACCCTGATTTACTAATGAGAGAGTGCATTCACAAAGAGCTTCCAAATAACAGAAATGAAGAAAACAATTGTCACAAGAATGACTTTCAACACTTAAAAGCTGCATTCTGAACCTGTTTGAGATAGTCAGCTAAAAGGGTACTCTTCTTCTGTAACTCCTTTATAATAATGCACAGCTGGGTGAAAATTCATCTCAAACAATAGTTACTTTTGTCTTTCCTTATTTACCATCATTATCATTACTTTTTACTTTGGTTAGCAGATGTTTCTTTAGTGCTCTGACATTCTTTATAATTTGCATATTTGTTAATTTAACTGGCAGAAAAGTCAACTTACTGTACAATATGCACCTTGTATTTAACACTTATATGTATGTGGCATATGTAACAGGAAAAGATCTTCTGATATCCCCAATACATTTTTAATGTACAAATTTAACGTACTTTTTAAAATTCATGTATTTGGGCTTTTCTTTGTGCTGTGCAAAAGTGTCTGATTATTTAGAGCACAGCTCAAATCCAAGGAGGAATCATTTTGAGTCTACGGTATAAACTCATAGCATCCAGGATGTGGCTATGATGAACAAATCAGTAATTAATTGGGCATTCATTCCAGTGACCTGTCAGCATTCAAATGCTTTAATTAGATGGAGAAATGGAGGCAAGTAATGAGGGCCAAATCTGTATCCTTTTGAATACAGTGGCAAAACATCCACTTGCTGCAATAAGATTTAGTCCTAAATGCATGACAGCACACTATAGAAGATGTCGTCTCCACCAACTRTGGTTCAAGTGTATAATACTGATAATGTCACTGGCATTGTATCTTTCGTTAAGGAAACAATGATGCTCTTAGGAAGCTTTTTGTCTGCTCATGCATACAAAACAGGCAATTTTCATGAAGTATTAATTGCAAATTATCTAGTATAAATGAGGGTCCCAAAAAGAAAAATCTACTTTATACTGTATCTGCTGTTTATTTCATTATTAGTATTCATTGTTTTGCTTATGTGGTACAGCTGAAAGGAAACACCATATCCTGTGTCAAGGAATCACACTTTAAATATGCAGGTGGATACAGACCTGGAAGGTTTTTTCTATTCCTAAGCTTTTTCATAAGTATTCAAGCATATATGTGTCTAAACGTATACCAAAAACATTTGTCTACCAAGATTTTCTATGCATATCAGCCACTTTCAATTTCCTCACACAGATAAACCATATTAAAAATTACCACACTAGATTAAAATGCTGKTGATATATTTTAAGTGTTTTCTTTGTCTTCTAAAGGTACTGACTGTAGCTCAACACCTGTTTATTGCTACCTAGCTAGCATTAACTTTGCACTTGAAGACCAGGTTTGAACTATTTGTTATGAAAAACATAGACCAGTTTTGGAAATTGACTTCACATTTGATGTTCTTTTAAGGTAAATGTATATTTTTTTTTCCAAAAGTGCTTTTAGTTTCACTGCCTTTTTAAAATAACTCTTCTAATTTACAAAATATATAATGAAGTTCATGGCAAAATGCACACACAGAGGTACCCCAACTACCTTTGAATGAGGAAAACACATCCAACCTAGAGTATCGTAARCCTTAAGGATCTTCCTCCACGTGTGTGTCCTCCTGGCTGTTTGACAGCCTATTAAAACCATGTATTCATGACCATCTTAGACAATTTTCTTACTGTGCATATAATGTTCTTTCTTGTTTCTTAAATAGAATTTTTCCTTTGTGTTTTTTTACTGATATTGAACTTTATTTACAAAAGAAAAACATTCTCCAGTAGCCTTCACCTTGTAAGAATAAGCCACGGCAGGTCTCCTGTTAAAAGTATGGTTTCTGATCCTCTGAGTAGACACGTGTTCTTTGCTGAACATAATTGAATCAAACTGTGCAATTTTTAGATTAAGTCCCAGTGGTACAGAAGCACTAACTCTTCTMGATCACTTCTGAAAATATCCCATGTGATATATTTGGAGGTTTGGTTTGTGCTTTTCGCAGCCAAGTCAATCTGAAGTTCACAGGTTTTCTGTGATCCACTGCTATATCCTATGTATTTCCATCTCCTGTCATTCTCAAAATGATGAATTGTCAGCCTATAACACAGATTCTTGTTATTAGTCCTCAAAGTACATGACTTTGCAATTTATACAATTATACCTCATCCCCTCTTTTTTAGTTCACTCATCTATTCCGATTTTATATTCTGATCCCTCTTTAAATTACTGTTTCCAGTGCTTTGTCACTGGCTGTTTTCATTCTTCTTCAAGTGACTGACACAAGCCCTCAACCCCTCCCCACCAGATACCTTATAGCTTTCCTCATAACCGTCTCACTGAAGTAGATTGGTTTCAGCTCGATTATTTTCCAGAAGAAATGTCACAAGCTATCTTGAGGATATGGTCAAGCAGCTTCCAAACATTTGAGTCTCCAAAAATTTTCAGTTTCAGAGTAGTTTTTCAACTATATAAACATTAAATTCCTAAAAAAAGAACTTTTACAAATGTCTTGACACATTTCACTTCTTTCTATTTATAGGATCATTTCTAAGACTCCCGCCTCCCATATCCTTCCCTGGACCTCAATAAGGCCTTTGGTTTCTTTTTCTGATCCTTCCCACAAGTGCCTCGCATAGCTTCTATAACTTTGATGAGAATGACTTTGGGTGTCATGACCAGTTTTGGTGGGGGGAGTCTTTATTTTTTACATTTCTAAGAGTCACCATCTGGGAGAAGAGCATCTCCCCACCCCTGCTGAGATCTGGGGTCTCACCACTGGTGCTGATAAACAAGACATAGTTCTTCTGACTATGGCAACTTTAAAAGCTCTAGCCAATATGAAGGAGATCATGCTCTGACATCCATAAAGATCTGGGGTTAGAAAGGATAATGGTCAATATGGTCACCTGAGCCAAGTCTTAGATCACGGTGACTGGAGAAGCTCACCCCAGCAGTAGGACACTGGCATCATCCCCCAAGTTTCAAAATATGCATCTGAAATTGTTTGTTTTTTTTTTTTTACTTTGAAACAGAATAAATCTCTGCTGAGTTCATCAAACACCTACTTAGCACCAGCCCTATTGCCTGAGCAAGCTCACCAGAGTCCGATGTCTCACAGCTGCCTTTTCTGCTCAGCTGATCTATTACCCTATCTGCTCAGAAATTGTCTGAAAAAGGAGAACCAAGAGTTCTTGAGCTCAGGTAACAACTTGCCCTAGCAATCTGAGGTTCAAATTTGATTTTTTTTCCACTGAATTCCTCAAAAGACTCCTTGAGAAAGCAGGGAAAGTTGCACAGGCTCTCAGTATCTCCATGTCTAACATATACCAGGCTATCACACCATATCTCAGTCTTGTGACAGCTGGGAGATTTCCTCTTGTCATCTAGCCCTCTTTGGCAGATTTAGACACAAGATTTTTGTTACTAAAGTGGCAATCATGAGGCTTTAACTCAATGTGCTTGAGTTTCCAAGGTTCCACATACCATTACATGCCATCTTTTGACAGGGTTTGCCACAAAGTCTCCATCAGCCCCAGAAATGGAGGTTTTCCTTGCTGTAATTTCACAAGATACCAGTGATGGCTCAAAGGTCTTCATTTGAAATTATGAGCTTATTACTCCACAATGAGTGCACAACATGTACTGCCATGGAAACTCTGTAGGAGCTGCATTATTCACAACATCTTTTCCCTCAATCCCTAGAGAGTGACCAACCCGTTCCTTGTATCAAGAAACACACAGAAACAAACCATTGTGCTCCTTTGCACCTGATTTTTAATTTTTTTTTTTGGTTTTGTGCCAAAAGTTGGAATCGTCAAGACAAAGCCATGTTAGTGCTGAGATTTTTGATGTCACAGGTTCTGACCTCAGGTGTTTGAGACCCCAGTGAGAGGTGAATCAAAATCTTCCCTTCACCATCCACTCCTTTGACCTATGCAGAGCACTGGCTTAGAGCGTGGGTATCAGCATTGTATCAAAGCTTATCCAGTCCACTCATCATCCACATAATTGATTAATTTTATCCTTCTCTGCTGCCTTATCTCCGGGATCTTCTCCTGCAAGAGCCTGCTAGGGGCCTTAACCCCATATGACTTTACAAAGCCCCGTCTCCACTACACAAAGGTTTTAAACTGTATTCAGATTCTGTTTTAAAATGGCAATGTATTTAGTGCTCCTGGTTTGTAAATTAAGCCTGTGCTCATAAACAACTTAAGAGAGATGGAACATGCCTGAGCCTTCAGGTGGTCTGAAATGAGAAATAGGGTTGGCCCAAGCACCTCTGTTTTAGTACTGGTATCACCTGTGGTTATTCAGAGGTTATGTCCTCAGTTGGGTTACCCAATAAAACAGCTTTTCTTGATTCTCCACTGAGTACATCTTACAGCATGACCTCCAAAGTGAGCCCTGTATGGATAAAAGCAGCACTCATTGCAGCAATCTSCAGGTACCTGCTTTTAGAGTACCTCAGAGATTGTGTTTAGATATTGGGGAGTTTCACTGATCATACAGACCATAATGATCTCTTCCTTTAGACATTTTATACATGTGTCATGCTCGCCAGCATCGCGACTGTGCGATAAACAAGCATTTTCTTTACTTGCCAGAATTATGTGTTTATATCACAAATTTTCATTCCTTAGTCTGTCCTCCTTCATTTGTTATTCAAGGTATTACATCCAAAGGGTCTGAGCAGAAATGGCACTGGATGTAAAAATGTCTCCACTTGAAAATACAAATGTAATACTAAGTTACAAGATAATCACAATAATATTTATATAATTTACTGTCCTTTTTAGTGCCTCTTATCTGAGCATCCAAGCATTACAATGGCTTCCAAATATGACCAAAAAGAAGTTTTCTGTGTTAGGAGACTACTGGTGAATCCAAGTAGGTGATTTTTTCCAAACATCACCGTCACAACTGTGATGCACTGATGTTACCTCTAACACTGTGTGCCTGAGATTCCTCACCCTGCTGGCAGGKGTTGATCCAGCTGGGAAAGCAAAAAGTTTTTGCTGACTCATTAATAAAGCCAGCTCATTATTTCATTCAGATACAAGAGAAATAAGGAGAAATCATGACAGAGAGAGTGGTAAGGTTTGGGCAAGCATGTCCTGAGGGAACATGGCACAAATAAAACCAAATCCAAGTGAAAGTTTCAGGTTGTGGTTTCATAGCATATTTTTTATTATGACCTTTGTGCTAATAAGCAAGGTTTATTAATTAAGAACCCCACTTCTCTACACCAAAATATGCATGAATATTTGCCAAWTTTTTTTAATAGCTGCTTTCTCTTTCGTGAATGTCTATCAGCCACCCATAATTCTTAGACAACATGTCTGCAGCCAGCTTTTGTGAACATGTTAATTAGAAAGCCTGCTCCAGCAGAGTTTCTGAGATGAGCAGGAAACAGTGCTGCTCATCCACCCCACCCCCACAGTCGGCCCCCGAACAGTGTGGCTTATTCAACAGAAATCACACAGAGAGGRGAGACCAGGTGGATTTGGAGGCTCAGAGCCGTAATATAAAACTATAAATCCTGCCTACATAGAGAGCTTAAGCACCACGCTGGCATTCAGTGACAAACAGTGGTCTCAGATCTTGGATTTTATGGTTGCCTGGAGTAGCAAAAGTASTTTGTTTCATAACATTGCAAAGAACCTGTTTGGCCACAGCACATACAAATACACCAAAGYGTAAGCAGAGAGGTAATTTGTCCTCTACCTTCCAGCAGGCAGAGAGGCAGCCTGCCACAGAATGTACAACTGTGAATTAACTTTCCTTAACATGAAGTAATAATTTGGTTTTATAGATAAAATTTGGTATTATAAATTATCTGCTTCAGCACAATTGCTTCGTTAAGAGATTTCTTGGTTATTAACAACACAGCTAAAATCTTCCTGAGGTGAGGCCATTCTGTGTTCAGTGGGATTGATACCAAGGAAATAAAACCCTGCAAAAAATTGAACAGCTAAATACTGTCTTGTGAAAATACTGGGAATATAAGTGCTTGTGTGTAGGATTAAAGGTGGAACAGCTGTACAGAATACATTGCAAATGTATTGTAAATGTGCTTTGGGATAGAAGGAGTGGTTACACAAATAAGAGAAATGTGTAAATATTGCTTTATGTAAGATAGTTGTTCCTAGTAAGGTAGGATATGAGCTTACTGGATCATGATTTTTTTCATGGAAATTTCTCTGCAGGCTTTGTGGAGGGCAGAGTAAGATACTTTTGATAGTGTCCCATTGATTGGAGATATCTTTTGTACTAAAAGGCTTCACACTTGGCTCTCTGTTTATGATTGTGATAGAATTATAAACAAAGCTGTATTTCAGACTGCAAATAATGTAGTAAAGAAGGAGCAGGGAAGCCTCYTCCAAAGTTCCAGGAAATAATACCACATTGCAAAGCTCAGCAGTTTGTCATAAAAAGGTCATGATCCTAAAACAAAAAAAAACCTGAACATGACCTAAAAGTACTGAACAGGGCTGGAGAAATAAGTATAGTCCATTCAAAGATTGAAAATTTATGCTACTATTTTATAATTTTTGGTTCAACAATATAAGTTTTTCACAGAGTGGTATTCTGAGCAGAGCCTGCAGCTTGTTTTAAAATAAAATRGGCACAGAAAGTTGGTGCTTTGCAGTTGCCTTCATGTCGTGTGGGGAGAGGCTTCAGTTACTTCTTCTGCTTTTTATTTCCCTTGGAACTTGTAGGGTGAGAGGGCATTGGTTATGTGGAATATCACTGAAGTCATATTGTTTGGAAAAGGAGCTGTGTTTCTTCCAATCTGCTGTTGAGAAAAAAATAAGTGATGGAAATGTTTTGTGTCTCTGATTTAAGGTTTTCCYTCTCCACTGCTGCTGACATCTGACCCCAGTCACCCTTTCCAGCACTTTTCCACACTATCTCAATATTATTTTCACCTTCTCTTCTTGACTCCTTTCCACAGCCTGAGGAGGAACCCAGCAGAAACCATTTTCACATCAGGGCCATCATTTTAAAATCTGCTCCTTCTTGGTCATCCATTTTTAAAAATAACTATTCCCATGAAAAATGTGGTTATCAGAATTTCTCTGTCCACTAATGTTTACTGTTTCACCCTCAAGTATTTCTTGCATTTTTATTTTTCTTAAAATTTTAATAAATGAACATTCCCTTTTAGGGGTTTTTGAAAACTCAAATCATTCTTATATTTGGAAAGCTATTGTCTCAAAGACGCATAAGTTTTCCTGAAAATTTCAAAATTTAAAATATAAAAATCACTTCAGGTATCAATTATTGTCTTTTCCTGTTTTGTACACATTTCTTACACMTGTCACTGTGGCATACATAGCAGGAAAGGTCAAAACTCCCTATTAAAAAAAATGTGAGCTCCTCTTCCTCTTACCAAGAAAGTGCACTGGAAAGCACATCTATTTTTCATTCATTTTTTGGTTAAAATTTTAAAATGTCTCTGAAGAAAGATCACATATTTGGAAAGTTTTATCCTCAGTAGCAAYGGGTCGAACAATTTCCATTTACATTGCTAAGACAGTTTTCTAGGTTTAGTTGGAAATGGCTGATCAACACTCACAGAGCCCATCAATACCTTTGTCATGAGAAACATAAAGAAGGATTAAGAGTGTGAAACAATATTTTCTTTATTATATTCTCAATACATTATCTTCATATAGATGCTTGAAATACAGTAAAAAGAAAAGTTTATGTCCCTCTTGCACATTTCCTCTCTCCACACCAGCATGGCAGCACCGGGTTCATGAGTACAGCAGTTCAGGCTGCAGCTGCTCRGGCTCAGAATAGTACAGCAACCAAATCTCATGAAGAACATCTGGTGAAAACATGCACTACCACCAGTTTCACGAGTTGAGATGGGTTTTTTTTCCCCACTGGGATGTTCTGAGATGGTTTTATAGTGTTTTGGGATTTTTTAAAGGAATCTGAGTTTCAAGAAGTGTTCTGAAACATAAGGAAAGCCCTRCTTCTATGAAGGAGTCAGAAGTTGCATAATGGTAGTGTGAGAAGAACCCCAGCTTTTGCAGGGCATTTTTAATTTTATTAAGAATGTGGAAACTGTAAGAATAAGGACATTTGCATCTGAAAATATCTAAAATTATTAGYGACTTTCACACATGGAATTTTTTCCTAAAAGTTAAGGCAGTGTCTSTATTATTTGTTTGCCAGTTTATCTTGGTTTAGTCTGTTTATTCCAGATGGATTTCATTTGGCTAGGGATTTTGGTTTGATTTATTTTGCTTTTATCCCAATTGTGCAGGGAAAGATTTTGCTTGGAGAGTGGTTGGTTGTTTTTTTTCTTCATRTCCATTACAATGTTTTTCCTTATGGTCATTGTCAGAAACAAAGGAAAAATACATCTTCAGATACCRTTGCCCCTGTGACTTACCTGGGCACTTTTCCATGCACACTCAGGAAGGAGGGATCCCTTACTTCTGAGTTCCTACTGCATCCCCATTAATACAGTAATCCTTTAACACAATGACAGAAAAAAAGAACTTTTCTTTTATTGAACTAAATGCTGGTTTTACATAAAATAGACTATAATTCAGAGTCTGTACTGTCTAGTGAAAGGTTAGACTCGTTACCATCCAAATAGGCTGAGCTAATAAAAACTATATTTGTTACAATCCAAATAGATTAACCAGCCTTAAGGGCTTAGCTATGTATCACACTTTTCAATTTTCTTATAATTAAATTAACATAAAACAGACTTGACAAATAAATGACTGTATCAGAAACAGTTAAGCTCTATTTAACCAAAATAACTGTTCTATTTACATATACAGCAACCTGTGTCTATTTTGGGAGCWGTAAGAAGCCTATCTAGTTAGCAAATCCTTGGGCACTCACAGACTGTGAAGTATTGGTCCCAGACTTTCGGTGAGCCACAGATATCCTACAGGATCGATTTTGTGGTTTAGCTTCTGCACTTCTTGTTGGTTGTCTCCCATCAGATACCTCATCTGATGCCCTGTCACAACTAAACAATGGCCTTGAAAGGATTCATGTGCAGAGTTTAGCTTTATTCACTGTCTAGCCCTTTTGACTAAACTATTTTGGTASTACTTATAGAATCATAGAATCATTTAGATTGGAAAATACCTCTAAAATCATCGAGTTCAACCATTAACCTGGCACTGCCAAGTGCATCACTAAACCATGTTCCCAAGTGCCACATCTGCAAATCTTTTAAATATCCCCAGGGATGGTGACCTAGCTACTTCTCCAGGCAAACAGTTCCAATGCCTGGCAAACCTTGTAGGGAAGAAATATTCCCTAATGTCCAATCTAAATCTTCCCTGGTGAAACTTGCAGTCATTTCCTCTCGTCCTATTACGTGTCACTTGACAGAAGAGTCTGACCCCTGCCTGGCTACATGCTTCTTTGAGGCAGCTGTAAAGAGTGATAAGGTCTCCCCTTGAGACCTTTCAGCTAAATAAGTCCAGAGAAGTGGGGTTTTGTGAAACCAAGCACATGTGTAAGTCTTTTTAGGATCATGGTTTCAGTCTCTTCACCACATTTCCCCCATCCATMCATACATCTGTTGCACACATATCTGAGCTGAAGTAAGGTCTCAGGTAGCATGTCTTGGATGACAACGGGGGACTCTTTAACAGTTTTAGCAGTTCATCAATGAAGGTTGGGCAGTTTACTCAGCAGTGCYRACCTTCCTAAAAACACTGTGGCTGTCCATAAACTATGTSTCTACCTATTAGCTTTCTCGCCTTCTTTTTCCTCTCTTCCATTCTGTTGTAAATCTTGAAACCATAATATTCAGAACCTTAATTTTCACCATGTCTCTTACTTACCTCTAAAAAGGAAGAATGAAATGCAAATGACACTCCAGCTTATAGCCTCCTCTGTGGTCGCCCCTTTGGATGAGAGACCACAGGCATACACTTAGTGGTTGGCAAGAACACAAATATGAAATGGTGGGTCAATATAGTAATTTTCTCTCTTGTTCCACGTGGATGGTATTTGGTTGCATGGCTGGGGAGGATTTTCCCTTGAGGAGTGGTGCTGGAAAGACTTTCACAAAAGTTTTGTTTYCCTTTCCACTGTGGATGTTAAAAACTTAGTATGACCTGGCATTAAAAAAAAAAAACCACAGAGACTATACCAGTTCTCTGAGATATAGGATGTTTTGGACCTGGTCGAGAGCTTTTTGTATCACATTTTCACATAGCAAGTGAAATAAATTAAACTGATGTGTAACCTGGTTTTGCAAAAGCTCTGAAACTCTATCTGTTATGCTGTAATATGTGTGTGGTTTGGCAAATGGTAAAGAGAATAGTTTCCACTTTCCATAAAGCCATGCAAAATCCACTTAAGTTTCTTAGGGCTTTGTACTATAATTAACCATTCTGAGAGTGCTATTGTCTGAGGACTATGCCTTTAAGCCCCTTCTCCTCCCTGTAGGAGCTCACTYAGAGCAGAGGAGTGCAAATGGAGTTGAGATCAGCAAGCTGGATACTTACATGCTTCTTTTGCTACCATTTTTCTGGTGCCTTAATTTTATGAACAATGGGCTGCCTATTGCAGAAATGATCAGTATTGCACCTCAGGTATTCTCCCTAAATTACAACTGTGCTGCCTGGATCTAAGCTATAAATATCGATGTATATTGSAGAAGTTTGCTTTAAAAAGAAAAAAAAAGATAAATGGATACTATTTTTAAATGCAGCCCTAGAATCAGGTGGCTTCATGCTGTTATGATAAGGAGCTGAGTGGCACTGGCTGAGAAGGAGGTCGAAGCAGCAGCAGCAAAACCTCCTCTCGCCGCAGCCAGCCAGATAATCAGGAACCTGTGCTCCRACGGGTGGGAGGGGAACAAGGTGATGATTATTGTTTTACCTTAGGCTTCCTCTGGGGAATAAACTGAGCTTTTGAAATTCAGTTCTCCAGAGTGTAGTTTTCATGGCCTTGCCTAGTGCAGACTCACAATAACCTTTTGACATGGCTGCTGCAATGGCTGATAGCAAGAAAGAGGGACAGAGCTGTTCAGAGAGAAAGGAGAGGGGGTGACCCTAACAAAATGCATTCTTCTGCAAGCCTTGGGTAGCCCAGGATCAGTCTGGAGCAGAGCAGAGGCTTGGTCCTCTGAGGAGAAGAGTTGATAACACCTTTCCGAAGGTTTCTTAAGCTAAGACCGAAGACTTTTTTTTCATTCTTTTTCCCTTCACTACATGTAAGCTGATGTGTGTCTCTGTGGGAATTGGTTTTGGATCGTATTTGAGCCATAGAAGATTCAGAGTAACTGGGCTCTTTTCAGTATGGACCTCGTGGATGTTTTATAATATTAATTTATTCATTTTTGTTTGCCAATATGGGGATTTACAGGGCATGGGAAAGAAGAAAAAAATGAAAATATTTCTAAAAAAGGAATGGGGAGGGTCTGTGAAAGAAAAAAAAATGAAAATAATTTAAAAAAAGGAATGGGGAGAGACTGTGAAGCAATATCTCTTTTCTTATTTCACAAACTGAAAGGCACTGGAAGCAGTTAACTCTTTATGACCTATCACACACTATTTCCTTTACATGCCACCCATCATCTCCCTCTAAACTGTGCCAGGTCCTCCACCTTCCCCTTTGGTGACTCCCAGCAGTATCTGGGTTAAAAACAGAGCAGCAGAGTACACACAAACTCAGAGCTACTCCATGACTGTACTTTGACTTCTGAGGTATTCTCTATGTTCCCTCTTCCTCAGCTTTATGTATTAAAGCTTATTTTTAACTAACACTGTGATCCTAAGCTTCTTCACAGCCTCAACTAAGCCGTGTGATTCATGTTTCAAAGCCTAATATTTTAGCCTCAAAAGCAGGATGAAATACTGTCATTTGAGTTTTTTAATGACTATGGTCTAGTACATGCTTTTCCAGCCTTTCCTCAAAGGCTCCAAATTAGAATAAAACTAATTTCCACAGCACATGTAAGCCAATAAAAAGAGTATAGCAGGAGGAGGATATGGAGCTGGAAGAGAATAGCATGGTACTGGGATTTGAGCTGAGTTTGTAGTGTATAATGATAAATTATGTACAAATATTATTGCTGTTATTATTATGTAGTATTTTTCTGTGCCAGCACTCTTTGCTGGTATGTCARTCCCGAATGCAAAATTCTTCTGGTTTTCCTTCCCTTTGCATTCTGAATAATGGGGCTTATTTTGTGCAAGTTTTGCCCCAGGGTTTCCCTTCTGTGACTGGCAGATGAATATATGGTTATAGCCTTCCACTCTGAGCCTGTGGAGCCACCCAGCTTCTTTGCTGTGAWGCTTTCTGTAGCATAATACTCATGTGGAGCTTTGCAGCAGAGAAGACAAGTGGTCATGGAAGCTTAGCTGGTAATCCAAAACCCCTTGAAACCAAAGGGCATTCTCCCTTTGGCCTCAGTGTGTTGCCAATGCGCTGCTAAATTCTACTCTGGGAYGCAGATGGGAAGAAAAACTCTGTGAGAAATTTAGGGAGGATGCAAGAAGAGAGTAAATGGGTCAGAAAACCTGAAATGAAAGGAAAAAAAGAAGTGGGAATGAGAGATTATATTTAATAATAAGGGTCCTTGGGGAATAAACTGTAGTAAGCACTGAACAGCAAGAGAGAGGAGGTGATCCTGCAGTGAGGATCTGTGAAAGAGATGGAGGCCAACACCATATCATCTCCATAAAGGAATGCAGATGAGACTTTTTCTGCATAAACCTGGAGGCAGAAAAATGAAAGGCATTCCAGACTTCCTGAGGTAAATTGGAGATTCAATCTGAGGCATCCCTTCCTCTGGATGTCTCTTTCTCGTATTTTGGGCACAAATAAGGAGTTTCCTAATTACCTACCTCAGCATGGGAAGAGTTCAAGAGAGAGGCCTTGTTGTTTGGTCTCTTATCTCCAAGAAGCTAAATAATGAAATATTTGATGATACAGCAGGCAATGAACAAGCAGCTACAGTGTTGTATTTTATCATGGGCTGTCCCAAGAAAATAAATACCACAGCCAAAAGAGTGGTAAAGAGCTGCTGTCGTCATTTAGTCACTCGACTCATCCTTTTCATAAACAACCCTAGATAAACAGAATATCTCAATGCAGAAATGACATCTAAAGCACATGTATGGCCAAAAACATTTGGTTTCCAGAGCATGTCCCTTCAGAGTTCAAGGAACAAATGCACAGTCCTTTGTCGCTTGGAGAGCGCAGACAAAACTCTTGACCAGACTGTTGGGCAGTTCCTTGAGTTCTGCCAGTGCCATTCCTCTGATGTCACTGTGGTCTGTGAATCCACCACACCACAAGGAGCATGTTTCTGGGGTGGCTCTAGGCAAAAACTGAGTATTTCCAGACTGAGCTGGTCAATGGGATTCAATGATCACCAATAAAATCATGAACACTTTTATACACAGAGGCATTAAGGTCACAGTTGCCTTTTTTATTTGGCAGTATAGCATGCTTTCTTAACATCTAGATATCTTTCTTTGCGTGTTAGAAAAAGATGGAAGTCATAGTTAATGAAGGATGAAAATATCTAGAATTCTTTTTCCAGTTGCATGAAAACATGAGCATATCTTTGTTCCAAGGAAAGAAAAAGTCATGTGAATTATTTACTATGAGAAATACAAAGAGTAACACTGAATAAAAATAATAAGTACTATTCAAATGCAATAGAAGCCATTAGAAGGCGGGTACTTGCATTTAAAAACTTATTGTATTCACAGCTTCATTTATTTTGGTGGTGGTAGAATGTAAAGAACAAAATAAATTAGAACCAAAAATGGAAAAGATGGGATTAATATACAGTATGCTGTGAATGATTTGTTTCTCTTCCCAGAATGCCCCTCTCCAGCTTATCTGAACACTTAGCTATGTTTATTTCCATAAAGAATGCATTTTATTATGAAGGAAGCTAGCATGTGCTTTTTAAAATAAGGCAAAAACTTTATTAAAATTCAAAAGAAAAGTAAACAGAGATGATTTGGGAAGCTTTATTCATTTATTTGGGCAAACACTGCTAAAAACATTTAGGTGCACTGCATGTTTAAAAAGTAATAAATAGCTATTGTGCTTACTTCATAAACTTGTCAGAGTGTCTTCATTTTATTTTCCTGAACAAACTGAATTTCTGTACTGCTCATCCCCAGCCAGTTAATAAATACATCACCCTAAAAAGTGCTGTGGTATTAAATTTACAGCAGATAAAATATGGATGAAGTTGCTGTGCTTCAGGTACGTCAACTGTGATTTAATATCTCTGACTACCCTTATGAGGAGTAAAAGATTACTCGGCTGCTCCAACAGCAAGATACTGACCTTTGCTCCCAAGTAACAGCCACTCAGCAAATAGTACCAAATGAAGAAGTAGAATAACATATAGATTTGCCATAAGAAAAAATTGATCTACACCCATATATCAAATCTGCTGATCAGAGCACTGCAGAAAAAGTACATCATAATCTTTAGCACAGAATTGCGAAAACTTTTGGTGAAAAGTGTGGGGTTTATTTTAAAGTAAAAGATGTCTTGGGGCAAATGTGTTCTATATTTGTGTGGTGTGTGGAGAGTGTCACACGTATATCCATGTATACATGTGCCACCTTGGCATATCTACAAGTATAGAAACATCAACAGATCTATTAGATCACCTGCTAGGTATCCAGCAATCAGTCTTATCCCCATTTTCCATTTTTCTGTTAATTCTTTGAAAGAATGGAAAACAGCATAACATTGTCTCTCTAAATGAAGGTAAAATTCCTCTGGGAAAACTCATAAAAGTCTGATTTAATTTGTATCTTTTATAAAGTTGTATCTAAAGGTGATAAAAACCCTAGGAAGAAATGTTTGTTAGCATAGAAAATAAATTCTTGTGATTTACATTTTGCCTTCAAAAAAAGGTGGGTGAGTGAAAGGGTGCTGCTCTGCACTTCAAAGCAAAAGCAAATGAAAAATTTTCAACAACAAAGCCAAAATATGAAACAGACAAATCACTCTGCTGAGTACTTTTTAACCTACAGTGGCACATGCTAACAAAGCAACTGCTGTATATATAATCAGGACTGAAAAGGTAATCTTTAAATGTGAAAGCAAAATAAGAATCTTCCTTAATTAGTACTGATTAGTCCTACTTAAGAAGGTAGAATTTGATTTACAATGAAAAAATCGGTAGATCTATAGGAGTCTTGCACTGGTAAGATTTTCTGAGGCCATTTAAAATTATTAAAAAATCATCATTTTCTAACACTTATAATTCTAACACGATATAATAATATTTGTGCTTTACAATCTGACAGTTAGGTACCTATTATAATTTGATATCATAAGTAATTTCTGAATCCAGTGCTTTTGTTTCCTTACAAACAAAAACCTTGTTCAGCTCCCATTTTTGTGCAAGCTATAGTTTTTAATAGGATTGGGTTTCTTTTCCTGAAGAGCTGATTTGATTAACATGTCGAAGAATAATAATATGATACTTGTCTTAGATGTCTTCTGTGTTTTTATTGCAAATGATAAACCATGATGCCTAAAGATTATCAATACTTTTTTGTGAAAGTTGGATTTCTTTTCAACCTGAGACTTAGAAAATAATGCAATTTAAAAATGTGGAAGTGCTGACATTTCTTTCAAGATTTTGTTTGAGGTTTTCCTTCCAGTTTAAAAACACCTTTTGCTATTAAGATGCAGTGTCTTGGTCGAACAGGAATGTGCATCCTGCCCATTCTAGCCCAGATGTTACTCATTCAAACAGACGTCAGCCATAAACCTTTCTAAACAAGTGCTTTCTCCACTCTGATTGCACACGGGATTTGGTTGGGCAAGATGACATTTTCTTGAGTGACAGATGCTCATGCTGCAGCAGTATCATGGACACTCATAATGTCCTTGCAGGGCAGCTGCTCCTTGAGGATTTTATACCGTTTTCTTTGTGCTTGTAATAGTAAAGAAAAAAAAACCAAACATTTTGCTCTTTAAACTTGCAGGGTTAAAAAAAGCACAGGGATGAGAACCAAGACTTACTAGGAGGATTTAGAAAGTCTCAGAAGTTGAAGATGTGCAGATACTGTGAACCTCCTAAAGGCACATTGCTTCAAACACCATAGAAGTATTTTATTGGGCATTCCTGTCTTGCCTGAACTGGTAGCAGAAAGCAGGCACAGAAGGGATCACAGGAGATGGAAAGGAGGAAGGATAATTCACAGATAATCTGAGGGACTCAATTTTTTGCAAAATAAGCTGGTGGTTTCTAAAATTTATGGAAGATTTCTAAATTTTATTTCTCTGTATTTGAACTTTCAACAAGAAAGAAAAGATCCATTTTTTTAAATACACATTTTTATTATAATAGAAATAATAAGCAGCAACATCTGATGTAAAAGCATATTATTCAGAACATTATGAATTATCACTGAACAGTCTATTACAGAGTGGATTTCAAATTAATTTYGGAATAGAGAACTTTGGGAAAACTGCTAGCATCCTAAAACAGAGGTGGGTAAGATCAAAAGGCATTTCTTAACATCACATTTATGTCTCCAGCCAACACAGTAGTATTTCCCTGGTACCATCAACTCAGTGTCAGTGACATCATGTCGCAGCCCATTGCAGCATTCCCAAGCTCGAATGGCTGTCTGGAATATGACACACCACAAATATTCATAGAATTCACATGAATATTTTTCTCATTGCTACTTGGGTGTCACTTCACACCGTTAATACCCAGCCTCAATCCTTGCCTATAATCAGCAGTTAAGACGCAGCCTGTGGTGCTCGTACGCTGATCACAAGTGCTGACATGAGCAGAGGGTGGCATTTCACCTTGAAATCCCATTTAAGAATATGAAAATAGGGGGCCTAGTGTTGAGAAACCYGTGCTATCTTGATGCCACAAACAAGACTTTTTCTTGTTGGACTACCATGCTGAATTTGGCCCATGCAAATTTGCATCCTCTCTCAAGGACATCCAGGTGAGATGAAAACCATCCCTGCTCTCCAGGATTCYTATGGAAGAAGAAAGTTAACACAGTGAAAAATGAATTAAAAACACCTAAAGCTAGCACAAATGTTATCTGTTTGCCTAGGCAGGGCAAATTTAAGAGATAATACTTGCCATCTAGACCCTGCTGTTTATCGTGTCAAGTCAGACTCAAGAGCTGCTGGTCAGGAAGTATAAGGTATTTAYTGTTTTCTGGTGCCTGCAGCAAGCCTGCCCTGTGGCTAACAAACAGGGTTCMGTTTTCAAAACCATTAAGTGTGTGAATAAGCAGGGTTTTTTTGAGGGAAATGTTGATCTAAAACATAAAGAAGTGAAAATCTGTAGCAAGGACACAACTGTCAGAGAATATTTGATCCCTCTTAAAATTGCTAGAGAGTATTTTAGAGAACACCCTTTGAATGGGGTAGTCCAAATCCAAAAGTCTCTATTAGCATTCAGTAATTAAATAGATCAAGTTTAAATTRTTTTAAATCTGCACTTTCATTAGTTCTCTCCTGAAGTGAAGGTGAATCTGAYATTGAAAATATGGCATCAACACAGTTCTGGGGTTCTTCCCTGCAGACAGGAGGCAGGAGGTGAAAATTTGAAGGCAGGAGAAACAGTGCTTGGGCCTGGATTTTGCTTCTGTAAGAGTGGCAAAAGAAACAAAGAAAATATGGTGATTAGAAACCTGGAAAATGGGGGCAGGGGCACACAGGGAGATRTTTAGGACCACATTCACATGGAGGTGAAAAGAGTGGTGGATTAGGGAGGCAAAAATAAATTAAAAAATCATCCGAGGGTTCAAGAGCATCTGAGGGGACAGCAGTAATGAAAAGGATGATACAGGCTGGAAAGGGCAAAAAGTAGCATGGAAAACCTAGGCTTCTCAGAAAGAACACTGGGACATGCACTACCAGGCATAATATGGGTTGGTTGAACCAAGAGAAAGTGAAAAAGAAAGCTTTTGGGAGGTGGTAAACAGGATCTAAGGACTCAGAGTTGCAGCAGGGGCTTTATTAGCAGGAAGCTCACAGCCTGCTTGCCAGCTCCAGGAGACCTGGCTGCAGCACTGAGGATGCACAGACTCTAACAAGAGGAGAGGGAGCCTGTGAAGAAAAGCTCCTGGTTCGCCTTGTGCCCAGATTAGGTGCTCGGTGTGCTCTTCTTAGCCTAAAGCCGGTTCCCTGYGTGAGGACATCACAGCACCATGACSGCGGAAGGCTGAAGACTTAACCCAGATTTTATTCAGCGAGGATTGTTTGATAGCACAGCCTCCCCTGTGGCGGCGGCTGAGAACCCAGCTCTGCTCCTGCAGCCGCGCACTGAAGGATTGATTCTGCGAGCGGCTGAGCACACACGGGAACCCTCCAGCCCACCTGAGTTCAGCACGGCCTGCGAGCACTCAAATCCTCGCAGAAGTGATTGGCAGATGCTGGAYGGCATCCTCGGAGAATAAATGTTGCTGAATGTTCCTTCCCCTCCTTATTAGTAGCAAATTATACCGGCAGCTGTCCAAGATTTTTTTACTCTGACCTGTCCCATTCTTAATCAATTGCCGATACGTGTGTGTGCAAGAGGTGAAAAAGCATATTTGTTCCTTTCCTTTTGAATATGGAGCCAAGAGACAAAATTAAAGTGGGGGGAGGAGGGGARGGGAAAGGGAGAGGAAGGATTCACAAAGACTCTCGCAAATAAAATCCATTGATTTACACRGCTTTTTGCTAAATCACAAATATCTAGTTAGATCTAGAGTAAGAATTTATTCACAGAAATGCTCATGAAAAGCAAAGCAAATCCTACCATGAATAAATATTCATGGGACTATTTGCACTGGGAGAGCTCCCCTGGCTATTCTAAAAGCCCTTTTTTTTTTTTTCTTATTTCCCTGTATTGTGGCTGGAAAGGCTAGAATTAAGTAGTTTCAAGAAGTGAAAAAGGAACATGAAGTAGTAGTTAGAGAGAAGTGTATCTGCTATTATCACAGCCAGGAACAGTCAAGCTCTTCATCAGGCAGATGACCATTCCACCTTACAAAAKTCATGAGGCTCAAAACTGATGATCCTGGGAAACAGGATACATGTACTCCTGCATGGAGTAAAACAGAYTGAAGGCTGKGGGATTATATATCAGCTGTCCCAAWGAAAGCTTCCTCCGGCCATGAAGGGGGACATTTAGGAATTCACCATTTAGCTGACACTGGACTCAGTAGGTAGGAAACCTCCACAAGCTTTTTAAGTCATTTGGGACAGTTATTCTGACAATGACCAGGATAGACATCTTCCTTGCCACACCGTGGCTGCATCAACAGCCATCAACAGTTACAGAGGCTCCTCTTTTTTTCGATTACCTGGTTAATCAAAGATTTTCACCTGCACAATGGCATATCTCCAACAGTGCCACAATCTTTTTTTTTTTTACTTGTAGTAGTGGGCTCTGAAACCTTTAGTGTGTAAGAGACAAATGATCCAGTGGGGCTGTTCCTGCTACCACTGCCACCCTTTTGCAGGARCTCAGCCCTGGGCCTCTCTGGAGAGAAGAAAAAGAGGAAAAATGGAGAAACTAGTTTTGAACAGGCAGTGGAGACACCTCCAGATTACCTGACACTCCTTGACACAGCCGCTCACTAAGGCTGGCCGGGCTCTGCCCAGCACCTTAAATACAGCCCACTGCTGCTTTCACCCTCTGATTCAGTGTCTGAAAAGATGATGCAAGTCCCATTCAGCCACCCCAGCTCATGGCAGGGAAACCCCAGTGTGCTGCTGATACCTTCAGCCCTGGTAGTAAAATATATCTGCAGTCTTAAGAGAGGATCCTGACCACCTTGTTATGCAGACGAGACACACTGAATGCCTGTGTGTGCATCAAAGTCTGACACTTGCAGTTTGGAACTGTGGCTCCTGGAGAAAAAAAGAATCCTTTTTTATCCTGATAGACTCTGACCCACTTTGCTTTTATGCATAAAGTAGATTTTATATATTAGCAGAAAAGCACAATTATGTTTTTAATTGATTCTTAAAATGTAACTTTTTTGAGAATTGAGATAATTTTGTGGTCAAATATTTAAAACAAAGAAACAAACAAGAAAACAAACAACCAAGACCAGAAACCTTGCCAGTGTTGACCATATGCCTGAAAATCAGCAGCACCCAATATATAGTGGACACTTCATCCTTTCAGTGTACAGTTCCAGTGAAAGCAACAAAACTGAGAACCAGTGCTTACTCGACTTTGTTGATACTTTTATTTATTTATTTTCTTTCCAGTTTTTCACCCTTGATGTATCTCCTAAGACCGCGAGCAGGATACATAGTGCTTCATATTCCAAGTGCTGAGGCCTATCTATCAAAAGCTGACTGGAGTGGGTGGTGAAATACAGTAGGAGGTGGCTAGCTACACAGTTGTACTATTAAATTACTGTCTGTCCAAGGAGAGTAATCTCTTGTTTCAGCAGCAGGTACTACTACCAGAGACTGTAAAAACCTCAAGCACTCTGAAATAGGCTGTCATATGGAGCACCATAAATTACATCAGTCAAATATTCCATCATTCATTCTCTCCGCGGTCTTACAGTGGGATGAATAGTCTGCTCAAGGGAGAAAAACAACCACCAACTTTCTGATTCCTTTTCTATTTATTTTCTGGGAGAGCTTCAGGGGCCACCTTCCYATGAGAAATTTTAATTAACCATAAAATATAATATTCCATTTGCATAGCTGCAGATTTCAGGGATCACTCAGGCTGCTCCCCAAATTGCAGCATTGCGGGATTTTCCTTTTCTCGAACTGCAGCTATTGTTATCCACCCTATTATTAAGAAGTTTAAGAAATGCAGCATCAATGACTTCCTTTTCATCTTTGTGGAGTGGAACATTTGACAGTAAGTTAAAATCCTAAATAAAATATGAAATCTGCCAGCACATGCCAAAAGTCTCTCGGAGAGCATATGTGAAAAGTTGCTCCTAAGACGCAAATGCCACTAATACCGTATGAAAATTGCAAAAAGGTATATGAAAGTCACTAATGTGACATGAAAGAACAAAAGTCTTCAAATTATRTGAAAGTTGCTGTTACGATATGTTACCCTTACTGTTCTAGTTACTTTCTATCCTCTTATTAGCAACTTCCATTTCAAACTAATCTTTGATAAAAGTCTTATTATATTAACAATTTTCCTTAAGTATCAGGAAATTGTATTTCCCGTCGCACTGAGTGAAGTGTGACCTCATTAGCAGACTCTTGTATTGTTGCCTGGCTTTTTTACTCCCTTTCCTTTGGAAAATACATTCCTGCAGCCACACTCCCTGCTCTCTTTGTCTTTATAAAGAAAGATATACACTGACTGCCTCCCACAAAAGTTTAGGAGCAGGCTCGGAGCAGGTTTTCAGAATAGAGTTTTCCATCATCTGTACTCCCCAGTCCACATTGCTAGGTGTAGAGCTGTTTAAAGATATCAATACTATGTCTAGGAAGAGCCTATCGAATGAGAGGCWGAGCTCATGGTAAGATGCCATGTGTGCTTGAGTTCCCTTTTCAGTAGGGAGCTCTGGTGTGGAGTTTAAATCCATATTTGAGTAGAGGGGGTGCATTTTTACTAATCCTGTACAGACAATATTCAGTAAATCCCTACTTCTGCAATCAAAGATGAGTGTCCTTGTGGACCCCTTGAATGCCAGTGAGACCTCATGAATGCGTAAGAGCGGGGCAGCATGAAGCTGAGTTTGGGATTAYTAGTACTTCAGGGCTATTTCTCTACAGACCAGAGCCTGTGAAAGTGTCAGACCTGAAATGATCTAGAACACAGACATAAAATACTTTGTGTTTCATGGGTCCACTGATTTTAAACGTTTTCATCAGCCATGAATCTTATTTCTTCTTTTCTTTTCAAAATCTTGTGTGAAGGTGATGAAATGCATTGCGTTGCTAGCTCGAGCTGCTGAAGTCCTGTATTTCTCCCATGTAACTCATGCAAGCAAAACACCAGGTCAAGCATGCTATGAGAGGGTCAGGATGCTAATAGGAGATGAAAACATGAATAGATGACAAACATTTGTAGTGCAGATTTCCTGGCTCCATATGTAGGCCAGACCTGACCTCTGCAAACTGTGAGGGGGTGGCTGCATTCCCCCACAGTGAAATGCTCAGTTTGTATGACGGGCTTGGGAAAAAAGGAACCTTCTACCAGTGAAATGGCTGTTGAATACCATGTGGCAGAGCTGTGTCCCAAGATGCAGCAAGTTACTGAGTGACATTAAACAGTTTCTCCTTATATTTGATTTTGATAGTGGGAAACTACAATTATCACCATAAATAGACTAGTTACTAGTGACTGTTCCTAAGCAAGAACCTATAATTTTCCCCCAYCAGACCCTTCTCCTTCAATTATTGGTCAGAAGAAAATGCAATTTGTACATTTAATAACAGTTTGAATATATACTGTGGTGGGCTGACCCTGGCCAGATGCCAGGTATACACCAAAGCCACTCTCCCACTCCCTTCTTCAGGGAAGAGGACAGGGGAGAGAAAATACTACAAAATGCTCAGGTGTCAGGATAACAACAAGGAGAGATCATTCATCAGTTACCATCTAGGACAAAATGGACTCAACTTGGGGGAATTAGTTTAGTTCATTAATTATTAAATCAGAGTAGCATAATGAAAAATAAACCCAAATCTTATAAACACTGTCCCCTGCCCCTCCCTTCCTCCCAGGCTCACCTTTACACCTCATTTTCTCTATCTTCTCCCCCAGTAGAGAATGGGGGCTGCTGTCAGRTCAGCAGCATCTCTACAGCTCCTCCCTCCTCGGAGGAAGGACTCCTCACGCTCTTCTCTCCAGTGTGGGGTCCCTCCCATGGGGGGCAACTCTCCATAGACTGCTCCAATATGAGTCCTTCCCACAGGCTGCAGTTTATCCTGAGCAGCTCCAGCATGGGCCCTTTCCATGGGGTGCCATCCTTCAGGAAGAAATTCCTTCCACGTGGGTCTCCCACTGGTCACAAGTCCTGCTCCAGCATGGGCTCCTTTCTCCATGGGGCCACAGGTCCCACCAGRAGCTGCTCCAGTGTGRGCTTCCCATGGGGTCACAGCTTCCTTCAGGCATCCACCTGCACTGGGGTCCTCCACAGGCTGCAGATGGGGATATCCATTCCACCACGAACCTCCATGGGCTGCATGTCTGACTCTCCACAGCCTCCCCACCACGAGCTGCAGGGAAAACTCTGCTCTGGCCCCTGGAGCTCCTTGTCCYSCTCCTTCACTGACCTTGGTGTGTGCAGGGCTGCTCTTCTCATGTATTCTCACTGCTCTCTTCTCTGAATGCTGTTGCATAGGAGCTTTCCCCTCCCCTTAAATCCAGAGGCAACATCAGCGTGGCTGATGGGTTCAGCCTTGGCCAGCAGCAGCTTGGTCTTGGAGCCAGCTGGCATTGGCTCCTCTGAATGCAAGGGAACCTTCTGGCAGCTTCTCACAGAAGCCCTGTAGCTACCCCTGTAGTCCTGCCAGTACCAAAACCTGGACATGCAAACCAAATGCAGCTGCTAAAAGATGAAGTTATTATTATTTTATTTGAAAAAAAAAAAAAAAAAAAGAGAAAGAAAAGAGAGAAAAAAAACAACTTTGAAGCTAATAATCAAAAGATTAGAGAAAGGATATCTTTTAATTAATTTCAAACCCTGGATTGAGTATTAAATAGAAACATGAAAGAAAGATTTCCAATTGGAAGGGCTGGTAACTGAACAGTCTTCACTCTCTTGAGGATTACCATTTAATTTTAAACATTGATTTAAAATAAATGATGGTACAATCCCCAAGGAAAGATGTATTTCAGTTGTAAACATAAGAGTGATGTATAATAAATGAAATATATAACATTCTCCTTGAGGAGTTTTTTTACTTTATTGTGCAATCATGCTATGGGAATAATTTATACCTTTTAACCTGAGTCTCAGACAAAAATTATCAGGTATCTTTCTGTAATCAGCTTTTCCTTTATTTATTTGTCTGTGTTTACATATTTGAAAATTTGTCTGTGATGTCAGTTCTTCTATCACCACCTGCAAGGGCACACGATGGAAGGAGAAGGTTTACTCTAGATTATCAGATTATCATCTGAATGACAAAAGTCTCCTAACAGTCCTGACCAAGTCTCTCACCTTATAGAAACCTCCTAGTTCCTCACCTCACAGTCAGTTTTCTCACTTGTCTCTTCGTAGCCAATGCAGCCTTTCCCATTCATGACTGTGTTTGTCAGCTCTTCACTCCATTGCAGTCCTCCCATTTTCCAATTTCTTGTTCCTAAGTATTAAGATATATTGTACACTAGTTCTAGGAGAAGCAGCTTTTCCGCTTCATTTGTTTTGTGTCCTGTCAGCATCTAGGTGAACACAATAATTAATTATGAATAGTTGCTTCAGTACTGCTTCTAGGGATTCGTTTTCCAGGTGTTCCCATTCCACCTTTTTTTTTTTAATTTACGGAAAAGAAAAGTGACTGCCAATTTTATTGGGCAAAAGTTGGCTTGAAGTAATTTTCCTCTTAGGGAAAACATACGCTCTATCAAGTCAGCTCTTGAGATCTGTTTCTAAGGCTTCAGGGTTTACATTAATCCAGCTGAAAGACAAAGATATGTTCAGTATTTAACCATCCAGACAAGCCTCCATCTTCTGATCTTATAAATCTCACTTTTCCTAAGTCTTTCTTTGTTCCAAGAGTGAAAACAGAAGCTCTTCCTGAAATGGGTGAGGACAGCTCAGGAGGCACCATGAAAATCAGAACAGGTACGTCTTAATGGGTTCTGATGGCTCCCACATTCTATATGAGACCTAGATAGCAAAGTGTGAATGCACATTCAGATGGATGACTTCTTCCAAAAATACTTGCTTCCCCTGCCTCTTTTGTAAAAATTCAATATTTGCTGTTTTCAGAAGAAAACTGCTATCTTTTTCTTATTGTCTGGATACTTCATCTTCTTGTCTTACAGAGGGGTTTTGGACCAAAAGTACTTTGTAACTGCAGTTTATTTGACATAGTGCAGTGGAAGGTGAATGAAGAGATAGAAGGAGGAGGATATTTCCTAATTAATTACAATATTATTAAATAATTGTAGTTGTGACATATTACTCAAGCATTAGTCATGTCACCATGGAAATTCTTTTGCACACAAAGACACATGTGGAGAGTTGCTTTCTTTGAGCTCATTCTACACACTTGGCTTTTGGTTACTAGGCAATTTTGGTTATATGGAGTTCTCAGTAGAGCTAATAATATGAACAAAATGGAAACTTCCACTCTATTCTCCACACTTTGACCACTAGACAGCATAATAAAATGTGCTGTGTGAAATATTAACACCATTGGAGCAATAGTATTTTCACTGACTATGTGGCTGAATGTGCAAAGATCACACATTGSAGACCCTTAATATATCCCAGTCTAAAGACTGATTTGCTCATGGKATCAAATGTTGCTTCATCACAGCACAAGCTGGAAATTGTTCCCTTTCCCATCTTTGTTTCTAATAATCTGAGAAGGCAATTTTGTTTTTTTACATTCTTCTCCTGAGTCAAGTTTCAAGTAAGGGCATAAATACCTACCATTCAAAAATCAGCAGATTTGGTGTGTTTGAACAAGCCATCTTCTTGGATTGGATATGAGGCCAATCAAGGGATCCTGTGAGGACCTGAGGCTTTATCTTTGCAAAAGAATCCCAGCCTTTTGCTCCTTCTGTTACAGCTGTGTGAGGTATTGCAGTATTGAGTTTATCAGTCCTAAGCCATTGAGCCTCAGCCTCAGAGAGAACATCTGCCATTCTTCTTTTTCAAAGTTTAATCAAAGCTTTTACATATTGGTCAGGCAGACAAACCTTGTCCCTCAGAGAGACAGAGCGATCTGTCTTCCCCTGGATCCTCTCCCAAGAGCTGGATATGGTCTCAGTGTCAGTAGGCTCACCCGGGGAAGATGAAGGAATTGGGCTCACTTGTGTTTGCCATATGCGCTGCTTTTTGAAAATCAGAAGGTGGTGAGCTTGCACTCGAGTTTCCTACCTCTATATATCCAACCAAGGAAGATTCACAAAGGTAGGAAGCTCCTTTCTGTGTTGTGTTTCTGAGAAGACTGAGTTCCCAGCCCAAATCCCCTAAAAACAAGAATGAAACAAGTGGCCTGGAGCTCCCATGAGACGTGCTGATTCAGCATGTCTTCTGTGGCCTGGTGTCTGTCCCCTGTCTCCTGGTCACTTTCTCCCAGGACACCTCCAGGAGAGGGCAGCAATGGATCTGCTGGCTACTTTTCCCCTGAGATGAAGCACCCCCGTCAGCCCTCCCCTCCTTGCACACACCCTTTCCCCATTGGGTGCCAGTGGGCGTAACAAGTCCCTGGTTCTGCCTCAGGGGTTACCC
>NW_026623343.1:1038666-1044633 GCF_030028575.1 Malurus melanocephalus
CTGGTTTGTCGTATTTTTAGACCTATGGAGAAAGAACTTGGGTAGGAACTACATCATTTCTGGTGGGAGTTTTTTCACAAAGGCACATTATTTCTGCTGAGATTTGCAATGCCAATTTGTTTAATTATGCCTGAGGTTTCACCCATGATTCTGTGAGAATCATCACAAAAAATGGGGGGAGGGAGGAGGGAGGAAGGGGGAAAGCCCCAGCTTACCTTCTTGAGAGAAAGGAACAAACCATCTGAATAATTTACATATAGGCACTAATATATTTTCCCCAAGCCAGTTTGTTCCAAGCACTGGAAGAAGACAAGCTTTTGTGGGCTTTTGTTTCTTTTTCCTCTGAAGAATCTGACAGATGTGATAGGTAAACTATCAGGCCAAGCAGGCAAAAATGTTACTGTAAACCCCGGTGGCAATATATCTTCTGCAAGTAGAGTTCAGTTCCTCAGCTGGAGTAAAATATTTTTTGAAGAGTAGAGTTGGTTTTATAAGTGGAATTATGAAGCTGAGCATATCTGATCTGAGGTTTGGAATTAATTAATTCAAGATCAGCTTCCCTACGCTGTGTTTCACCCATTTTTCATCTATAATCCTTGGAWTACTCAGTTTAGGGGAGGTTGGGTTATTTCTTTTCCTTTCTTTTTTACCGTCCTTATTCCTTAYTTTTAGTGTGCTGGAACTGTAAGGAACAGCATAAACAAAAGGTAAACCAGTGGGTCATGACTACATAAATATATACAAGCTGAGATGATGTCCCCTGCACACATGTAAAGCAGCTCCACATGCTGAACAGAACTCCCAGTCTGTTGGCTCCACAGGGTAGGACCAAAGCTGGAAATCACAGAACGAGTTCATTTCCCCATTTCTGTGCTGCAAATCTTTTCTGAACCAGTGCCACCACTCTGGCTTTTTAAATCTCATCTGCCCTTAGCAGAGGTTGCAAGACTATGGTGGTATCTAGGACATTAGAAATAGCACAAGGAAGTTTCTAACGGAGGGGCAAGTGTAAGGACCTTCCCCCTTCAAAAAAAGCCTGCAAATGTTTCATAGAGCACCTTCCAGTGCACAATTTAATGTTCTCTTTATCTTGACTTTGACATCGCCTAAGGTCCTCATGACCCCAAAGGAACAAATACAAATTACTCTTCCKGTCCTATGCTCCAGAAGGAAGCCTGAAACATCCAGAGTGAGCTGAAGTTGGACCACCATCCAGAGCCTTGAAAGACTCCTTTCAGCACCATTAGGTTTTTATGCTAATCTGCCAGGCTCTCCTCATTATCACATTTACATTTTCATAGCCATACCTGCTGTTTCCTTCTTTTTTTTTTCTCTGGTGACAAAGACCCCAGCAAAGCAAAGCCAGTGCGATAAAGGCTTGAAAACAAATCTAACAGCCATTAAGGACAGCAGCGTGGTGATTTTGGTGCTTATCTGCTCCATTCATGCAAGCTTCTGAATAACCACCATGGTGTAGCTTTCAGGATCACTATCAGGAATGGRCCAAAAATGGGCTGTGAATTCAACACACTTCTAACCTTGGGCGGGGGAAGGCCACATAGAAGTGCAGATACTTTGGGTTCAGAAGGCACTTTCTGTTCCTGGTTGATCATGACCCAAATGTTGTGTTATCCRTTTCATGTACTCAGAAACATGTTCAGTCTCAGTGAGGCATTCCATTCAAGTTCATTTCAAAAACCTGGCCTTTTCAGGGCACAGTGTCCCCAGACCAAGCCTCAATCCCCCATTTGACAACATCCTCAAGCCATCTCCAAACCTGAGTAATAATCTGAGTGAGAAATCAAATAGAGGCAGAGTCAGTCCCCTGGAGGTAAAAAGCTCCTCAACACCTTATTAGCCAGGCCTCAATCAAATTTGGCTCACTTTGATCATTTTTTGCCAATCTCTTATGCTTGATAAGAATTCTTTTGCCCCAAAGGCAAAGGGGGGCAGAAGACCGAGGAAGAGCTTTCACCTGTTTGTTCTTTATTTGTAGTAATAATTCATATTTCTGAAAGCATGTATTGCTAAGAAAAAGGGACCATTTTCAGTGGTCACAAAATGATGCTTTTACTCCTCCTTAATGCGACTTTTCAGGAAGAAATTTTTTTTTCAAGTATAAATAAGGAGCAGCTATTCAAGACATTTTTATTTATTAATAGTTAGATTCTTTCTCTCTAAAAAAAAAAAAAAAAACAGCACAAAACCCTCCATAACACCTTGATTGCATTACTACTTCATATTTGCCTGCATAAATAAACCTGACGTTTTACTGCAAGAGAGGCAGCTATTTTAAATATGGCAAAATGTCAGCTCTTGGATGGTTGGTTTCATTTAACACGGCTCCACATGAATTTATGAACTGTTCCATAACATCTTCTCCCTGCACCAAATGGCAGACTTTGGGCAGAAACCCAATGTATGTTTAGCTAATGTATAACAAACAGAGTATTTACATAGTCAGTGGACCCTATTAGGTATTAAGAATGGTCTCTTTCTAAATTTACTGTTAATTCCCTTCCTCAACAACCTACCTAAAGTGCTCGCTTCTCAGAGAAAGCTAAGAAAATGTGCATCTACACATATGTGTGTATAGGTCTTTTCTTTCATTTTAAAATGTCTTTAACAAAACTTCTGACAGTTATTTTCTTTTGCTGCGAGGGTGAGAATGTAGTTTAAGATATTGTTTCCTGACTTTAAAGGTGCCTTGTGGTTTTTAAGGATATTTCAGCAGCTAAAGAAATTCTATTGCAGACACAATGTACCAGTTCATTTCTTAAGCAATAAATGGCAAGCAGGGTGGTGCTGAATAAGCATGCTTATATGGAATTTCTCTTTGAAAAGACCACTAGTTAGGCCCTATAACACTTCAGTTGATATTTCTACAGTGCAAACACGATAGTGGAAATTAAGTTGCCCCAGCAAATTCAGTTTAGGAGAAATTTGTTATGAATAAAATGCTGCTGCTGGCCTTAGAACATTGAATTTATCCACCAAATAATATCTTAGAAATACCACTTCAGAAGAAATCAGCCCTAAATAATTGATAAATTTGGTTTGTTTAGAAACCTTTTGACCCCTGTAATAGAAAGTAAAAACACATTTCAGTTATTAAAGTCACATATATTCCCTCTGGTAGGGGAAGCTTTTAATTTTAAGCTGGTCTCTGTTGGGGCCATTTGATAAAGCTTGGAAAAACCTTTTCAACTGCTGCTGGTGGATTTGGGTCAGCTTCCCTTGGGAAAATGGCAAAAGATAAATTTGTAGCTTTTCATAACACATAAGAAAACTTCAGAGATTTTAAACATCAAGAACTATTGGAACTGAAAGACAGAGTTTCTCTTTTGTTTCTCCCCCTCCTCCTCCTGCTCCTTCTTCTCTTTTATTTCCAAAAAGAACTTTAAATTCTCTTGTTGTTTTAATTTTTTTTTTTTTTTGGACTGTGGAGGTTAGAAAGTTTTGACCTCTCTAACTACACTGCCAGTGGTCCTTATTAGCGTAAGATTTATTTTGAGATAGAAATATCATTATGCAGTTTTTGTTTTTAAATGGAGCTATTTCATTCTACTGGTTTCAAAGCCAAGAGCAAAATAAAAAACCCTCTATTGCTCTTTCTTTTTTTTTTTTTTAAATGCATTTCTTAAACTTTGCTTCAGTCACTGGTACCAGATCTTTATGTCCACAAATATAAGTCAGTCTCATTTTCCCAGGATGGTAATCACAGTTTATGAATGAGGGCACTGATTCTACTGGGATTGCCAAAATATACCTGCCCTCACCACACTGCTGTTTCACAACAGGGAAATAAACAGGGGTGAAGGAAAAGAAATGTACTTAATACTTATGAAAACAAAAAGACATATAATACCCCATGGTCAAATATGTAAGTAGCCATTTCTGCATAAAGCAAATACTCACAGGCAGCAAGGCAAATTGTGCTGCCCTCTGAACCTCAGACCTGCAGACCTCCCTGCACATATTTGCAGAGGTTGCTGCTGCTCTTTGTCCCCTCAGGAGTTGCCTCTGAGAGGCAACATTTACAGACCTTGTGGTGCACATTCATTTCTATACATTCATCTGAGACTACCAAATTCACTTCATGTAAACTACAAAATGGCCATCATTGAACGTAAACAACCATCTTTCACTGATAGCCTGGGCTGAACAAGAACAAGCACCCCAGAGTAAAAAACCTACATATTTTCTTCCAGGCTCTAAGCCGAATCAGTCTCTCTTCCATGTTGTCATTAAGACTGAAGTATGATTCCCAGGAATACATTTGTGAGCACAGTGAGACTCTGGAGTGGTAGGTGGCTCTGGAAAGCTGAGTTGCTCTTCCTGAATTTCACAGTGAAGGAAGCATTGGCACTTTTGAAACTACAGAGCAGCTGATTTTTTTTATAATTGGACATGTCTCTAACAATCTCACTTACCTACTGCCTGTGAAGAGTGCTCAGCAACAAACTGATAGAAGCAAAAATTTCCTCCTAGACAGCTAGACTTTCTTGAGCAGCCAGGCCTTTCTTTTTGCCTTTTCATGCTTGGTTGCCATTCACAGTGTAAGACACTTTGTTGCATGGATGCAGTGGTAAATTATTAAAAGGGTCTCTACCAGGTATTCATTCATGCAGTCACAAATTATGTGTTCATGTACCTCTGCCTATTCTTGGCAGGTGCAGCTCCTCTGTGAGKACTTTAGCAATTCAAACACCTGCATTATTTCATTACATTGGAGCTGTTATTCAAAGAGTTKCACCTACACCCTATTAGCACCCTCAGAGGGAGGCCAGCTCTTGGTAATTTACGTTGTGGAGGGATTTGCCACCTTGGACAAGAAAGATGATGTGCAGAAAGCTAGGCTGTGATTTTACAGCCACACTGTTCCAGCTTCTCAAACAAACACACGTAGCACACATCTTCATGGTCACTTGGTCCACTTGGATGAGTGAAAGGAGCTTCTTTGTGYTTTCTGTGCACTCAGTGTTCACACGGGAAACAGCTGAGGAGTTGCCAGTGATAGGCAAGGTGATAGCCTGGAGTATTTCATGGCGTTTTCCTTGTGCAGGAATGTCTTGGAGGGATGGGACATTTTGAATTGGAAAATTTCTTTTCTTTTTTTTCAGTTTTAGTTTTMTTTTGTCTTTTTTTCCTGTTGATACTCTACCTGATGTCTRATGTTCTTTTGCACCAAATCCATGTAGGCTGTTCAGCTTCAATTCTCTCAGAGAGTTTCACAACTCAACACACAGTCTAACACAAAGKCAGATGCCATCTAATAGTACATGTGGTCCTGCAGTTTTCACCTGGTTGCACTTGATCTCCTAGACACATAGATGACTTCTTTATTCTGTCTTTTCTTTGGCTATTGCTCATGCTACGTGCAGTTCGTGTAGTGTCTTTGTTCCTTGGACTTCTTTTTCTTCACCTGCACTTTTTTTTTTTAAGTTCTTCCCCCATTCTTCTTCTCTCTCTTCCACCCACCTTTTCATAACCTCCATCTCATAGACAACTGCTGGATGATTCCCTTCCACTGCCTTTCTCACACTTCAGTAGGCTGACTCTTCCCACCTACTGCATCACACAAACTACTGCTGGCTAATTCCTCGCCCCTAACCATTGCGATCAGTACCTTCCCACGCTTCTGCACCGGCACATATTCACCTGCTAGGAGCTTTTTTGTGCTTTTCATCATCTGACACACTGAAATACAGCCTGTTTGTGGCCAAAACAATTGGATGTTTACACCAGCTACAGAGGAAGGAGACAGCATATGCAAAGCATGATTGGTACAGTTACATTGCAGTTGCAAGTGATTAGCTAGAAGAAAAATCACCAGGTAAGCAAGAATACTGAAATATTTGTAAGTTTATGTAGAACTTAAAAAACATGTACAAACTTCTGCAAACTGCTTGCCCAATAGCAAAACCTCCCAAGTCACAAGGAAGTGGAAATAAGCTCTGCTGGGAG
>NW_026623343.1:1044678-1142365 GCF_030028575.1 Malurus melanocephalus
TGCAATTATTTCTGTCAACAAGGAGTTCTTGCAGAATACATATGGAAGAAAAGCCAGTCAAGTTCAAATATGTAGTGTCTGGCCATAGCAAAATTTGGAAAACATTTTACAGAATCCTTTTTCAAAGGCAAAAAGCAGTGGAAATAAAGTGACATTGTTAAGAATAGAAAATTCTGAGTATATTTACATACTTAACATACTTGATAATTTTTTTCTGTGAGACAAATTTTACAGAGCACCTGCCTATTAAGTAGGAAAAGAAGGAAGCCACAGTAAAACAATAAGTCCAGCACGCAGCTGACCATTTCCCACACAAATTAATTGCAAATGGAAAACACAAAAGAGATCTAGCTTTTCAGTGCTAGAAGAGGGTAACTCCAGATGAATATTCACCAGAAGAGGCAAAATTTTCCACAGGATAAAAAATATCATGGCTCCGTAACAACAAAACAGGCATCTTGACACTGGAAAGAACATGACTGTGTCATTGTCACTTAAAGGAAGAAATCAGGGATGGTAGCATTATCCCTCATTCTTCTCTATGTAATTAGAAAACAGAATCCAAGATGTCTTATCAAAAATAAAACATGCAACAACAAAATCAGCAGTAAATATTGTAAAACAAGCACAAACAAAGCACTGAAACCTCATGAGATCCATGATCATGTCAGCCTAGTGTTGGAACTGATTTATTTGAATCCAACTAGAAGGATTACCTCTTGTAATGATTATTTCTTGAGTATCTTTTAAATTGAGCTGTTGAACAGCCCATTGATGCAACAATGTAATGACACATTGAAAATCACAGTTTGCTCATCACAGGATTCCAGATGAGTTAATAGAAGATAATTGCGCACATTTTGCAAGCACATCATTTCAACAGTTCTCTTTGATATTTCAATTTAAGTGCACCTTGTAAACTCTGTCTATGTACAGCCAAGTGCGCTGGAAAAACACTTTTTCCAAAGAGAAATTAACTTAAAACAAGATAAAAAACAAGCCAAAACTCAACAATCCAACCAAAAAAACCTACGTTTTCCAGGTTAGAACATCTTGATCACAGAGGTATAAATGTTGGTGTCAAAACAAGTTCTCTGAATAAAAGGCATTTAAACCTAAGTTAGTTTCAAAAGAAAATACACATAAACTGGAAGCAAGCAAACATGGGGACAAAAATGCCATAAGTTCTCTTCATACGCAGCAGAATTAGTGCCAGGAGCTAGATCACCAGCACCAAGACCATATGACTGGTCTTAGTGAAATAAAACTGGTGAAATAAAACTGCCATCATTTGTGACATTGGTGAAATAAAAGCCTTTAGAGATCACCCAGGTGGATACTACAGTTCTGCCTTTTGAGATAACACAGATGCAGTCTCCTATGTCTCACTAACTTTGGCTCCTGGATGGAAGGGAGAAGACRATGTTGTGGGATAAAATGCATTTTGTCCTAAATTAAGCATCTAAACCAAGTTTATATTTAGTTGGGTAAATCTGACCCAAAGTCACCATCCATGCCATAAAAACAGAAGTAACATACAAACACAAGTGCACATGCTGCATCAGAATGCAAATTTGCCTTGACAACTGCATTTGCCATAGGAAAATGAATTGTTTGGGGAAAGAAAGAGACCAGATGATGTGAACAGCAGTTACTGACAATTGTCCTAAGTTCCACCTGAGACATTTGTATTCATGTGTGTGTTATGAATAAGTGTCACCTGTTGGTAATGTCTTCATTTCATCTGGTTTCATTAACTGCATTTCATTTCCAAAAGAGTGGTGATACAGATCTCATGGTATCCACTGCAATTATAAAATTGATTTCTACCCTCTTAATACCCACAGAGAGGCTGAGAGATCCTCTGAGCAGCGCTGCTTCCGAGCCTCTGCCCTGGTGCCAGTGTCTCCAGCTTTATGTCTTTTTAATTGSTGGTAAGAAATGGGGTAATCACCAGAGCCCCGGTTTGTCTGCTTAGCGCAGGGCTCTTGAGTGTGTGACACGTGCTGGGATTTGCAGCACATCCTCAGCCCTTTCCCTGCTGCAGGAAAATAGAAAGTTGGAGGAGGCACGCTCCTGCAAGGCTTGGCACACTGCTCAGAGCCTCCCCATGCTGCAGAAGACCATCTTAGCTGGAACTCTTGCATGCATTTAGCCACTTGAAATTCAATTCGCTTTTTTGTACAACCAGTAACCTCACTAGAAAGCTACCATAATAAAGRACTGAAGAAGACAGTCTGCTTTTTCAAATATAGATATTAGGACCTTTATGTCACACCAATAAACATTTCCGCATTACATTAAAAATATTTTAAGCTTTGTGGATGAGTCTTTGGACTGCTGCTACTCCGAAATGAACTGAAGTGAAGCTAGCAAGAAAAACATCAACTTCACGCATCAGCTGCTAACTTCGTGAGAGCATATTTCATTTCAAAAAACCATGAGAGAGTTAAAAAAAATCTCAAAATTCTGATATCAGGAGAAATTCTGAAGGAAAAATATTGCTTATATCTGAATTGTTATAAAACTAAAGTCTGAAATGCTTCTAAACTATTAATTTATTTCTCACACAACTCTAATTACAAAAAGTTTTGGCTGAAGCTGAATATGGTTCTCTTGATATGTGTTTGTGAGTGGAGCTGGGGGTTTATCTCAGAATCTGATGATGGTAATTCTGGATAAAATTAATACCTGAGTGCACTGATCCATATATAACGGTGTTAAATGATGAAGAAGCAAATTCTAGATTTTCATTCCAGAATAAAGAACATTATTTTGCAAAGTCTTGAGCAGGATTTCTCTGCATTAAGAAGTAAAATACCAGGAGTGTGCAACAMTTTTGGTGACTGAATTCACAATCTACACTAATGACATGGATTGTGTGCCTGTCATGGGTTCTAGGTAGTCCTTGAAAATGCTTAAATCCTGTAAATTTTTAACAAAGGAATGACATACTTGACCTAGGATTGACTTTAGCGGATAGCACACACTATTTCTGAGCATAAAAATATATGAGATTCCAGGTTCATGAACTGATAGSTGAAAATAGTTACTTGGACGGTAAAATCAAGCATGTATGACTAAAATACCAGCCTTTTGGTTGTATATGCCAACCTTCCCCTGCCCTCTGAACAGCCCACCCTGAGTACTGATTTAAATAGGATCAACTGGAAAATGTAGTATGATCATGTGTATCACAAATTTGCACCAAACACATTCATGTAAAAGAGGCTAAATTAGGATTTAGAGGCATTTCTTAACTCTCAAGTACTAGCTCTTGCAGCCACAGGAAAGTTAATTTAAAGAAACTCTGTTGGGAATTATTTTGCCACTCCTAATTTCTGACATCAGAAGTTACACATGACTTTTGAACCTGCTGCACTGCAGTGCAGGGTGCTATTGCTAGAATTGTTTAGAACTTTAACTGTACGTTAGCTGAGGAAAGATGCTTTTGTGTGTGTTTGTGTGTGCACGAATGAGGAAAACATCCTGAGCAGTGTCAAGAAATCTGTTCTGTTACCCCTCAAGCTGAGTATTTTAGGGATGGTTTGGAATGGAATCTGCTCAGTTCAGATTTTTTGTARCATAAGACCTCAGACTCAACTTCTTCTTCAACTACCTTTCCATTTTCTTGTCTTCAGCTGGTTCAATCTGTGTCTCTTGGTGTTGGCAGTGTCAGTCTGAGCTTGGCCAGCAGCCTGGAACCCACTAATGTTTTCCCAAGAGACAAAAAGAAAAAAAAAGGGTAATGACAATTCTTGTCACTTTGCATCCTAAATGGAATTTTATGGGACAAAGAGAAGAGACTTCTGAGGCCCAAAGGGATTTCCTCTGCTGAATACCAAACACCTTCTACAAACAACAGAAATGTGAGAGATTCTCAAAATAAAAGGTCATAGGGATTTTCTATAATAGAAAAGCTTTAACAACAGGGTGTTGTTACCAGCTGCCCTTCCAATGAATCAGGGGAAAATCTTGGTGAAGAGCTTCCTCAATATATTTTTCTGYAATTCCAAGTAGCTACTAATTGAGGGATAGTCACTGGAGTTKTCAGAGTTAGAGTGGGGACAATGACGTATACTTAGTAGCAGTCCTGAAAGCAGGGAAGGGAAATAAAAAAGTTATTGCAAAGGGAGATGACCACGATGTCCCCATCGTATTTGGGACAGCTTGGTGGCAGCATCCAGGCTGGCTCTCCAAAGTTAACATCCCCGTGTTGGACAGAGGGACAGCATTTGTTTGAGTTCTGGAAAGGGCTCAAGTTCCTTATGAGAAGGGCAGGGGAGGAATATGGCTGGCAAAGGATTGCAGAGTGCCTGAGGCAGTGAGTGGCCTGGCAACTCCTTCTCTGCCCACTCACCACTCGAAAACATAAATAGCCATTGGTGACCTAATTTGGCTTGGAACACAGCAAGGATGATTAAGATGGGGCAACAGGCACTGTGGTCATCCCGGCACCTCACTAGGTATCCAGAGAAATGGGAGCCTCTTCTTTCTGTGGATGGAAAGAAAGAAGACYCACAGCTCAAGCAGGCTACCACCTCCTCCACAAGTTTGTACACCTTAAGGGGTTACTGGCATATGTGGATATAGAACAGTAYCAAGTCATATTTCAGCATGTGGAGAACATGCTAAGAGCAAGTTCCCTCCCGTCCTCCTTTTTCCACTAGCCCTGGCTTCTGGCTGTTGTCGTCCACATCTGGCCATCACCATCATCCTCCCCCCCTCACTCCTCTCCCTTGGACTCACAAGCTCCATTTCTTCACTCTCGCCATAACTTCTTTGTTTCTTTTCTGATCTGAGTACATGAAGGCATAGGAAGAGGGACAGCACTTGAACCCCATCCATTTTCAGAACAAAGAATCTGCCTTTGAGATCCGAAGAAAACTGGAGCAAAGGGCCCCTCTCCCCCCAAGGGAGGGGCAGGAAAGGGGGATTTGACACATTTGGCTGTGCTCAGGACAGATCATGAACACAGTGAGGGGCCTGTTGGCAAATTCAATCATATTAAAAGACAATTATAATGAACAGGTACTTTGAATATTTAGCAGTATGAAAGTAACATTGCCTTTTATGCGTCCTTCTGYAGATAAAAAGAAGCAATATTTTTGGAATGCTTAGGATTTCAAAATATTATTTCATATTAGGCATAAAATATTTTAAAGCACCTYTTATAGGTCCRGAAGAACACATCTTTCTCTCTTTGAGAAGCATTTAAAATGCTCTGGCAGATGAAGGTAAGAAAACATTAATTTCAGCTAGTCTTTCACTTTGATACGTGCCAATGAGTACAGAAATGCGAAAATGAAACAACTTAAGAATGTGTAGTTCAAATTACATATGAAAATCGTCCATTCAAAGTGTGGATTTAATCATTTTTGTCTTAGTCAGCTCATTCTTTCAAACATCCATTTCCCATTCCAGGTTACAATACTTACACTGTAGTGTAGATTACTATAATTAACAGGTTAAATGCATGAAAACAGTTTTTTCCCCTTGATGTGCCTTTGGATCCTTTATTTTTGCTAGCAGTTATACAGTAGAGTCACTTCCTATGAAGGAGAAACAACTGCTGTGGGGTTTTTTAATGCTGCTAATGTTCTTTTCTTTCCCTCCGGTAATAATAGTAAAAAATTATTGTCTGTAAATAAAAGAATATAATAKAGAGTATATGTCAGGAAAAGGATGTTAAAAGCTGTATGTATAGCATCCATAGGTACAGACTGCTTATATTGACAGARTAGCCAATGTTGGATTTTATTAAGATGCAATGAGAACCTTTCTAATCTCATTGTATAGGGAAGTCCTTTTCTGATCTAAATTAATTCCTTCAGTTAGAATGCAATTTAATTCTACAGAATAAGAAAGAAAATAATCTATAAATGTCTTTTGTGCCGTGATATTTACATCAAATATCAACATTGTTCTTACTTTGTTTTCTCCACCAACAATGCCATGTGGAATATCCGTAGAYTTATTTATTTTTCAATCATATGTCCTGCTGGTTATAACATAACTTAATGTACCGACTGCAATTAACAGACTGTCAAAGGATCAACTAACAAGTGCTGATAAGCTTCATTTAACTAATTTGAGGAGTGGAAGTTTGATTTTCTTTTTTTTTTTCCAGGAAGGTAGCTTGTTTCCTTATTTCCTGTCAAGTGAGCCAACTCCTGTGACCTGTAGTTAAAAGGGCCCTTTGTAATTAAGGCAGTGAGCCTCCAAGTGAACAGTTCTCACAGTAGGAGGGGGAGCAGGGGGAAGAAGAAGAAGAAAAAAAGCAACAAAAAAAAAAAAAAAAAAAAAAAAAAAAAAAAAAAAAAAAAAAAAAAAAGAAAAGGAAAAAAAAAAAAAAAAAAAAAAAAAAAAAAAAAAAAAAAAAAAAAAAAAAAAAAGAGGATGCATGACACTGCTTAACTAACTAATCGGAGCTGAGCCAATCCATTTTCCTGCAGGCCAGTCAGTGTACCATGAGCACGCAGAATCTCGCCCTTCATTGGCTTCATGTCCATTTTATGGACCAGCGAGTCTATTAAGATCTTGGTGAGTGGCCCTATCAGAGGGCAGGGCTCTCTCTCCGTTTGCCCATAGACTACCAGAAACTGATCRGCCGTGTTATATCAATAACGTTCTCACACCAGGTTGTGTAAATTGATCTTTTACAATTTCTCTCTGTGACAGTCTCTGTAACCAACAAGATAAATCATTCCTCCTGTGGCTTTTTTATTGATTGCTGAGACCTGTATAAAAATTACACTGCTCAAGCTGTGAAGTGAACATCCTCATAAAARAAGACCTTCTATTTACAATCAAAATATGTTTGGTCCAGATCAAGCCCAGATTTACTGTCCCAATACCATAAGAGACCAGAATTAACTGAGATTCAAAGCACCAACAAAGTAACCCACATAAACTTTTAAAATGCGAATGGTGCACTACAACACCAAGAAAAAAAAGGCAAACAAACAAAAAAGCAAACTTCCAAGGTTATAAAGTCTCGTTGAAGTAAAGGCAGTTGTAATAGCAAACCATCTGTTAAAAACAATGATGTAGAAGAAGCACAGCAACACAATCAGCCCCTCTTTTTTTTTTTTTTTTTTTTTTTTTTTTGCAATTGCTTGTACAAACACCAACACAAATTGCAAATTGCTTTCTGATATCCTTTCAGCATCCATACAAATATATACTTTTTAAAAGGGAACTATAAGGTTTGAAGGCTTCTTACCTTCACAGAAAAGAAATAATCTACAACTTTGGAAGATCTGGCAGCTGTAATATCATTCAGGGAAATTGATTTAAGCTGCTGTATAGTATTGGCTTTACTGTTTTATTAAAGTAAATAGTCTAAAGATGTCTGGCATAGACAACTACATGCGTTCACAGTTTTTAGGCAGTATCAACGCTATAATGATTATATTCCTTCTACTTTATTCCATCATTTCAATTCTGGTAAAATAGTCTCTAACTTCTGGTTTTTTAATTATTTAAACCTTATGTTGATATTGTTTAGACACACAATTTACAAGAGTGTCTTTTGAAGCAGGTGGACATAAACTGAGCAAAACTGTTAAATATTAAATCATCAAGCATGATGAAAGAATTAGCAAGYGATTTAGAGGGCTGAAAGCCAGATATGAAATACCAATTTCATTGGCTTTACTGGCTCAGTCTGTGTTTTTTTGATAGAAAGGTTATTATAGCATCTAGAGGAAATGCGTCATTTCTGTATCATGCTGACTGAAATCAGTAGAGATACACCCAAGTCCTCTGGGAAACTGTGAAGTTTAAATTAGTGTTTGCAAAGTACTGTGAAACACTTGATGATGAGACCTTCAAGAATGCAAGCTCTTGTTCTTATGATTCTCTGACACAAAAAAAAAAAAAAAAAAAAAGGATGCATTCAAGTATTTCGTGTTATCAGAAAACTGTGCAGCCACGATTACTGCAACCAGGGAGAATGCTGTACCCAAGTAGTCTCTCAAAATGAAGGATTTTGCTAAGAGCTCAACATAGTTCCCATGAGGTCCTAAAACTTATTCTTTTTTTCTGTTGAAATCAAAATCTGTGGTTGATATAAAAACCTGTGGYGCTGGAGAAAAGACAGATTTTTTTCCTTTTTTTTTTACATGTGCACATGTAGATATTACGTGTTTAGAACTGCTAATTGCTAAACTACCCTAAATTATTTTAAATGGCAAAACCACATGCTATTTTTGCTATTTAAAAACTGGTGGGTCAGAGAAACCTCAGAAAAAAATGTGCATCAATCTGAAAATTCAGAGTACGAAAGTTACTAACTTTTTGTTATCTCTACAAAACTGTCTGTAAATGACAGAAGCACTTCTCTACTTGCTCAGTGAGTAAGATGATTTCTACACTTAAATGAAAAGAAAGAAGGGAAGGAGTTTGTTGGAGGGTGGAGTGRAGGTTATAATAAATATAGTTATGACTGCACTCTTGCCGTCTTAATACAGAGCTGACTTCAGGATAAAATCTGCTGGTATTGTCCATCCACTACTCTATTCTCCTTCTCAAGGTATTTTGAAAGGGAGAGAGTTAAAGCACTATTCATTAAAATAAATTGATTGGGAGAAGCCAATTCTAGGTCCAGAACGCAGACAAAGGACCAGTGCAAACAAAGGATTGCCTGAAGACAGTGAAAGTTGTAAAATACACTAATTACATTTAAAGAATGTWTTTTTTCTGTATTTTGCAATACTTTGGCAAAATGTTTGAATTATCCAAATCAGAAGGCTGCTTTTTTCATTATTAACTTCATTGATATGCTCCTCCTTAATGGTGAACTGATGAAGAAAATATCAATATTTTGGGGGATTGAGGGGGTTTAGCTTGTTTCCTTTAGGCAAGAATGCAAAATAACTGGAGCTAACTTCTAGCAGCATCCTCTTGATTTCTCTTAATCCTGGACTGTGATGACTCTTCAAGCATCTCATTGGAAGCAATTGTGGGAAAAAGGCCATTCCCTTTTCAGCTGCTCTTCCAAACCCTAATGAGTTAACAATTGAAATACAGAAAGTTGCTTCAGAGGTCAGGAGAGTATATTCTACACAATGGTCACAGCATTTGAAACCATGACAGCACTATAAATTGACAAACTAAAGCAGAGCACTTGGTGGTCTGAAGTGGAGAAAAGAACATCAGCCAAGAGCAGTAAAAAGACGGGCCATGAAACCACACAGAAAAAAAAAAAAAATGAGTGATTTTTTTCAGATCACCTTGTTAGAATTTAGTGTATCAGAGGTCAGATGAGTAGAACAATAATAAGGTCCAAGGTTGAATACCAGTGGGGAAGCTTAACCCAGGAGCTCCAGGTCAACCATAAGTGAATGAGGTAGAACAGTGGAACAGTAGTGGCCCGGGAAGGGAACGCACAAAAGTCAGAGGGTTAAGGGGAGGAGCCCGACAGTAATCAATTAGACTAAGACAAAGCCCAGGCTCGAGCACCTGGGATGGAAAAATAATCCCAGTGTGATAAAAGGAGATTTTTCTCCCGTGCATGGTTCTTGTTCCTTGTTTTTCACGTTTTGAGACATTTGAAATGTGTGGAGCTGAAGATCTTAAATCTGCAGCAAATGAGAAAACAGGCCAGTTGGATGCATTTTCCCCTTGTCTTATGTGCATATGACAATGCTTTCATCCCACGCTGGACAGTCTGCTAAGACAAAGGAGGAATAAAAGTAAATTTCTTTTTAAAATATGAACAAACGTATACACACACATGCACATACARGCGTGCACACATATACCTCACTGTAAGGGGGGTGCTTTTTAACTTCTTATTTTGTCTTCAGAAAAGTACAATTCACACCAATTTTATTTTTAACTTATGAGGAGGAATTTCTTCAGATTTGTGAAGAGAGTTACTTCAAGTGATAAGTAGGGAATATTTAAGTGACATTTTACAATGCAAAATGTATATATATATATGTGGTTATGCAACTTCCTCTTCCTATGAACATGCATCACCTAATTTAGTAGGAATTTTGCCATTGATTTTATTGGAGCTAGAAGAGACCCAAAATAAAGCAGATCATGTCTGATATCCCATAGTTCAGAGTACTTTGAAAATATCCAAGTAAAGCTAGCCGTAACTATCCATTAATATGGACACATGTTCTTTCTGTTATGCAGATTTCCATTTATGATTGTTATATGATATAAATAACTGCAGTATTACCKTTGTCTGTGTCTCTGTGAGCAGAATGTGGGCAAGGGGATAGTGTCTGCTTGTATCTATCTACACAGCAGAAGTTTTGTGAGGTGTCTACATACATACCTGAAATATTATTCAGTGCTCGTGAGCAAGATGTAGTAAAAGGTAAAGGATGTATAATGTCAGCTAGAGTCAAACTCTAAACATACCCTGTTTGTAACCTACTACCCTATTTTTCTATTTGCCTGTTCTGTACCTCACATTTCTGAGGAATTATATTATTCTGGATGGCTGCAAAATTCTTACAGGCAAAGTAAGTCTCACCAGCTGTAGTAAAGCACACAGTATCCCTACTGTCCTCGGGTGTGTACACACTACTTTTTGGATTACAAAAGACCCATTGTCAAGGAATTGTGATAACTTTTCGAACTCCTTCCCTTTTGCTACTCCAGAACAAGAGTACTAATACAGATGAAGCAGAGGCTGCCTGCTAAGCACACAGGTACACTCTGCTCCAGTCAGTGCCTTCCCACATGCACCAAAGAAGATGAAGGGATTACGTTGCCAAGTGGCTTCTTTCCGCTTAAAGCAAGATGAGTTTTCTGACATAAAAGCTGCTCCTACAAAGACTGAAACAGAGAAATTCAGAGACAAAAGAACTCAACCTTTTTTCAAGAGATTGTCAATGGTGGCCCTTGAAATCTAACGGCACAGGAAAAATCTGGTCTACTTAAAGAAGCTGGAACAGTTTAGGAAAGGAACATGTAATTCAAGGACTTCAGTTTTGAAGCTCATGGCTGGGCATTAAGCATGCTTTGGAAAAATAGGCAAATATGAAGCTATGACCTAATTGCATATGATAAAAGAAAAAGTGTATAACTTCTTCACAGGCTCATTTAAATATATTATTTGTTTCAGGGAAAAGATACTTGATGTATTTCTCTCTGACAGTTATTTTTCTGGTGTCATTAGACAGCTAGATTTACATCCTGGAAGTTATGGGAGGTCATGCCAGATGTTAGCCCAGGAATCATGAAAAAGGGGATAAGAATGTCTCTTGTTTTAAGCAAAGAGATCCTTTATAAATAGTGTGCAGAAGTGTGGGTGGCAATAACATTTCTTTTGTGTGCAACAGGGGATGTTAGATTAACATTAGGATTTAATATGCTTTTCTTAGGGGATAGTTTGTTTCTTTAAATTCATACAAAATTGAAAGTGGTGCACGATTCAATTTAATGAACATTTTTTCTTTCTTACAGAACAAGTCAGTTTCAAACTCAAGTTGATAACATTTTTCTGGGATGTTACTCACAGGAAGACATGTCACTGCAGTGTTCCCAAATAGTGTTGCATTTGCCCTCATGAGTCTCTAAAAGTATTCTATATGCATTAAAGCTCAAATTTTTAATACTTTTATATTGCAAATAGTTCATCAAGGCTAAAAACAAATAAATGAATATTTAGTAGAAGCAGTTCCATTAACTGACTCTGATGATCCAGTGTTAGAGCAAACTGAGGTAATAATTGTAGATTCATTGGCTGCAGTGTGAAACAAAACAGTTAGATGGATGGAGTTTTCTGAAGCTAAACATATCACAGTCTTGGGAAAGGGTTTAGATCCAGCTCAGCTGAATTATTCCTCAGACTCCATCACTCCATCACTTGTGCTAGCTAGAACTCTGTTAGTGGAATGGAGATTCTCACATGTAGACACCGACACTAAATGCGGGTGCTTATATATACATATATATATATATATATATATATATATAAAGAGTATACATATAGTTTATATCCACCCCTTATTAGATAACTAGGTGGGCTAGTTGGAATAGCTGTAAAATCATCTGCACTGGAACTGGAACCATATGTCTCCCCAGTACTCAGTAAAAAGGAATAATCACTTGTAAAGTGATCTCACTCCCCAGCAGAGTCCTGAAATTAGTCARATGAGTTACACCATAAAAAAATATCTTGTTTTCCATTGAAGATAACAAAAAACTAATTCAGGTAAGACACCTACATAAGGAGGACAAATGTCTCCTTTGCTCTCAAGCAGCCAGATGGAGAGATTTAAAGATTTGAAAGAAAATAATGAAGTGGCTTTTAGAATTGTTGGTGAGGGTGATCTTCCACAGGAGGAGGATRCAACTAATATCCCATCTGAACTTTAATAGTAGTTAGTGGATATCTGCCAGAGACTCTGACAGGACCAACATCATAAAGTACTGATAAGCTAAGTCAAGAAGATGAGAAACAATGTTCGGTGCAATGGGGAAAGGAAACACTGGAAGGACTCAAGGCAATGATCCCAATGAGCTTGGAAAATGGTTGTTGTTATATTTTCAACAGGCATAAGCAGGAAACAACAGCAGCTGTCAGTTCTTGAAAGGCAAAAAAAATGCAGTTCTCCAGACAAAAGTGGAGTTGTAGGTAAGTGATGGAAACTGAGACAAGGAATCATGATCCATTGCAGAGTTGGCAAAATAAAGATATGCTGTGAATTCACCCTCACTGACTGTGCAGGCTGCTCCTGAGGTTGTGGAACAGGGATTCCCAGCCACAAGAAATGGCAGATGTAACATTTCAGCTCCCCTGCCCCCAGCATATTTAGCTTCTGCTGGTTTAAAATGGATCTTCAGCAGCTAAAATGTCAATAGACTCTTATCAGAGGCATGCTATTAGCTGTACCTCATTTTTCTGTACAGTTAGAAAAATTGTATAAATTGGTTATGCAGATTTATCAGTCTGTTAGATAGAAAAACAAACTCTGGTCGTCTTATAGTACCTCTTAGCACATTTTTCCGAGTTGAATGAAGACCAAAATGATTGATCACATCTTTGTTAAGGATTGCGGGGGGGACACTGGGAAACTGTGGGAGTCAGAGTTCATTGAAGTAAATCACATGTACTCTCTTGTGTTAGTGCAGAATGGCAGAGAGGACAGATGACCAGCGAGATCCAGTCTGTCTGATTTCATAAAACCAGTGAATCCTTTACTGTGGGCTCTACAGGGCTCTGACTGTGGGGGAAAAATGAGATGGGGACTAAAAGACCAYGGTTAAAAACCTTCAGTACAGAAAATATGCAAAGTTCTCAGCAGGGAAGAAAGATAGATAAAAATATTATAATTTATCATGGAGGCCATAATTCCCTCTCCTCACCCATCATAGAGAAATTCAGTTCAAATGAAAGACTGCAGAGTTTTCAAAGATTTTGCAAAACTGGTGATACTGGTAAAATCAGCACCAACTCTGGTGTTTAAAATAGCTCTTTTTATACAAAGTCTGTATTCTTCTGTGACAGTGCAGGATCAAGCTGACAYAATAAGAATTCTATCAGAAATAAAATTAATGGCACCACCACTAACTTGTTTCTGAATTCAACATAAAAAAATGTCTAGCAAGTGGGCAGTCAGAATTGAAAGCATTACCTATTCYCTTTCAAAAAGGGGCAAAAATAAATCCTTAGAAAGTTCAGTTCACTCTGGTGAGGGGGTGGAATGATTTTCACCCTTTTCTCATCAACTAGAATGCTTTTCACAGCCAAAAAATCACAAGGTRCAGTTAGATACAAGACTACTTCTGTAGAAAAATGTGTTCATGTTAAAAATGAATAGAAATTATAGCAACAGAAGAAAATGAAACTTGCAAACGCAGAGAAATAAAACAACTTGTTATTTATGATAAACAACAGGGGATTGTTGTAGGTCTGAAGCAATCAAAAGAATTTTACACCACAAAGAAAATCTGAACAAAAATAATAATAATACTTAGAATTCAGACTTTTCATTTATTGAATTGTTTCTGTACAACAAGCTTTACAGAATAACACAATACATACTAATGCTYTGGAATTATTAATGAAACAACCTAGTTGTAAAAGAATATAGAGCTATACAAAACAGAGAGCTGTTATTTTGTTGGTTCACATGCTTCTCACTCATGTATCCATTGTGTGTACTTTTCTGTCCTAAAAGTGTTCCTCACGTTAGCTTTTAAGACTGTAGGAGCACATTTAATGATTAACTGGRAAAAATAACTGTTTGATAATACCTTACCATGTGTGGACATAAACTGGATCACAGTCTTTTATTTTAGCGGCTTTCTATTCCCCCTTTTATTTTTTTTTGTGATATACAGGATCCTAGAAAATCTGACTTCTTCCATGGCTTCTCATTTATGCCCTTGTTCACACTTGAAACATCTGCCAAACTCAAAGATGTGAATATAGCTCTTTTTCAAGACCCAAACATAAATCAAATCAGTGATCACTGTCAGATTACAAATTTCTCCTTTTAAAAAATTTTGCTAATCCTTAAGAAACCTTATCCCAGTCTGTGAAACAAAATTCAGCATTCCAGTGGTGCCCAAGTWGGGACACTATTTGGTCTTATCTCTGGTTAGGAAAACACCACATTCCAATCAATGTAATCCATACACTTGAAACTGAGAACAACTTTTAAATTCAGGTGTATTTAGTATTTAAACTTTATTTTATTCTTGYTGCCATATAAGAACTCAACAGAAAGACGGTCTGAAGGCTTTGTCAGGGAAGTATTATCCCTTTTTTTAACCCTCAGTTGCAGTACAAGCATAGAAGGAAAAAATACTTTCCTCCAAAAAGTTTAGTTGAGTGTGTGTGCCCAAAGCAGAAGAAATTTTGTTCCTCCTTGAGGAAATTCAACACTGCATGTTAACCTTGGAATAACTRGAGAAAGGGAAATAATTACCCTACTGTATCATCTCAAGTCTGCCAAAATACTTTCTGCCTCCCTAGAATACTGATAATCACTTTCTAGCAACAACCTTCTGCATCAGAGTTTTCATCATCTTGCTCAATTATTAAGAAATAAACATATGCACACAGCAAATATATCATAAAAGGTGTTCATATGGCTGCATGAGAAATGTCTCCACGAGTTTAAATTATGAGCACCTCTGGAGTCTGCAAAGTCTATCTGAGCTGACCTTTGAAGCTTTTGCATTGCAAAGAGCAAAGGGGATGAAATTCTTTGAACAGATTGTTATAACTTGTTCACCTAAGTCTTTCAAAGGCTACTGGACTGCCAAAAAGAGAATTTTATCCACTGAGATAGGCGAATATGAATATGGAAAGTAAATCACACAATGTCGATAAAATGGGGAGAAATTCATGCAATAAGATTGCACTTTATCTCAATTTTATTGAAATGAAATGGAAAGTTTTTTGTGCTTGAAAGGAAGGTACACAATGATACTAAAACAATTTTAAAGTAGAAAGAGGCAGAAATTCCCTAGCTACAAAGCACAAGCCATTCACTGGTTGTCTGGAATAGGGAAGAAGAACCAAAAGCTGGATATTTCCGTAAGTGCCTTGTTCATACTTCATTGCATCTTCCTTTGAAGCTGTRGCTTTGATCACTGTGCCCATGACACTGGACCAAAGGGGCTTCCAGTGTGATACAACTGAACATTCCTGTGATCCTGAATGCCACAGGATTCCTTCATGCTAGAAGACATTCAGCATGATGGATAAAATTGTGAGAATTTCAGGAAGGAACAGATATGCTAGATCATTTTTCTCTTCCCTGTGTTTTTCTCAGCTGTTGTTCTTCCTCTATATTTTTTTTGCTGTGAATAGTTCTTTATTTATCTTTACTTGCCCAGGCAAGTAGCCTCACAGAAAATTTATGGAACTGTTGAGTATGGGAATGATAGAAAGTTAGTCAGAGAGAAGCAAACACATAAACAAACACCCMTAGCTCAGAAGTCTGATTTTGGTCACAGTTCTGCAGCAGTATAGATCATGCCCAGTTTTTTGGGGTTTTTTTCCAGACTATCCAAAAGCCCTGTGGGAATATGTTACATATTTTGGTAATATTTGGCAATTATTCAGAACACAGCTGTGCCAGGATAAACCTGATTGTCTTAGGACAAAATTTTGTTATTCCTTCTCCAATCTCACATTAACAGAAAATCCAGAACTGTGGAATAGGATGAAGGAGGTCCAATGACCTTTTGCTGMATAAAAAGTGCAAGGACCAAAGTTATGTTGGTGTGATACTGTGATCTGTCTGATGATATTACTGTTCTGCTTTGTCTGTACACATACATATATGTACTTTTACTTTTTACCCTGAATCCTTTTTTATATTGAAAAATTGCCTTCACCACTGAAATAAGTACTATCAGTGTATTTCATGCTACCATTGGCTCCTCCATAAAAGTCTCTAACTCTTTATGACAGCTTTTCTTGGCCCAAAGTTATATGATCTAGGTCTAAGTTCTTCACAGTTCAGCAACCTTTGTTCAATTCTTGTCATTCCATCACAGAGATGTTGATCAGATCAATATAAAACRCTTTGTAAAAGTAACTTTTTCTTCACTAGAAGACCAACAGTTTCCTTTTCGAAAGGGAAACATTTTCACTGAAATTTTTCATACTCATAAAATCTCAAATTAGCTTCCAGTCAAAATATTCATCTCCCAAAAAAAAAAAAAAAAAAAAAAACACCAAAAGCAACCCTACTTTCTGTTTCATTTTATTTGTCTCTCTCTCACACTTTGCTTTTTAAGAATTTATTTCTTGTTTGTCAAAGAAGGCAATGTACTAACGGTGCATACATTTTTTTACTCTTCATTTTCCACTGACTTCTCAACCATACTCAATGAAACTAAGCTTGTAAAGTCATAGCATGCAAAAGCAAAGGAACCTGTTGGAAGAGCTGTACAATTGCCAAGATGGTTCAAGGCTGTTTTCTTACTTCTTGGACATGGATCTTTGCATGCATGACACTGTATATTTTTCATGATCAAATAGCAGGATTTTAAAACTCCACCATTGTGGTCCTGAAATCCAGCCAGAAAGACCCACTGTTTTAGTAAGTACCACCCTGCACGTTAAGTGATGCAGGATGAACAGGTGTCAGGTAGTCAGGTCCACTCTAGTAGCTTGCAGTATCCTGGGTAAATTTCAGTTTTCCGATATTTATTTCACTGGCAAGTGCATCTAGCTGCCTGAAAGACTGCCTCTCACACTGCTAGATTTCTCTGCTGTAGAAACTAAATCTAGTGAAACACAACTTTCTGGGATCAGAGCCAGGTCACTCTCAGTTCAGTGGTCTTATCTTTGAATTTACAATGAAGGGCTCATGCATGTCTCCTTTTATGAGAGGCAAACCTCCTTCTTCCAGTGATCCATCCCCTCAAATATCAAACTGGTGGTACCAGTAGACTGCATCTTTGCACACATGATGAGATTTTGCTGGCAAAAATTGTATAGGGTTTTATTCCTCCTTGACTGAATATCTGCCACTTCCAAACTGATGTTAATTGATGCCTCTTTGCTGTGGTGGTGGGAGTTTCAGAACAGATGTTAATACAGCAATGAGCATGTTAAGGAAATTTAAAATATAAAAAGACTAACTTCTGCTTACAGTCTATATATACTACTGAAGATTTATTGAAAAAAATAAAGAATATACTTAGCTCCTGTGGGTGGGGTCTGATTTTAATACATTCACAGCATTTTTCAAAATAAGTCTACATGAATAAACCTAATTCTCTTCCTCCTTAACTACTATTTTAGATGTACCACATATCTTTTTCCTTCACCAGGTGAGTATCTGGAATAGTAGGRCTTACAAAGTTTCTCAATATAGCACTAGCATCTAGCACAAGAGGCACAAGTCAGCTGAGCTTAGAAAATATGGCTGTTAAATAATTATACAGTGTCTTTAAATTATGGCTTGCTGTTTCTGAAAATGACTGTCATCCATCAAAGTATACTGTAAGCTTTTTAAACAGATATATCATGTAAATGTATTTTTTTAAGATTACATATAAATGCATTTCTTTTTATTTTGCATTCATATTTAATTCTAAGTCCATTATTTGAGATTCAAGATGGGATACATCTAAATATGAAGCTTTTATGCTGCCCTGTAAGTTCTACAGTATAGTTTAATATTAAGATTTTACTAGACAGTTACACAGTACTCAGTTTTAATATGGAATACTTCATCATGTTCATTATCGCCTATTTAGACTCATGTAAACTGACACTYCTGAAATAAGCAAGCTTTAAAATGTTAATATAAATGTTATGACTCTTTTAATTGCAATAGACATCTCATTAAGTAATTTAATACCAGTGGGACCTCTTACCAATACACAAAAACCCATACTTTGCCCAGCTTTTRCATACAGTAAATATGTACAGTACAATATGACGGATATATTTTTTTTTCCACAGTGATGCACATCACCTTTCTGTTTGCTATCCCTATTCTGAGTGAGAACACCTTGGCACAAGCTGCCTTGAAGGGCTGGGTTAGCTGGCTTAAACCAGAGCCCCTTTGGCAAAGCCATACCTGTGTGCTCAGGATTAACCAGCAGGACCTGTCAGAAGCAGCACCAGAGAGAGAGCTACCTAGACCATGGCCAGGGTGGGATTAGTTCTTCACCTAGGTGGAGAGAAAAACATGCATGACATTTCCATTAGCCTAGAAGGCAGAAACATCTGGTTACTTGGTTCAGCTCATCAGCAGGAGAGCCTGTAGTTGATTAGCCCTTCTCTCAGTAGTAGGCGTTACTACAGTCAGTGGGAATTACTAAACATGGTTTCAGGGGACTGACGTTAATTTGGCTTGCCAAAATAATATGCAATTTTTTAAGGAGTTTGTGTTAATTAGTTGTATAATTTGATGTGATGTGATTGGTTTTGCACAAAGAAAAGCAGAACAGGGTTTGCTATTAGAAGCTGCGGTAGGAGAATCAAGAGGTGGCACTTAAACAGCGCACAGTGTGAATTTGCAGTGGTGAAAGGCCTTAGTTCRTGATCTAATTATACAATGGGAATCCCTTTCTCAAAAGCTAAAAGCCTTTTAATTCTTTTTTTTCCTTCTTCTAAGATGTTTTATTTTGATTACTGTACTATTAATTCCTTGCACCTACTATTTTACCACAGATTAAGTCACTTTGGATATCTAATTTTGGCCTGTTTTGTATAATATTCCACTTTTACCTGAAAAGAAATATGTAAAATGATAAAAGTAGGCAATTTATAGTTTGTATAATTCCTCACTGCATCTCTCTGCCTGCCTTCTACTCTCCATTCACTAACGCTTTTACAAYTATTATTGGCAATTTAGGCTCCTTTGCTACCTGTGGAATGGTAATCAGTGGTAGCACTGATGTCAGAATTACAGTTTCTGCCAGGCTAACTGATAACTGTGTAGTCTGGGAACTTAGAAACATAGATGAGGTAGTGAACATCCTTTCATTAAAAGAGTTTGCTGCCTAGTGGCTGTCGAAAAAGTTTTAGAACTGCACTGAAAAATATTTGCTGAGGGCTCTGGCTGAATGAGAGTGTTGTTTAAGATTTTTCCTCAGGATCTGCTGAGTATGAGAGTAGACAACTGAAACAATTCTCAAAAATACTATACCCTTCCACGTTTTCCTGTTCTTCTCAACTTTCTTGTCTGTTTGGATGGCAGATTCTTTGGGCTGATGGCTATTTCTTTCTAAGTGCTTATACAGTRCTCTGCATGCTGAATTGCCAGTCCTGGCAGTGGCCTCCAGGCACAGCTCTCATAGACATGTCAGTTAATTCACTCACAGCTCTCTCCYATTATCTGCCACTCCCCACCTAATATTTTACATTTTCATGTCATCTCTGTTAGAAACAAGAGGAAGGAATTTATCACTATTTCCACAGAGAAGGAAGTCTGAAACATACAGTATGTAAACTATACTCTCTCCAAATTCAGGAGATTTGTCTTCTTAAGCTGTTTGTGTTTTTAATGTCTACTGCTTCAGATCCTCCTTGAAGAGAGATTGTCTCCCTCCATGAACTGTCAGGCAACAAAATTTAGGCAGCATGGACATACCTCAGGATTTACATTTCTATCCTTCTGCAAGAAAGCCCCATGCTTGAAACCCTGATGGGATGGCCAAGAGAAACTTCTTTGCATGTTGCCTGAGAGAGGTCCTYTAGGGACTGAARCTTCATGCAAATCTGCTGGGCAATRGGGAACCTTCTCACACTTKGCTGAAAGTTTGCCTGAACCTTGCATGCTGATGTGCAGACTTCTCARAGATATTCATTAACCTCAGAGCTGCTTGAAATCTCATACAGCTTTAGTTTTGTATCATACAATGGTCCCCTATAAATGTYTCACAGAGCTCTCTTCTTCAAATTTCTAAAAGGAGGCACTGMATAGTTTATGGGATGCTCTGCTCAATATCCAAGCCCTGTAGTTTAGGCAAGGCTTCTTGTAGTAAAGCAAGTCCACCAAACACAGAAGAGAAGTGAGCTATAGTAGACTCTTTGTACCACCAAGGCTTGGGAGACATGAGTTTACTCACAGGAAGTTTTTAAAAGTCTGATGTACATAAAGATTGGTGTCAAAGGAAGCACGTGTACTGTGTTTTGGAGTGGAATTGGTATTAAATATAAATAAGGGGCACTTTGTTCTAGAGCAAAAGGGTATAATGCCATTGAACGATTCTAGTAAGAGAAAAAATGGGGAAAAAGAAATAAAAAACCCAAACATTTCACTGGCACAGACCAGGACTGAGGATGCCTGGAGAGATTCCAGGTAATTTCTATTATCCTGGAATCCATCAGGGGATTGTGCAAAGCTGAGCTGTCTGCCATGGGATCAYCTGAACCCTTTATGGATTATAGATGTACAATGCTCATATGCTTGCTATTTATTTTCTATCTGAACATCAGTTATTACTGAAGCCATGTTTGTTTACCTTGAGCAGTCAAATTACTGACTTGAGCAGTCAGTAATTTATAGTTACCCCTCAGCCCCTTATAAACACTACCTATGATGCTGACCAGTACTGCCTGTTTCTGATATGGCCTCAATTATCTGCCTCTTTGACTGTCATTTCCTATCTTATGCCTAGATTTYTGTATTGCTGAATTCTGTTAATTCAAGCTTTTTGCAAAATGAGTTTTTTCTGTTTTGTTCTCCATTTTCTACCYCATCTATCACAGTGGTGTCCATGACTGGGAATAAGAGGAATTACAGTAATGTGAATGCTAATAAAGATTGATAGGAAAGAATTAATGCATCCGAAAAACAGTAAAACATAAGTGTGTAATTTTGCCCACTGAGGTGATTTCATGCACAAAGATGTTGTAAGATCTATGGTTTAATCATTTGTTGTAAGCCTTTTGGAAACAGTACAGTAAACAGACTTGGAAATTCCTCATTATTATCAACTCCTCCGCTATATATGGGTAAATATCTCTTATATCAGAAAGCTATGTCCATCAAACCATTATTAATGTACAGAAAAAAAAATTGAAAACCTCTTTGAGGAAACATTGTTTTAAGTCAGACTGACTTCTACAGTCTTATAGTGCAAATACAGAAATATTTCTATTGATGTAGAATAGTTATATTTTCACTTATTTAATGAAAGGTGGTAGCAGTTAATGTAAAATAAGGCAGAAGTACCTCATAATAACCATGACAGGTTAAGCCAACCTATATAAATCTACATTAATTGTAAATGTATTATGAGAGAAATAGATTGATCAACTGAATATRAAGCAAAATTTTCAGATTTTGCTAGGCTAAAAAACAAGAAATGGATAAAGAGATAAATTGTTAATTTCCTTCCTTAGCAAAATTGCCTTCTCCTTGTTTCCATCTCTCCTGTCCCCTTCACTTCCCAAAGTGATATTGGCAGGACTCAAGCCAGGAAATTTTCCTACTTTGTGGTGCATTACAGAAGTAGCCTGAGAACAATTGCTGAATTAATGGATYTTAAATCCATYGGTGGTACCRGTACTGAAGGAGATACAGAACAGAAAGCTGATCATTACCTAGAAAAGTCTTGCAAGGCTGTAATTCCTTGTTCCTATGAACTTCTAGACTTGCCTGGAGGGTCTRAAAAGCTTGGAGCCTGTTGTGTTATCATTTCTATTTCTGTTACTCAGATATATTTTCCCTGTGGTGCATGTTACAACTTGGGAGTGCCCAGTCCTGTGAAAGATTAATTATCAGGGGTATATAAATCAAAACCCTTTCAACMGAAGTCACAAGAAAATCTAGTAGAAGAGAATGTATTGACATTACAGAACAGTTGCTGTTAATATGTAGATGCCTTTTCTCTATAACTTGTGTTTTTAACGTGTTCATCTTTTGAAACACGGCTGAAGTCTCCATTCTGCATCTCATTTCCAGATGTGATGAATCTAGTTTTTCAGTCAGTATAGGTTCAAAACTCAGTTTGAATGGATACAGTTTGTCATTAAAAAAAAAAAAAAAAAAAAAAAGACATAAGGACATAATTAAAATTTATTGAAGCTTCTTATTCAACCCTAAGAAGTTGAATACAACAGACCAATGTTGAATGCAACAGACCAACTACCTAACTTTAAAAAATGGTCCGTATATACCTAACTTTAAAACTACCCATTGTCAAAGAAAAATATATATTGGCATTTGAAAATAAGTTACCATTCACACTGAGTTGAAAATTCCTTTTTTAACCTTTTAGCCAGAGTCATTTTCCTAAGGCTACGTAATATTGCAGCACTTTTCCTAAATATTTCCAGAGTTTTAGCCAAGCATTCTCTGATGTTGGGATCTTGAAGACAACTACAGAACAACAAAAGGTAATGACTTCTGACTTATGGACTCATCAATGTCACGGGTTAAGTGGTTTAATTGAAGCTCTGTAAAATGTCAAAACAGAGAAAAGGTAGTGGATAATATAATTAAACTCATCACAAGGTTTTTGCAGAAGGGAGGGAAAATGGTCCATTCAACCTTACCTTTCATACTTCTGGCTTGTAAGAACTAATGCTGTCTCATCAAGGAGAGGCCAAACATAAAACTCATATGGAATGAYGTAGCAAGATCCTCAAATTATACAATTGAGTAATAAACTTAAAAAGCTGATTTTAATAAAGGTTTAAGAGTAATGAGGSAACAAGGATTTGCTGTAAGATAACATTTCATTATGAAACTCAGTTACACAGCAAAACTCTCAGTTTTCCCTTGCTGCCTTCCAAGAAAATGCTGAGACTTTCCAAAAGACATTATGCTCAATTAATCCCTGGTGCCATCGARGCATGCTAGCTGTGTGTTTCTCCTCCAGAAGCATTCTGTACACAACAAAGGTGGCTGGAAAATTAGCACTGCTATCCACCAGTAACTCACTGGAGTAACTTCACAACATTCCCTGTGTGCTCTCCTGGGGCATTTGTTTACACACAAAACCAGATAGCATTACTGACTTTCCTTGCTCTTTATTTCCTTCCCCTTGAGATTCACTTTTTGCTTTTTCCCCTATGACCTTTGCAAAACCTGCTGAGAAGGAAGGGTAACTAATCCTCACTGAACCYGTGTTCCTCAGTCTAAATTACCAAAAGGCCTAACTAAAAACTGGCTCTAGTATCTCCATGCTGTGTGCAGTAACTTCTGTCTTGTGATACAATATGGACATAAATTTAGCTCAAGAACACTTTGGAGGGGAGGGTTGTCTTTTCATTACATGCTAAATATCCATACATGTCTTCTAGTACAGGACCTGAAGGCATTTCACCATGCAAATAGACAATAATGATAATAAAAAGAAAATTTTCATCACAAGRAACTTGATTAGTTGTCTGCATCCTGGGTTACATTGTCAATATCTGTATAAAGTTTTGCAATTTTTGGTTTTTTTTTAAATACAGTGCCAGTTAAGATTAATTCCATATTTCCCCTGATTTCTGTGCAGATATATTTATGGCTCTGTATTGCAGTGAGTTCCTTTAGTTGTTGTTTGAAATGCATCTCTAAAATTGGTGTATCATCCAAAATTTAAGCTTATGGAAYCTTCACAGCAAACAATTGTATCTGGGTAACAGATTGTTTTTTAAATGGAAATGGAAATTATCAACTACGTGAGTTATTTCTTGTGTTATTCTCACAATGCAGTGCTTTGAGTCACATGCTGTTAGACACTTACTGTGACATGCAGCATTGTTTTTCAAGATACCTACAGCTCCCAAAGGTATCATCATGAGAATTAGAGGTCTCAGCAGTTTTTTGATAGGACAGGATTTAAAGCAATATATACACATTATTTTCTTGTTTGAACATTACCCCTAATGGCATATCCTTCTATATTGTCTTTTCTCTCATCATTCATACAGAGATGAGGAGAGCTTCTAGGCAAGCAATCAACTTGTGGTAGACCAGTTTTGAAGAACAGATTATTCAGTCACTTGGATGTCTGCTCTGGATCAGTAGTATCAATTCTATAGTGASTGCACATGAGCAGGAATAGGTTTTCTTTTGGGTTAATTTGCAGAAAATTTTCTACATGCCACAGTGACCCAAATTAASAATATAAGCTTTTACTTTAGTACTGTCATTACTAATTTGGTCCAAGTCCTTATTCGGACCCTATTATGCAGTAAAGATTGCTGTTTATAGTAAAACAATAATTTAAGAAAAATCAGTAGAAGAGACTTCTATGGCAAAATAATTGTCCATACATACATAAACAACAACATAGCAAGAATGTGGATTAGCAMCAATTTAATAATTTTTTTCACAAGTTTATAGACAGATTTGCCCTAGCCAAATTGCATTTCAAGAATAATTTATAAGATTTGTGTTGCAGCACTTTCTRTGGTAAATGATTCTGTAGGAACTGATTCTCCATTCAGCAACAGGCAGAGATAGTGYTTCCACAATTTTATGTAGACTGTTTACTTGGATTTTCCTAGAAGTTCTTTACATGATTGTGGAGGCTACAGCATTTGGACCATTCTCTATTGTTTGTTACCAATTGCTCTTCACTTTCTTGAGAATAAGACAGAATATGGTTCAGTTTGGGATGAACATGGTGAGAAAGTACCATCAAAACAGGCAGATCAGATATGCATAAAYCACTGCAAAGCATTAATTTACCTACTATCACCTTAATGGAAAATTAAATCTGTCTTTCTTTCTAYTTCATTAGTATGTAGCATCTTCAAGGTGCTGATAACAGACAGTTTGGATTTTTTTGTAGTAGAGACGAGTCTTCCATTGCAGGAGGGAGAATGTTTCACCTTCTCTGAGCTTCCCTGCCTTCATCCCCACCATCTCCCAAAGATAGTTTTTTTTTTCTCTTCCACTTTTTCTCCTGTGAATTTGCCCAGCTGTTTCCATTTATTACCAGATTCCCTTCTSTACCCTCTCCACACAGCTGATGAACCTCACAGCACTCTCCTCCTGCTTCTTCCTCCCCAGCAGTGTGCCCAGGGCACCTCTCTCCYTCCTCTTTCTGCTTTCCTGAGTGAGAGGGTGGCTCAAGTTGGGGGTCACTGTCCCTGGGGCTTGTGTGGCATCCTGCTCCTGGCTAGGAGAGATTCCCAGCTGACCTTGCAGCTTTTCCAAACTCCTTGTCCCTCCCTGCCACTCACAGGCTGCTCCGTTGGAACCGCGGGACACAGAGACAACAGTGCTGCGTGCCAAGGTCTGTGCCAGGGATATCGCTAATGGTGATGGAAAACTGATGCTGCTTCTCTGGCAGGACATCCCACTTTAAGGCACTCATCCACACATGTACATGGCATTTTCCAGCACAGCAGCTCCTTAATGAGCCCACTGCTTCTCGCTGCCTCACCTGTTGGTGTTATGCACACAGACACTGCAAACCAACAAGGCTGCACAGCCATAAAAATGCTAGCAACAGATAATGAATGGGAGACTTCAGATATAAAGGAAGGAAACAAAATCTCAGCTGACACRATAAGTATTTCTAAAATAATAGTAGGGGTCAATCACGAATTTTCATCCTTGCTCGCCTACATGAGGGTAAAGAAATACTGCCTGAAAGTAAAAGCTGATCTTTGGAAACTCATGAAAAGAAAATATTTCACCTCTCCACTCACAGTATATAATTATCTCATGGCAATAATTGCCTTGTGTGTCACTGAGGCCAAGTATTCTGTAAGATGCAGTTTGTACAAAATACTTGTAGTTATCTATTTTGTAAGAAGGATAATAATGGCAAGCTTCAGGCTTTAGGTTAGTCCCTGTTAAAGACAAGGAGGAGACCTGATATACTGACTCTTTAGAGAGATTGAATATTAGGCCACAGAGACTTACTGTCTGATCCTGTATAGCAATTTCTACTGTAAAGAGAGAAAGGAAGATAAAGAAGGCTGGAGGATCAGGAGGAAACGTAAGGAATGAGGGAGAACGTCTATTATAATAAAATGAGAATAAAATATTGGTAAAAAAAAAGGTTGAGCTCATGTTTAGGCAAACTCTCTTTTACTTTGTTTCTGTTTAATGTCTCTGTGAGGCTCTCTAGAGGTTTTATTAAAGACTATATATTTACCTTTGTTTTAGAGAAACATGCTTTCGAGGATCTTATTATTTAACTTGGAAGTTACCTCCAGTGTTTACCTAGATGATTATCAATATACAGTAAGTCTGACTTTGATCCCAGTTCCATTTACAGTTATATTGATTTATTACTACAACTAATTAATCCTAGAAAGTAATGTCCAGCAATTAGCAGTTTGTGAAGACCAGATATCATGTGCTGTTACAGTTACAGAAACCATATATTATAAAGCCCATTACTCGTGCACCAGCCACAAAGAAAGAAAATTATTTAATTTTGTAAAATGTATTATTGAAGAAATATGACTCAAAGATGTTTAATTAATGGATAAAGTGRGAGTTTAATTGATGGATAAAGTGAGTATAAGGTTGATTGACCATTCTGAACATCAAGGTAAACATTTTCTGGGGTTTGAAGAACTTTTCTTTTATTTTGATCCTTGTATCTTTCAAGGTTTCGTTACCCTGCCGGCCAGCCTCCAAGAAAGAAAGAACAGATTTAACCCAAAATACTAAGGCAGAGTTAATGTTCTATGTGTTACTGACCAATCTGAAATTGTAGCTGGAGGTAGTTGAGCCCTGAGAATCTGAACGAAGTGTCACAAAGGGTCACAAAGTCGATCAGTGTCATCTCATAATATGCATTTGAAGCACAGATATTCTAATCCACCTATTAAAGTTACCCCTTCCCAGTATTTGCTGGGCTCCTCCTTAGACCAGGGGAACTTGATGTCTTTYAAAAATTGCTCCTTTAAAAAAAGTCAGACTGGAAACAGGGTCCCTCCTCAGGAATCAAAAATATTGACTGTAAGAACAATATGTCCGCTCCCCARTAGTGCTCCAGTTTTGAGTTTAACTGGTAACTCATTGTTTTGAGAAAACATAGCAGGGAGTGCCAGTGAAACCTTAAAACAGAAAACCTAGTCAGAGACAGATCTATTCCATGCAAACATCCATCTCATTGAGTTACTTTAGTGTTTCTAAGTTTTGTCAGTGATAATGCAAGACAGAAATTGCAACACAAACAAGAGCAAATGTATCTTTATTTGGGTTACTCAGCTTTCTATCCTACTGTTTTCTCCTTTATATTAGCCCCTCTTCCATGCCCCAGGGCTCCTTACCAGCTCCTCATTAAGGCATCCACCTTCTCGTGGCTCCCTATCAGCCTCCTGCACTGCAGCAATTAACCCGTTGCAGTACCAAGTATGCGACTCTCACAGCATTTATTCAGATTCTAAATGTGCTCTCATTACATTCCAGCTTTTAAAATCAATTTTGAAGGCAACACGAGATGCGTTGAAACAYGTCAGATTTTTCCAAAAATGGGTTRTGCCATACTGTTCTCATAAYTTTCTTTCATAAATAATGAGGTTTTTCTAAAGAAAGAAAATACAATAGATCTCGCCTCTCTGGTATCTGTAAATCATATTTTCATTGCAGGGGGAGGGGTGTTATCGAAACTGGAGAAAGCAGAGATCAGTTGGAAGAACTGAGARGATGGAAAAGAGGTGACTGCAGGTTGTACTGAAACAAATCTATTGGGGTGGGCAGAGATCAGTAGGAAAGTCCTACACRTAGTGTTCTTATTATTAATAATTTYCTAGGGCCCTATTTTCATTAATACCTGCACTGCACAAATGGGGGTGTATGCAAGTGAAATTTTCTGATTGCACAAAGCTAAGAAACAATACCAATAATGTCTTGTAGTGCAAGCAGAGAAAAGGGAAGAAAAGGAATGGGATGGGATATGGTGAAATCTGGGAATGTAGCCTCAAGATGGTGCACTTCAGAAAACAAATAGTGAAGCAGTGAATTTAGGCACACAGTTTGGGTGGGTAGCACTGCTTCAGCAGCGGGCTAAAAGAAGAGATACAAGTTAGGTACTTAAAAAATTTGAATCACTCTCCTTGCTAAGAAAAGGTGACCATGAGCCTTAGATAAGCTGTGCCTACATTAAAAAAAAAAAAAAAAAAAAGTTTGATGAGGGAGAGTGGGAATGTGAATGGTGGGCTTTTTCCCTAATTTTCATTGGCTGACTTTGCTCTGGCAGAGTACAGGCAGACAGTTCACAGCCTGGGTCACCCATTTTATTGCACCCATGTGCAATACAATTAATTCAAACTGGGACAAGCACCAAGAAGGTGCACGGGGAGGAGGARGAAGGGTTATCTAATATGGCAAACTGAAAGGGCTTCCCTTGTTTACACAAACAAAACAAAGGCTGAAAGGGAACACAACTGTTGTCTGTAATTATACAAGGAGGGAGAAGAGCTATTTAAAGGATGATGTTGACATAAGAACAAATGGTTATAAAATGGCCATGAATAAACTCCAACAGGAAATTAGGAGGAAGCACTGGAATGATATCCTGGAGCAGCCTTCCAACAGGAGCAGGGGAAGCAAGAAACTTGACTGGTTACAGCATGAAACTTGAGCACTTCATGAAACCAATTATGTGATGTGAAGTTGACAGCAAAAGCTGGGGTTTGAACTTGATGCAGGAGGTCCTTTTAAATCCTATTTCCTATGCTTCCAGGGGAAGCTGATTTAAATCTTCAGCAAGAAATGTCTTAGATGCTGATAACAGTAATTAATACCTTACACTCCAGTAATACCCTTCCATCTAAAGACCACAAAGAACATTGAACRCATGTGGGAATTAAACATCTAAATATCCACCTGTGTTGTTTCTGTTATTTTGCAGCCAGGAAATTGTGATGCCCTGAGCAATTCTTTTGGATCACTGGGAAAAATCTGTAAAAATGAAGGATAGACCTCACAGTTCTTCTAATTTAAAGAATAAACCTGTAGTTTTGAAAATTGTCATCATGTTTCCAAGGCTTTTTAATTCCAGAAAATGTATGAATTGTACACAATTGCTTGTACAAAGCTATAAGCCATATGCTGTTTAGCTGAAAATGTCAATGAGCGAGTCAGCAACAACACGAAAATGAAGGTGTTTGTAAATGTTGCATTCAAAAAACATTTAAAAAATGAGAGTGGTCCTCCAAAAATGTGCACATCTTCAAAATCAGAACAATGCAGTATTTCACACACATTAAATAACGTGTCACGTAGCTACAAACAAGAATCATATAGCTTGAAAAAATGTTGTTTTCCTCTTGGGGAGTTGGAACAGAACCAGTTCCGTGCGTGTTAATCCCACTCTGACTTCCACCGGGAAAGGTGCCAGGGGTGGCGAGGGATAGAGAGCAGTCATTCCCTGGCTCTGCTCCCTGCCCTGAAACCCTTCCCTCCCAAACCTGCAGAGCCCCAGCCACAGCCCCAGGCATTCAAACAGGCACACAGAAGAGACTGAACACACTGGTTTGGTTCTTTTCTGAGGGCTTAAAATCCTCTGTCTTATCTCTACTCTTCAACTTCCATCACATWGGTCCTTAAGTCCATCTGATTCCTTGCTTCCACTGTGCTGATCTCTCACTGGAGAAGTGTGATGTACAGAGGTGCATTCAAGGGAAGAGCTCATCTGCACAATTCCCTCCCACAGTGTCCTACTGCTTCTTCCACTGTCATGCCAGATGCCAGCTGTGGTCCCCAAACAGAGCAGTAAGGCCACTGCCCTCTGCTCCTTCAAATTCCTCCACTCTGCRTCCTCTGCTAGGGCCTTTAGAAGCTCCAAGTAAAGGTGAGACAGATGGGCTTCCACTTCTGTGTAGAGCCATATCCTAAAAGAACTGGCTGCCCAGAAAAATAAGTCAAAGGAAGCCACATGTGTAGCTGAGCATGGMGTCTGGCAGCAGTGGTGGGTAGAGCCTGTTAAAAGCAGGTGCTTGAAACAAGACTGAGTGTGTTGCCAGGATAAACCAGCTCTAAGGACRAGGACTCAACAAACCTGGGATAGAAGCAGTGTTTGTTGGGTGAAGGGATGGAAGGGAAAGGCACACACAGAATTTGTCAGGCATCTGAAACCATTCATTTCAAGAAAGCCAATTACTTTCTAGGTGGCTAAAATTTACATACGCTTATTTGTAATTGGGAAAGATATGACTATGTAGAGGGCTGATTGTTAGASTGGCCCCACCCTCCACGTGCTGCTTGTTCTTCTGGACTGTAATCTTTCCAGTGGAGAGAACACACAGCCTTCCTTTTCCAAAGYTCAAAACAATGAGACTGTGATCCTTATAATAACATACAAATAATAAAAAATAATAGGAATTCCTATACACAAAAAGTCCACATTCTGCCCACAAAAATATATGCTCTGTTTAAGTCAAAGAAGATTGCATGTGTGTAGCTGAGCACAGAAGCTGGCAAGGAGCCCACTTGTGACTAAGTCATGCATGTGAGGACAGAACAGATCCCATTGTCTCTGAGAGCTTTTGAATTTTTCTTTGTTTTTCTCTAGGACATGAATTACCTAAATTGAAAACCAGAATTTTTATCAAATGTAATGTGCCTGACAGGGAACTTTTAATTTTTTTTTTTTTTTTTCAGATCCATTACCACTTTTAAGACTGCTGAGAGAAAAAATAATATGTCTACAATCTCTTCCCGTAGACCTACTCAAAGGAAGTTTATCTGTTGGGGATGATGCCTAGAGCAGCCTCTGATCAAGTTCTGCCACGATTCATTTCATCCAAGACAAGGGATGAAGGGTTTCCTCCTTTGAGTTCCCCCACAGACTTTTCAAAGCCACACTTTTCCACACAGGTACTAGAAGATAGAGGGGAAAGTGCCTTTTCTGACTATTCTCAGAGTACAATACAGTTTTATTGGTCTTCCCTTTGTTTCTGCCACTGCCCCTCTTTAAGGGCCTTCTAAAGAGCAGAGTCAAATATAAAAATTAATATGGTTTTCAAACACATGATCTTTCAAGCAGTTTTTCTGCAGAGTTTAGAACGGTGGTGCCAATTTCTTCCGATTTCTCCCTTTTTATTGACAGCATTACCTGTCTTGCTAGAAGATCTTTGCAAAAACTCATAGAGAAGAAAAGTGACAGGAAGTCCTTTCCTTACTGAGCTGGAGAAAGATGATAGCCTGACAGCCTGATAAGGGTATTTAGCCTAAAATCYCTTAGTGGCTGCTGTTTCTGACCTGGAACACACTGAGATTACATCTCAGATCATCATTTTTAGAAAAACGTGTACACATTTTTGATTTGAGAATTTGCCTTGGCTCCAGACAGGTCTCCTAACCTTCTCTCTAAAGAGGAGAAAACTAGAAATCCTGAGGAGTGTCCTCTGGGCTGAAGGAACCTGGGACCAAACAACTCAACAGCCTTCTAGTCCCCTTCCCCATTTTTCTCTCACAGCCTCACCATCCACCTGAGAGGGCTCCATTGAACAGGCAGAAACAGGAAATAAAACCCAGCTTGTGTTAACAATCTTTATCTGYTCACTGTCTCACATCCAAAACCCCAATATCAAAAGCAGAGGTGTGTTCATTTTGGCTTCAAAGTAGCTCAGGCAGAGCAGAAGATAAAAACTTGATAAAAAGACAAGAAATTTGACAAAAATCCTCAGAAACAGMAGAACTGATGGTGAGCTGATAATGTATGACTTAAAGGTATTTTATCAACATTTGATCATACTGGGGAGAGAAGGAAGCATTAAAGGTGCAGTTGTTTACTTATTATTTTCAACTTTGGCATTCATTTGATACATATTAGAGGACTCAAATGAAAGCACCTTAGTGTTTAAGAGATGCATTTTGCTGTGAGTTTGTGGGAAGTCTTCCACTTGAAGACACTGGAATATTTTGCTTTGAAATGATCTGTGGGGTTTTTTGGTTTTTTTGTTTTTTTGTTTTTTGTTTTTTTGTTTTTTGTTTTTTTTTTAAGAATTATAGGATTTAATTATATTGATGGTCTGCTGGCTTTGTTCAGTCAGAAGTTAACGTGAGCTGTCTCCTGCTTTCCTCTCTCTTCCTCTCTCTCCTTTTCCCCCATAGAAGATTTTGCTAGGCATGTACATCCATTTCAGAATCTAATCATAGACAACTTAAATCTTTCCAACGTTACCCACATTAGTAATTGCAAAATAATAAACATGACAAAATTCAGATTAATAGGGCATCCTGCACAACTCTGATGGCGGGGAGAGCCCTCTGGAATTCTAAGAGTAATAGGTCTGTGTTTATTTCTCAACCGACGGCATAATGTGACTGATTTACAAGAGTTTAACTCAAGTGTTAATCTGACAGTGACGAAGAGCTTCTCAGTGGCAGAATCACTTACACTATCATATTAGTTGCCTCCTCTATTAAAGCAGTATGGTCGATAATTGGAATGCTTTTATGTCTAGTGGTTCTGACAAGGCTCTCTTTAGGTCACATATGGGCGGTCTGGCTTGCTGCACAGCTGAACAGTGGCAAATGATTTAAACTGAGAAAGTATTGTTCTCCTCGTATTATGGAGCAAGGGCAGTTCAAGGAAAGTAAGGCTCTGCACCGGCTACCTGCTGGTGTGTAGTAAAATAAGATGGACATGATACTGGGTTGGGAGTACAATTAAATCTATTTTGCACCAATGTGTTGGTGGACAGATGAGTTTCCACATGGCAGAGCTTTATGATCTTTAAGGTAGACTGAACTAATAGATTGGTGTGGAGCGCACTGAAGTTACTAAGGATGAGAAAGCAAGCAGCAGTACATTTGAACTACAGGTTTCTCATATGCTCCACRTCATGCTGAGTTTTTATAGCTCCTGGCTTTCAAAAAGCCTGTTTCAAAGAGGTTTGCGCTAGACTGGGCATGCAGTTTTGCTCTGCAGATATTGTCGCTACCGATTTAGTGGAATGCAATTAGGAAGCCTAAATTAAGTGGTAATGGAGAACCAGCTCTTGAAACTGGGGTTTCCACGGCAACCACTGCTTACAATACAGCCTTCAGTTAGTTTTCCCACTTTATCTGCAAAATGCACAATTGAGCTTTAAAACAGCTTTGTGCTGAAAAGCGCACTGTAAACAACTGTTTGCAATGAGAGTTTTACACTGTCTTTAAATACAACAAGCTATCAAATAAAATTTATTTGTCCACACTAATAAAAAGAAAAAAAATTAAAAATCCACACAGTACAAAAAGAACGCAAGGGTCCAGAAACTTATTATTCATTCTGGAAATTTATATACAATWAAAAAATTCAAGATTTTGTGGGTCCTCAATTTGTCTTTTAAGTCTTATCATTATTCCTCAATTTTAAGACGCATAATCCCATATCTCTCAGTAGTGAGAAGAACTGAGCGTTTTGGTACAAATACTGCATTTATCGCAATAGCAACACCATATAGTTATAAACTGCTTTTTGTCTAATATGAACTAATAAATGTGCATTTTCATCAGGCTTCCTTTAACATCTAGCAATCTTTTACAGATTTTTTTTATTTTCCTCTTTATGATACAATATTATATCCCTCACAAATGTTCTTATTTTATGGCAAAGCAACACTGTGCCATTTCTGAAATGCTTAACATTCTTGATTGCTTTAGGATCGTAGCCCAACTTTTGCATCTTGTCAGAGGCAACCACAGGTGATTAAACATGCACAAAATACAGGAAAGTGGAAAGGACAATGTTAAGGTCATAGGTGAAATTGTATCGACCACCCTTTTCATGATAACCCCATCAAAATGAATCTCTAAGCTAAAATTGTGAATTTGCAACCAATTGTTCCTCTCTATTGTACAATTGCAAGTCTTGGATTAGTACTGCCAGGTGATTGGTAAGACTTGAGAGTTTGGCAGTTTTTAATTTTCCTCTTTTTTTCCCCGTTCTTATACTTCTTTGTTTTCATGAAGATAAAAATCTCAGAGAAAATATTGCGCAAACTTGCCTGAGATAATTCTGGAAGAGACATCATGCAATTTTGATTTTTGGCCTATCAGCTGATAAGCACTCTTTTAAGGAAGCATTGTTTTTGGAAAAAGACAAAAAGCACACCAGCAAAAGCTCCCCACAGCAAATCAAAACAGACCTAATTTGTATCTCAGCTGAAGTACAGCAGCCCAAGCATCTTGCAGCCTCTCAAAGCTGATGCATTTTGTGTGTCTGTGTTTTAGCAACCACTCTGGGTCGATGCAGAGAGAAAAAGGGTGTGGGGGTGAAGGTGGAGGGAAGGGGAGAGGAGGGGGAGGTGTGGGTGCCTTCCCTCAGGAGCCTGTTGGTTAGAGGACTTCATCTTGACATCCACAGTCGTGTATAAATCTGGATTTGATATAGTCTCCGCAGACTTTGAACACRCCAGGCAGGGAATCTTGCCCTTCACAGTACGGGTGCGCTTTCAGATGGGGCTGTGACTATTCTGATGTGCTCAGAAGAGCCCTTTCAGCGCTAACCGAAAACAGAGTGAGGATGGGAAGGCTGATTGCAAAGTTCACATCTCCTCTGCTGTGTGCAGGTGCTAATGGGAGTTTCTCCTGTGATGGGTAGGTCATAAAACACACAGCTGCARAGACCGTGCAGGGTGAACAAATCAAAGAACTCAGTAATAAAAATGATGTGTGTGCCAATATTATTTAATATTAACTTGTGAAAACTGTTGAAGAAACACATCTTTGTCATATATCAGAATTGGCTCTAAAGCCGAATCAACGGATTAATAGGGTTATTTGTAATGATATTGTCCTYATAAAGGCTTTATTATTTAGGAATCAGAGTTGGAAATTGTAATTTCTTTAATGATTTTTCATCACATAAATTAGCCCGCCTCAACTCCTCCGTCTAGAAGGCAAGAGGAGAGGTTGAGCTGGTCCTCTTCCTCATTCTTACACAAAATCTGCTCATTTGGATGGATCCCAAATTTTAAAGAAACAAGTTCCTGGAAGAAATGCAGAATGCCAGTGCTCACAAGACTTTCACAGGGCATCTCGTTTCAACACCGACTGCCTGCATTTTATCRGAGTACTAAAGGACACATTGAAATTATTTTGTTCTGGCACTGGCATGCGTTGTGATGTGTATGCATTCAATTGCACTTGACAAATCTTTGGGGCAAACAAAATGGTCTAATGTAAGGAAATATCTTAACATATTCCAAAATGACATTTTTAGACCAAACATGTGTTCGATTGATTTGCCTTCTCCAGAGATCACTTTTGAACGCAGGCCAGCGATAAGCGGGGGGGCAGGCTCTCGCTGAAGGCCAGGCGGGTCAGCCGTGCTTCCGCTGGTATTTCCTGCGCTGCACAGTCCCGTACCTAACTGTACAAATAGCTCCACATGGCATCCTGAGAGCGTGCCAGGGAATTTTATGATCGCACGCCAAGTATGGTTGTCAGGTTCCACTCCACTGCTGTGTGTGTATGTGTGTGCTCATATGTGTGTGTGGCTGAAGCTAACTTCAGACTGAGTAATTACCATAATCCAAACAGGGCCTTTACCATCTTATTTGCATTCAGCCAGCAGTGCTGTTTTTATCAGCACCACTACTGAATTGTTGCAAAGTTTTAATTATCTTGACAACTCTCCTTTTTTTTTTTTTTTTTTTTTTTTTTTTTTTTTTTTTTTTTTTTTTTTTTTTTTTTTTTTTTTCTCTCCCCTCTTGGGTTGTGTTTGGATTTCAGCAGTCATCCCCCTATGGCAGCAATCACATTTCTGCAATGGGAAGTTTTCTCACTTTTTCTTCTAGTAGTTATAAGCAGCCACAAAGGCTGCTTAGAAGGGGGCAGAAATGGAGGGAGGTTGTATTTATYAGTTAATGCCTAATATTTTTTCAGCAAAAGTCACTCCAGATGCCTCTTTTTGAATTGCACTTGAAGCCCTGGCGTAACTTTACACGTGTGTGTAAGCTTGCAGAATTGAAAGAAAACCATTTCCTATGCAGAGAGATACCCCCTTGCATAAATGTTTGCCAAAATAGAGCTTTAGTTGTCATGTTTTCAATATTTCCATAATCTTTTGATTTAGGATTAGTATAAAGTGTATCATGTCACTTATATTTGCTCTTTCTCAAACACCCTGCATTTTCAGTATTTGAATGCTGTTAGACAAATTCAACCTTGAAATAAGACACCGTTTCCTAGCAGTAAGGGTAATTAAACACTGGAAGAGCTTACCCAGGGAGGAGGTGGACTCACCATAGCTTGGAGTCTTTAAAATGAGATTAGACATCTTTCTGACAGACATTGTTTAATCCAACTTCTTGGGAAAGATTCCAGTGCATGTGTACAGGGGGTCAGACAAGATGATTGACAAAGTCTGTCCTGACTTCTCAGCCTGTTGGTCTAGAAATCTTACTTCAGTTATTGTTTGATTCACTATTACAGATCAATTATAACATCTACATACAAAAATTGGTTTTAGGGAATACTAAGATTAAATAGGTTTTAAAACTTTGTTGCCCACTGCAGACAATAAACCAGTGCCTGCTGGTTTTTGCACTACCTTTTGTTTTGCTTTTATAAGTAGTTACAAATCACAAAGGTTAATACAGAATGAAATACTTCAGCATGAGGAATAGAAGGCTTTAAAGCTTAAAGATTCACAAGCAGAACAAATGTAAAAATGATTTCTAGTCTGTTGGCATCACAGGTACAATAGATGCTTTTTTTAAAAAGCACGATTAATATATTTCTCTAACCATAGAATATTATGACTGTATTTAGCATATAATCTCTTACAAAGTTTGTGCATTAGATTGCATATAATTGCCATCTAACAGTGTGGCAGTATTAGGTTCATCTGAAAGGCAAGCAAATGCTGTTTAATAGTCCTTAGACATTTCTTTTGCTTCATTTTGGCCTCATGAACACCTTATCCTTGTTTTCCCTTTAAAAGGAAAAAAAAAAATAAAGGTAAAAACCATTAGGGATTTCTCTTTAAATCCAGCAATCTATGCATACTACTAAGAATCAATGCTCTGTAAGCTGTCTGGTGTTCTGCAATAAATTCTAGCTTTTATAGACTTTTTCTGGGCCAGGTAGCTGTTAATGCCATAGAAATTGATTATTTGTGGTGTTCTTATCACTGCTTAAAATATCTAATTGCTTTTTCTCCACAGATTTGGATTTGGCTTGCTTGATGCTGGACGATTAATGAAGGAAGCCCTAACTGGACAAATGTTGGTCTCCTGAGACAATGTGTTGTTGATAACAGGTCTGATTTGAGCAAGTCTAGTCAAATTCAATTTTAATAGTATTTAAAGGCACACACAGGACACATATAGCTGAGCTTTCGGCTGGTCTGTCTGTTTTTTACGTTTGTTGTGTTGCCAAAGCTTATTCCCATTAAGTATTAAACTKTGCAAAGCAGTAAAGACACATACCTGTCAGCTGCAGAGACACAAATTTTGCCTTGGTATAGCAGGTTTTGTTCAAAAATTGCCTTTGCTCTTTCATGCTTATGCAGACTGGAATATTTAATTCATCACTGCATGACTGTTCCTGCGGAGGAATTATTGCACTCTGATTATTTTGAACCCTAAAAATTATTGATTGAGGTAAAGAAGAGACAAGAAGGCATTGCAATCAGYTCTCAATCTAGTGAGGGCAACCTTTTTAAAGGCAGCTAATCCTTAGCCTAAAAGCTGTATGCAGTTGCTACTGCCCCTGTAGGAATTTTCACACAGCTGTGCCTGCATCATTTATGTGAAGTTAACTACAAAACGTTTTCCACTGCACTRCCAAATCAAGATAACCACCAAACATCAAGGCACTATCTTATGGGATTGCTGCATTGAGTGTGAAATTCAGCTCACAGCTCAGTCACAGCTCCAGATGAGGAGGAAAAAGGTCTCACATGCCACCAGAATATTGGACTTCAGGATGTGTCCCTTCTCATGAAGCCAAAGCGATGACATGTAGAGTCAGTAGGGTCTGGAATGCTTCCCTCCTTTCATGAGTTCCTGTTTTCTTGAGAGAGGTAAACCAGAGGGATGCGGAACTTGCATCTGTGCACCTTGGACCCCTTCTAGCCACAGTGCTAGTCTTGTCCCCAAAGAGGATTATTGAAAGAGAGCCAGGTCCCTGCGGGTCTGGTGTGGCACKGCACATTGTTTTAAACACCAGTTTGCAGAAAGTGACTATTTTCTTGTGTGATGTTTCTTGTCTTTTGAATACTCTGTAGGGAAAGGTAGAAATCTCAGAGTGGGAAGCAAAATGGATGGACATGGAAGGCCTTGAACACCAGGTCCATGCTCACGCTCCAGCATTTATTTGTAATCATAGCCCTTTTTAGCAAAGTGGCCCCTGGCCAGTTTGGGACCTGGAGTCCTCTCCTCTGGCTGATGCTAACAATATTTGATTCAAATAAATCAATAACTCCGTTCATATCTTTTGCAGCATTATCACAGTCACAGCAGTGATGCTGTAAACTGAAGTTTTACCAAACAACCCAATAATGGTTTAGGCAGGGTTCCATGCATGAGRACAGCCTGGTCAGCTCTGTCTCCAGACAGACAACAGTCTGACTTGTCACTGCCACCTTGCAGAGACAGCCCTTAGACACGGTGCTCTGAATCAAGATGCTCCCCCTCTGCCACACTTTAGGAAACAATTTAAGATCTATTAGTCTGGAGAAAACAAGAAACATACTATATTTTTTTTCCTGCTGCGCAGGGACCGAGCACTAACCTAGGATGAGTTCATCCTCYTGCAAGGCACAGCGTGTTCTTGTTTATCCATTTCAGCCAGATTTATGTTAAGATAGACTGGGTGCAAACAACTGGTTTTGTGAACATATGGACCAGTGAATTCCACATATATTTCAAGTATTTCTACRAAAAAGGCAGAACACACTAGAAATYTGCAGTCCTGTGAGATGKTTGCTTCTCATAGACATCTCTCTGTTCAATCCTGCAGTAATTCTCCAGCAAAGCAATGGCTGTGTTACACCCCTGAGGGACAGGAGCACTCTCCTTTTTCTCTGGATCAATGTTATATGCAAAAGGCACAGCAAGGAAATCTTTTTCTCAATATTGTACCTACTTGAGGCTCCTGAAGGTGTGATTAATTAGSAGTGATTAATTAAACCATGAGTCATGACCTCCTTTTTTTTCCTATTACATTACTTATGAACAAGAGGGCAGTCAGTGCAGTTAAATGGTATGAGATAGCAAATTTARTGGAAATAAAAAGAAATTGTTGCATGTGGTCAACCTATGGGATTTCCTGCTACAGGTGACCATCTGATAAATAGGGTTCCTTGACTGAAAAGAATAGTTGTTAATGCTATTACCATACCAGATGGAACCATCACTGTATTTCTGGGACTTCTGGGTGTACTGGGAAGGCAGAAGTGAGTCCTGCTTGGCTAATAAAGTAAGAGCAAATGCTCCATGTGCTGGGATGTCAGGCAGGAGTGYTGTTCTCTGTGGACAGCAGCACTGCACTATTAGCTTGATCTATGACTTGCTGCAGTTTGGTGGGTTGTTTATTTGTCTGTCTTTTTAATTCCTCTGGAAAATACTGTACTGGCTCTCTCTGTTGACTGAATGACCAGGCCTGGGCAGAAGACATAGCATTCTTCTTCTCTGACCTTTATATCAAAATTGATTAACAATAATTCTTTTGCAGAAAAGGATTGACAATAAGATGTGGATGTTCATCTTTAATGAACTCCAGTCACCAAGTGGAAGCCAGCTAACTGATGATGCAATTGAGCACCTTCTCAGCAATAGCTGAATATTAATCCTCAAAATGGTAAAGTAATGCTGTATTCATAGATAATATGAAGAGACACTTGTTGCTCTAGTTGGATTTTTTTGTGTCCCTCCTGTAATTTTTTGGGACCTTTCTCATTAGTGGCCATAGCAGGATGTGCTGGCTAGTATTTCCACAGTCAGAAATGTTATTAATAAGAATTAGAGGCTGTGTAATCCTGTCAAATATTCAGAATTTTATCTTTATGTATTTTAATCCATGTAAAGTAAGAATTTCACTCATAACTTGTTTTTGTTTATTATCATGCTTGCCATTTTAGAAAAGAGTTCACTGGAAGGTGTGTATTTTATATTGTTCTCACTTTCTAATGTAAGACTCTTTTATTTTATTTAAAAGACTCTTTGTTTTCAATTATGAAAATACTTTCCTGATCTCATCAAGCCAAAAAAAGATGAAGYGCTATTTTTCCTTTTTGTTTGTGACAATACAAATTAAACACACCTATGGCAAACCAATTACTGTGTTTATTTTTTTTTATACAGAGCAAACCTGTTAACTGCAAATGTGAAGARATGAAGCAAGCAAAAAAGACAAAGTGTGAAGAGCTTTGCTGCCATATTGTCACTGTATCAGATAGTTTTAGGATCGATGAATAGGTATGTAAGAGAGACTGTTATTCTACAGAGAAGAGTTATTTCAAAGGAATAAAAGGGGGAAAAAATTAAAAGGCACRTCAGTACACAGCCACTATATGATGACAATATTAGAGAAAGAGCTTCATTTGTCTTCTTTGAATTTTGGATGTTTGCAGTGGAACAGTGCTGCTGAGAGATCTGGATAATAATGTCMTTGATCTTATCAAGTGTTGCCACAGTACCAGTATTGTCGTTTTCTTGTTGGAGTTACCCATGGAAGAGAAACCACGCTGCTGTACAAGTTAAAGATTCACATTCTGTCCTTCATTTTTGCACTTCACRTTATAAGACTCTTTGTTAACTGTAGAGGTAATAGAAATCATCACCTTTGTTTAACCATGAAAGTGTTGGTTTTCAAATTACTCAAAGTTTTAATTATTGTGATTATAACATAATCCTGCCACTATGACATTTCACATGCAGATGTTACATCAGTGAAAAATCACTTGGCATAACAAAAAGTTTTTCTCTGAATATTCGTCGTACACTGGAGATTGGGAGGTCAGGACTTCTTACAGATAAGACCATCTATTGCTGTGTTTCCCTCCATGCTGCATTCYCTTCCTGCCTCATATACTAAAGTGAGAAAAACATTTCCCTCACTAGGAGGGATTCAGTGGTCAGGCACTAGTTTTGTGGTTTTGGAGCTGTACAAGACCTGTCTACCCTGCAGAAAATACGGGGGATGTCTGGGGGATGTCGAAATCAAGTGCTTGCTTTAAATGCCAGAGGTGGATGAGTTCTGGGAAGAGCTGAAAAAAAATGAGTAGATTAATTTGCACTTCACAGAAGTTTCTGTTAGAATAGAGACAGAAAGGGACTGAATGAGGCAGGAAGAGAAGCAAACATAGAGGCGAAGTAATGGCAAAAATTAAACATTAAATGTTTCCTTTAACTGCAGTCAGAGATGRGTATTATATTTGACCAAATAACCAAATCCTCTGCAGCAAGTCAGGGCTAAGGTTAACTCCATTTTTTTATTACAATACCTTCAATAGAAAGGACCCAGGCAGTTATTCTCTGTGTACAAAATAGTGTACTAGCAGCACTAATAGGCCAAGCAGATTTTTTTTTTTTTTTTTGTATTGTCTGAGTGGTGTAATATTTTACTGTAAATATAAATAGAATACTCACTCACCTTATTCTAGCTCCCAATGTACTTTGTAATGAACCAAGTAATTTTGACAGAAAAATGTTGACCAACTCCAGCCTAACAGAATTCACATAATGAGCTGAATACTGACACAAATCCCATCCATTAAAAAAGTCAGTGGTATTGCATTTGCTTTCACAATTTGAAGGATAAAGACAGAAATGCAAGAGATGTAGTAATAAAAGCCATGTGGTCCTAAAAGCCATGTGGTCCCTGCTCTTCAAGGGTCTCATCCAGAGCCTCTTAAGGTAATATACATACTCATTTTGATTTTACTAAACTTTGCATAGATAAAAAAGTCATTGAAAATTAATAACAAGAAAAAAATCAGCTAGTTTATATTTGTTGGATTATATCCATAACAAACTTATAAAAAATGAAAGCAGTAGAAAACATTAAAACAGATCCAAATACTAAATTTATTCTAGACTTCAAGATTGTCTCATTTTCTGCCCCAACGTGTGTGATGTTCTGAAAATCAGACTTTTTCAAAGCCTTTATTGAAAGCATTTCTCCTCCCATCATGGAATACTGCATCGTGCTTCCTTCTTGCAGCTGTTCCTTCTAGAGTCATTAATTTTTGGACAAGCAGATATGAATATCAGAGGGCTGTCTAGGATGTACAACCACCTGGGACACCAAAGGATTACAGATTGCTCTCATGGGAGCTGCTGGGTGAGGGGTGGTGGTGGGTCAGGAGAGGGTSCAGCACTCTTCCAAAAACAGATTTCTGAGCTAACCTATATTTTCAGATAGAGCAGATAGATTTTATTCTTACAGAGGATTTTTATCTGAAAATAAAATAAAGAAAGCAAAAGGACTATAAGATTAGATCCTCATTCTGTATTTCACTCAAGGAGAACTGAGGAAAAGACAGACGGAGTGATTTTCTGGGGCAAGTTGAGCCCTAGGTCGAATGGATCTCCTGCCCTGTTCTCACAGCCCTACCCTGGCTGTGATGTGGAAGAAACACGGCCATTAAGAGGCACCTGCAAAAATGTTCCACCTGATTTGGCTCAAAGTGACAAAGCCCAGAGGACGATGTCTGTGTTCCCTGCTGGCCTGCAGGGAGCACGATGTAGCTGATGCAATTCCCGGCTCCAGCACACCTGCAAGGTCTCATTGATCTGCTGTTCAGTGCTCTGAAAACTCAGAAATCTATTATCAGTGGGAGCATGTGCTTATTGATCAGATTACCTGCTTCTGCTCCCTGTGTGCACCTGATTGTGCCAGCAGCACACACACACACGTGTAAATTTGCACACACGTGTGCATGGATGCAGGCACACACACTGGGGTTAGGGGGATGTGTGTATGATAAAGGCTTTGCCGTTTTTTTTTTTTTTTTTTTTTTTTTTTGCTTTACAAAATTGCACATAAATAAAAAGAATGGACCTTCCCTGTGAAACGTGAGCACAGAAACACTCACAAGTGGCCAAGAGCTGCTAAATAATTAATCAATAGAGCAGTGTGGCAGTTTGAAATGTAAATGTGATGGATGAAGGTGTGATGCTTGTCATCAAGCAGAAAATGATGTGACTGGAATGGATAACCCACAGTACCTGCTAACTGGCAAAAGCTTGGACACAAAGATAAAGTAAAGCCATCAGAAAGCAGCCCTGGCAACCCCTAATTCTTGCCTTTGACCCACAATTCACTTTCATGTCTCTGTCCCAGAAGAGATGTTTAAAAAAATGATGAGGAGAGATCTTGGGGTGGGAAAGGGGTGAGAAAAAAACCATCTGAAGAAATGCTACCTGACAAGGCTGCAGGCTACGTTCTTGAGAACACCTTTCTTTTCTTTATGTTCTCCTTCTCCTGTTAAATAAAAATGCGGCTCCTTTTTTCCCTTTCCTTTCTTCCAAAACTCTCCCGAGCCGTTCCTGCAAGTGGTTCTGTGACTCGGGAGCTGACAACAGCCGCATGCAAAGGAACAAAGAATGAGAGTGACAATTCAGAGTGCACGCAGGTGAGAAAGACACCTTTTACTTATCAAACTAGGCTGCAAAAAATGCTCTTTTTACTCAGCAAGCTAGAAATAGCGGTGATCTAACAAGGCACTGATCCAAATTCTTTATTTATGCTGAGATGTAATGCTAACAGGATTTTTAGGTTGACTAGTAGTCTGTGGCCCCTCCGTTCAAGTAAGGAAGCATTCCTCTGATTTGGAAAGAGGAAAATCCATATAATTACCGTATATTATGTGACAGGGAAATGTATGCTGTGATGGCAAAGGGTGACAGAAAATGTCCATCAAAAAACTTGTATTCAGCGACTTCCTATGCCAGTCATTGCATTCTCTCTGTGGGGAAACAAAACATGATAAAATTTAGGTCTCCAAATTTGAGAGAAATTAACTTTTGTAAAAAAATGGGAATTTCGGATCCTTTTTTAACCTATAAAGTTGCAAGCCTGTAAGTAGGATTTAAAAGCTCAATGGCTCCTTCTCCCTGGAAGAGAGAAACCTATTTCTCAGTAAGTGCCATTTAACAAGTTGGGTTCTTTTTTCCTCCTTTGTTATCAAAAGCCCACTCTTTACAGAAAGTGAAAAATACCACAGTTTAACATTAGATTTTCAAACTCCCCAAAATATACATTAGCAGTTAACACCCACTAAAAGTGAAAGCTAAATATAGATATATAAAACAGTACTTTGGCACACAAATAGGCGTTCTACCATTTCTTAGACATAAAATCTACATAAAAGTATTCTTTTAAAATCTTTTGTGATTTTTGAGACCTCTACACACATGAAGCAGCCTGCAGAAGCAGCAGATCTCCAGGTGAAGGCCAGTGTTTCCATATTTCCTCAAATTATTATTTTCACCTGTTTTTTTGTTGACATCAGGTTTTTAATCTTTATGATACCTTTATAAAAGAGTCATGAAGAAAACACATAAGTATTTCTACACCAAAAAAAAAGAAAAAAATAGGTGCCAAAATTAATTTTGAAAGTAGAGAATTAGAGCTTACATTAAAGTAGAATCCTGGCTGGCCTAGCTCCTTAGTATATAAACCTGCTTTTGGTCTGGGACAGGTTGCTGATGTAAATCCATTGAAGCAAAATCYTTCCTGCAACTTGGCTACCAGGACAAGTTTTGAGCAGTGTGACAACTATCTGTGTATACAGGGAATCATCACACGCCAAAAAAAATATTTCCCATTTAGAATGACAAAACTGTGGTCTGACTGGTAATTCTTCTTGAATTTCATTTCAGGGTCATTTTAAGTTGTGTTTTCAGATTTGTCCTTTTGGCCCTTTCATCTCACTCACACCAGGGACACTTCACTGTATATCTTTACTTTCATGGCAGGCATATTCATATTAATTTTTAGTGATTTTGCACAGCTTCACAAATGCAATATCATACTAAGTAGGAATCAGACCTGAGAATTTGGAACAATATGGGTACACTMGTCTGTGGGACAGAGGAATGATCCCACACTTTACATCTGTTATGTTTTAGACAGGATATGTTCATAGATTTGCAGTGTTAAAAAGAAATTTGGTCTAATGGTTCACCAAGATTGATGCTGAGGATAAGCAATTGCTGCATGGCAGTAATGCAGCAATAGTTATCMCTACCAGGACTTCTATTCCCTCATAAACTGCTGTAGAAGTGGAAAAGAAACATTTTAGGACTATGTTGCCACTAAACTTATGGAAGTCCTTTTCTGTACCTCTAATTGATCTCAGCTACAGAGGGCCTTGCAATAGAGCAGTGACAGATTGGGCTGTAAATGTGCATCAGCCATCCCCAGTCCGTGGGCAGGAGAGGCACCTGCTCAGGCCAGAGAGGGTGTGAGAACCCTGTCCTGGTGCCCAGTCTGGAGGACAAGCTGATCACTGCAGAGTGCCCAGCAGGAGCAGAGGTTTGCTGTGGTAGGGATTGATACACCAGCAATTATCCATTAGTGTCAAATATCAGAGAAACAGAGGCACCAGCAGGACTTTGCCTTCTTCTCCCTTGAAGTTTGCTCGGCTCACAGAGGAAAGGGACATAACAACWGCCCTGACAAAGGCAGAGCTAAGAAACAGAGCTGTGTCTTAACCCCTGCAGCAGCCACCAGCAGCTGCCTACTGAAGAGAAGAAGCTGGTAAGCTCACAGCAGAGTGTCCCAGATCACAATCCTATCCTGCAGCAATTTGAAGCTTAGACACTCCCTGAGTAAGAAAATTTTGCCCACCTTGCTGTAGTGATGATTGGTTGAATACATAACAACAACTCTCTCATACCAGCAGTCTTTGTTTCACCCCAAATGTTATGCCAAACTAGTTGTACATCTTCATGAAGAATAACTGCATTTTCCCAGAGTTGATTTCCTATGGCACATTTTACTTAGATACTTTCCCAACACCCTCGCAAATATGTCATAGATCTAAAGCACAGTCTCCTTTTCAAAATGAATGGGTCTGATTACAGGCATATTCATTTTGTAAGAGGTACAAAAGGATACAAATGTGCCTTTCCATCTCCTATAATGTCAAAGTAAGACCCTCTTGCCCTTTTATTTCAATCCCCGCAATTTGAAAATAAAAAAAATGACTTGATTATATGTTTTTTACCATTAAGTGTATAATTGCTTTTGTGTTTTRACATTTAATTCCTCTTACCAAAATACATGGTAGGAATTAAAAGTCAAATCTTTTATGTATTTGATGTACAGAACCTTCCATGTATTTCAATAAGACAGAACAGTGAAACCTTGCAGCAGGTACAGTGAAGCCATCTGAAAATGAAGTCCCTTTTTATACTGGAAATCTGACTGTGGCCCCAGTTCTGCCCTCCCTTATCTAGGTCAATRGCTTTTAAAATCACTGGAAGGTCTGAATGAGTCAAAACCAAGCAAAACCTGCAGGACTTGACCTTTAAAATAGAGCTGGGATTATACCGTGCCCTGTCGGGCAGATTTTGAGATTACAGTCCAGTCTGAAAATGAGTTTTGAAAGCCATAAGACAGGAGTTGGCCAGGCACTCGAGTGTATTGAGCTGGTATGGGATAGCAGTAGTGAGGAACACAGGTCCCAGCGGGGAGGGCAGAGAGCAACCAGGGCATCAGTGGGGTCTCAGCTGGCCCAAGGCTGGCAGGAGGACTCGAGAGGCAAAGCTAACTCTGGGCTGGTGAAAAGGTGCAGCTGCACACAATATGTTATTTATGGGTGTTTCATGTGGGTTTTACCTTCCCTTTGTCTCAACTTTCTCTATAAAGTTTTTTCCACTTCATGCACTGTCAYTCCCTCGGCTGCATTCTTCCCTCTCTTTCTCACAGAGTTCATATTGCTGCTTTTCCTCTGTTCTTCTATCTTTCTTTCACTACTTGTGTTCTTTTTTACTTTAATTCTCTCACTCCTTTCCCCCTGTACTGCATGCCACATTCTCCATCCTTGCCTTAATTTCTGTCCATACTCACCCACACCCTACAAGGTGAGATTTCTTCTGACTGTATTTCCTTCTAYTGGTCACTTCACTGTGATTTATCCCCATTCACTCAAGTCCCAAAACGACCTGACCCTGCAGCCATAGCTGGGATTTTTGCCCTGAGATTCAGATTTATGGAGTCTAGTGCTCTCTGAAAAAGTTTTCTGCAATCTGGGAAGTGGGTGATGTCTGGGATATCAGATGAATTGAGCTTGGGACTGCATGAGCCAGGAATGTTGATGGTAGGCAGTAATGGCAAACAAGAGCTCGGCAATGCTCTTCCCAGTGTTGGTATTGTCACCCACAAATTCTGTCATGCCTTCACTACATCCTCTAACAAAAAACTGATGCTCAAGGAAAATACACTCTCCGAATAAGATTTGTGCTGTCTTTCTCCTTTTCCCAAAGCCAGGGACACGATTTTCTTTTTTTCATCTCAGGAAAGATGCCATCAACAAAGGTAAAGGACAACATACAAGGTGTCCAGGAACAGAAGAGAAGGGAGCAGGAAACAGTTGCATCACGAAGAAGCAAGTCAGAGAGAGAGGGAGAGGAGGGGGGAGAGCGAGAGAGAGCTGAGAGTATCTCCACACAACAGTTGTAAGTGTCACCATATCTCATGGAGACACACTTAGCTCCCCATAATGAAAGCAGCTTGCACTGCATGGGTGCCAACCACACAAATGCTGGAAGTTGCCTCCCTTTGGCCATCACGTGTTTGCATTTTGCAGAGGGAATGAGACAGCTTGGGGCTGCTCCAGCCCAGCCAGGGCTTTCTCCTTCCCATGCTGCTGACAGGGGTGTGAGCGTGAAGGGTTTTTCAGGTGTGTGTTAAAGGTGAATTCAGACACACACGCACATACATGCACATGCACWTGCACATTTTTTCCGTCATTGATCACACATGCAAAATTTCAATTTCAAAATTAGAAAGGAATGGTAAGCCCACAACAAGTAAATCACATAATTGGCCCAAGCCTATGCATTTAGAAAGGCAGAAGATTTACAACAAAGAGCAGACTTACAACAAAGAGCAGACTTACAAGAAATGGATCTCATGCCATTTTTGTTAAACGAGTAACTGAAAGTAATAAAAGTCATTGATTTATACCTGTATCATCCAGACTTGGAAGAAGTTTCTTGATTAACGTTTAAGATCAGATGTCCTGAATATCCTGGGTTTGTTCGTGTGAGTTGCTATTTTACCCACAACCAGGTATCATTTGAAAACTCTGTATCTTCAAAAACCTGTATCTTTTCACAAGGGACMTGCTTCTCAGCAGCTATCAATTCAAGGAGATGCTTCAAAGTTAACAACTTTTCTTCTTTTATGATCACACAATTCTGAAATCAGGAGGTGCAAGACAGGTGCGAAGTATTGCTTTCTTGCAACTCGTACAGGGTGACCAAAGTCTTCAATAGGTCRCCTTGGATGCTACACTATTTCAGAATATACTTGTATACAAAAAAAAAAATATTAATTTATGCTACTCAGAAAGGATACTCTGTTCACACCAGTCACCGAATGGCTTTGGGGTCATTCACAATGACCTTTTAAATATTTTTTTTACGGCAATAATGTCAAACAGCTACAGAATTTACTGCTGTCTAGCCTGAAAAGGAGTTGTTTCTCAGAATGGGGAACTTGGGGAAGATGTTTTCACTCAGCTGGAAGCTTTATGGGGCAGATTTCACCCATAGTCCTGAAGTAAATGTCACCTCCCTTGAGATTTTGAAACTCAAAGAATGTTCAGCCCCAGAAATCAGGTGATGAACCAGAACTTCAGACTCTCAGAAACCAAACACTTTGTGCTTCAGAGAGATTTGGTTTGGTTTCATTTTTTCTCCATTTTTTTTCCTTTTTCCTTAATTTTGATGGATGATGTTTTGTTYTGCAGTGAGTTTTAATGCGTGTAGCTGTGGAACGTTTTCAATTGTCGCAAACAACAACAACAAAAAGCAATATTTCAATATTTCTCAAGAAAAGGCTTCAAAGGTTTCAGATCTTTTTAAAATGTTTCTGCTTTATTTTGACGTGGCATAAAAGTTTTGTATGCAGTCTCGCATCCGCTATTGTGACAGCTGTATTTAATGAGTGCAAAATGATCAGAAAAACATCCTTTACTGTGGGTTGCCATTGCCAGCAGATGACAGGAGAGAGGCAGTACTGTAATAACAGAAGCGATGAAGTAGTTCATATTACTACTGATGAGGTATTTCTAGCTCAAACGCCTAGGTATGCCTTTTGAAAAGAATGAATTGGTCACATTACCTGATCGTTTCATCAGGTTTTGTTTCCAAGTGCGTTCTGAAATAAAATTGTGCACTCTTAGCCTCAGGTCACGAAGTGGTTGGTTGCGACATGTTATTTGGGGATAGCACAGKCAGTTTCCATAAGATGAAGAGGGAAATGTCCTAGTCTTGTCCATAAATACTGGCCTTTCCATCAAACTAATGCTAAACATGAAAAGCAGATCCACAGATAGGCTAGAAATTAAACATTGCACAATATTTTTGATTTTGATTTTATATGCATATTTAATATCAGAGTATTTTAGTCCAAATTGAAGAGACTATGAACATAAATCTAAATGGATTTGAAAGGCAGGGTATTTCTTTTTTCAAAGCTTCGTTGTTCCTGACTTCCTCTGGTGACTGTTAGCTTATCATGCCTTTGTACGGGAGATCTAAGTGCTTCATTCTCTCTTGTGTCTCCATATGGTACCASTTCGCAGATAGTCTTCCTTTGGTCACAAGATGACAGTGAGAATGGATTGTCAAACTGGACCACTATGACAATTTACTCTGGGGAAGGAAATCCTGTGGGTGTTTAGAAGCTTTAGTGTAAGTTATATTTGATTAACTTATCCTWCTACTGACAAATAATTAGGTCAGCAATTAATTTCAAAATGCAAATGTGCTACAGGCCTTCACATTTTAAGAAATTCCCTTTGTCTTTAGTTTCTACTTGTGTTAAAGTCTTAATGGATTTAGCTGAGCGAAGAAACAAAATTATGTTTTCTAATGCTTTATTTACTTGGTTGAGTTGGACTTTTTCAGCAAATATTGACAGCAAATGTTTGTTCAGAAATGATCATGTGGGATGGAATTTAATTGAGTAAGGAAACAGAGGAGTAATGATGAACCACTAATTTTTACTTATGTATATATATATATATACATATATAATAATTCTTTTTCCACACTTCTGCTGCAAAATACTTATCTACCTATCATGAAATAGGTAAACCAGAGGGTCAGGAGCAGATCATAGTGGCAAAGGCATTAGCACCTGCTTAAGCAGTCAAAGAAACCAGAGTACATCAGAAAAAAACCTTATACTTAATATTGCTACAAGTGTGGCTCAAAGAAACGTATCTACCAGCCTATCTCAGGGACTTTATTATTAAACAAACACAGATTAAAGGCTCAGCCCTTCCCAAGAGAAGCTCAGGRGAGTTTTCTGTTGACTTTAAGGGAGTGAAGCACCTAAGTCTATGTTTTCTGTGATTAAAATAATGCAATTTTTAGACAATATTCAAAATAAACAGCTGTAAACAAAACCAACTAGTTATCCTGATGTAAAATCTGAATGAATTTACGTAGGTGGCAGAATTATATTAGAATTTCCTATGAGTTGTTTTTCCCAACTGTTTCAAGTCAGGAAGGAGAGCAACTATTCAAAAAATTAGATGAGGGTTTTTCACAAAATTTTTACTGACCTGAAGAACCAAGGGTTTGTTTTTTTTTTTATGCTTAATGATGCAAACCACTTTGGAAGACATAATGGTTAAAAAATACATGTTTTGTGTTTTCTGGGTTTTTTGGTTCAAAATGGGACTTCCACATCCCATTCACTTAAATGAGTAATGCAAATAATTACATGAGGAAAAAAAAAAAAAAAAAAAAAAAAAAAAAAAAATTAAACATCGCATTTTTAGGGGATTTTCAGTTTGGAAGGAAAACAGAGAGAGAAGGAGGAGAATTACATTGGGTCAAACATGTCTCATGCATACGGAAAAAGCTTGCTTTCTATTCTCCTCCAAAGGATCACAGCCAGGACCCTCTTTCCCTCTTAAACAGCACTGGAAGAACTTTGAAGGTTCCACTAGGTAGGAGCAGGCAACACAAGATTGAAGCTTGGTTTTGAATGAGGGAGAATCTCTGTCTCTCTCTCCCCAGAAATAAAATCAGAACTATATCTGGGTAGGAGAGGKCAGAGCTGTCGGGAGCTGAGCAGAGAGAAGATTTCTTGTAAGTCAGGGCAGTGATTGTGYTGCTCAGCTCTGCATTGGTAGGGACCACCATTAAAGAATCACTTTGCAAAAAAGATGCAGCTGCCTTCAAAAGTGTCCAAAAGTGAGGAATAGGAATGACCAGAAATTTGGGAAATGTCTCCTGAAGGGAAATCTGAATTGGGGTGATTTCATCTGGAGAAGAAAATGAGTGGACATAAAAATCAAAGACTTCAAATGTTAAAAGCCTTCTGGGGAGAAGCAGGAAAGAGTTTGTATTTCAGGACTACAGCCAGATGACAGAAGGCAACAGTCCTATATTGAAACAAAGGAGAGTAGGGTCAAATGTTAGCAAAAATTTTCTCACAGTGGAGACACTGAAGCTGTGGAAATGATTGTTTATGGAGAGTCTGGAATCCTCTCCCTGAAGACCTTTGAGAATAGGCTGCATAAACTACTATCCAAAATAATGTGAATATAGTTTTGAGCTGAAAACAATTCCTTAGCACTTATTACACTGATATTTTAATTGATTTTAAGAAGCTGATGGAACTCTTGTTTTTCTGGTAGTATAAAACAAACTTTTAAATTCATCTAGGGCAAGAAACATACTATGAGTGTCCAGCACAGCTGCCATTATGAGTGAGAGCAAATGCAGATGGGGTTTATCTGCTGAAGCAGGACAGACAGAATGGTTTCCTTGATCAAAGGTGAGCTCATTAAAATAACAACAACAAAAAATAAGCTTTCATTGATGAATAATCTGGCATTAAATACTGTAAAATAAAGGAAGTCAATATGCCATAACTTTACCATTGGAGGTGGAGTATATTCAACAGCTTTTAGAATTGGAGTCACTATGACTTTGACCAAGCGGAGAAGTACAAGGCAAAGCAATCTCAAACCCTGTTCCAATATTAATAGAAATTTTATATAGTAGCAATTTGGCAAAAATACACGGAATGCAACATGTACAATGCAAGTTGGGGGGAAAATATTATTTTTTCCAGGTWGTATCTGTATATTTGACAAAAAAAAAAATCTTAGAAGCACAGAATTGCAGAATATGATGAGTTGGAAGGGACTCACAGTTGAATCCAGCTCCTGTCCCTGCATAGCACCATCCCCAAGAGTCACACCTATATAACATTCACTGCACTCTTAAATATAAAATAAGCAAACAAATGTCTGGTCTTGTTTCAAACATAAATCTTTCCATTCAGAATGATCTCTGGAGCCACCTGCAAAAGTGCTAAGTATGTAGCAAGGTAGAAAGAATTTTGAAATATTGTCACACTCTAAAATTAGGACATTTCGCATTATTTTATCATAGCATTTCTGTCTGTTTACATTGAAGCATCCACACTAAATATCCTAACCTTTTACAAAAGCCTTCTGCTGGCTTCTCTTCTCCCTTGGCTGCTTGTGTGCTAGTGCTCTCTTTGTCTCACACAGGGAGTGGCACACCCCACCTCACACGGTCTGTCTTTCTCTCTTTCTGTCATCCTTGGGAGAGAAGGGATTTTCCTTATCCTGTAAAATGGTGTCTGAGGATTGCCTTGTGGGGATCAGAGGGGCATTTCCCTTGGGATTTCCAGGGAATGGCTCAGGCCTGATCAGTATTTGTTTCTCCTGTCATCCGTTCTGAGGGGCATAATCCCAAGGAAATCAGTGGGGAGTTTTAATATGGACTTTGAAGGCCAGATATGCCTAAGAACATAAAGGTAATTAAGAAATTATTCCACTGAAGCTTTCCCAACAATCTGGGGCTGGCTGCTTTTTGAAAAATAAACTAAAATAAAAATCTCTTCCTTTGTTTTTCATGAATGTCAGATGACARATTTTCATTCTTTCTTATAGCCTAAACCACATTTGGCATACAACTGCAAACACAGGTTCCAACTTCAGGTAAACTTGTTATGCTAAATCCTCCCAGTGGTGTCATTTGGATCCCAAGAGTAGTTTTGAAGTTGTCCTGATTCTTTTCTCATGTGGTTTCAACTCCAGTAAGTCTTGTTCATCTACGTGAAAATAGCGGTACAACTGTCTTATTTAAATAAGTAAAATTCACAAGATTTACCAAAAATTACAAAGTCTGACTCGGTGAACTTTTTTGAGAAACATCTAGCAGTCTGCTTAAAGTTTTCCCTTTGTAATACAGTATGCATAGTGTGGCATTGTAAAAGGTCTCTTTTTTTTATAGCAAGGTAGAGTCAGACTCTAGGTTGCCTGGTGTCACCTCAAAGCATGGATCCCCTCTGCACCCTGCAGCTGCCCCACAATCTGTCTTTGAGTGTCTCCCATCTGCTTGGGCCCCTGACATTTGGCATCCCTTTGTTTCAGGGGCCAAATCTCCAAACCAAGGAAGCAGATAACAGACTCCAAAGGACCCACTGCCTTTCAGAAACACGCTCTCAGCGGAGTGAGGAGAATGTTACTCTTGAAATTCTCTTCAACACTCMAAAATCCCTACTTCAGGTGTCATAGCCACTTGCTGACATAAACATCAGGTAAAGGGTACCACAGAAGATGTTGAAAAGTAACAGAAAGAAGAACGATACATTAAGGCAGATAGCACACCTTAATGTTTTGAGAAATAGCACAGCCACACACAAGAGCCAACCAGAAAATAAGTAAGGAAACAGAGAGGAATTCATTACACACTGGTCTGGGAAAGGATGTGAGGGGAGCAGCTTCCTTTTCCTCAGAAAACACATATTGCAGAGTCTTCATCCTCACAAGAAAAAAATTAATATGAAGCCATGAGAGTGATTACCTCGGCTGCTCTCTTCCTTACCACCCTAGTCAGCCACCCATGACAACAGAGCCAGTTAGAGAGTCCCAACCGGCAAAAGGATTAAAAAAGAAAAAAGTAAAGTGGAAAAACGCCTCAGGCCCCACACATGTGACTTCACAGCAAAACCTAGAGCCAGCCCTGAGGGGTCTGGTACAGAGAGCGAAGTAATGTGACTGTGATTAGGATGTGTGGAAATTAGAAGCCCTCTTGTTTTAAGAAGGCAGGTTATCTACCAAGCCTGCTCTTCGCTTCTTTCAACTGTAATGTGGTGAACAAAGGCTGTCTGTAGAAGATGCTATATTTCTCTACCCAGTCTATGTCACTTAGAGCTTTTTATGCTAGACTCGTTTTAAAAACTTCAATTTAAACCAACATGAAAGGTCCTTAAACAGTAAATAGCATATTATATCAAAAACAAATAGATTAAAAAGTGAACAACCATAGCCAGTATATCTCTTTCCGGAGGAGTTTCACTTTCTACACTAACTAAAACTCTAAGACTGGCAGATCTGGGCCAGAGGTTTGTAATGGGCCTTTTACTTTTTTTTTTCCTCCCTCTCCAGAGATAAATAATCAGTTTTAGAGAACTGATAAAAAGAGACAAGAATGAAAAGTGAGTATGACACATTTATGAGAAGGATTTTCATCTGTTTCTTAAATACAGTACCTTTATTTCAGATTGTATTTAAAAAAGAGATGGGAAAGCCAACCAATTTATGTTGTGCTGCAGTAGTGAATACATATGAATGTATGGAGCACAGCCTTAGAGAGACAGAAAATCCACCCAAAATTTCCTGGCAAGTTGAAAAAAGTTATGTTATCATTCAAGAATCATTTATTTGAAAAAGAAAAACAAAAAGCAGGCCACATGATTGCAGGCAGCAGAGAATAAAAACACATTGTTTCCAGACAAATCCCCATCAAAGACATATGACTCTGAAGTCAGAATACCTTCATATTTTAAATTTCCATGAGCGCTTTCAAGAAAAGCTGGAGTTCTGCTGTAGGATTTGCCTCACACTTTTCACTACTGATTGATAGCAAGAAGCAGCATTAGCAGTATTTCCCCCACATCGTTCCTCTAAAGCTAATGGAGTCGAGGATTCGTTACTTGATCTAATGGCAATAGCTTTCCAATAGACATGCACAGAATCATTGATTAGTTTGTCCTCTTCTTGTTTGCATTGGAACACTGTTCAATTTACACCAATTAAAGAATGCTTGGTTTGTGTATTGAAGAATAATTAAGGGATAGAATTCCCTATAGGCTACTAAAAATGACATCTGACTGGAATGGTGATTACAGCATGAAGACAGCATTAGTATTTAAATAGTTTGACTGCTATATAAAATCATTACAGCACCTCACCATGAAAAAGAGCATTAGTTAATTTTGCCTATAACAAAATTAGTTGTATGTATTTGCCTGGTCACTTTAAGTAAATTTGACAAGGCTAATCTTAAAGAAAGCGATCCAGGTTTGGTGGAAGGAGCAGATAGAGCACTGTTTAAAGTAATCATCTTGATAGATATGTATATAATCTTCAACCAAAATACAAACAGACACAAATGAATAGCAAGAGCTTTGTCAGAGATGCTCAAATCAAATGTAAATATTAAAAACACATTGGTTGCTAAAACTGAAAATTGAAGGGTAACTGGCATGTTAATTATACAACAATCAATGTTTCATGAACCATAAACACACAAGAAATCCTTATTTTTCTGCCACTGTGGCTGTCAAACCTTTGCTACCCTTTCTAGCACTGCATGGTACAAAGAATCATGGGAAGCAAACAGGCATCGTGGAAGGAATCTTCCTTGCTAGAAGGACTCCCCTGTGAACTAACCCAAAGGATAATAAAAATGTTTAAAAACATTGGACTAGCACAGCTATGGAATGTCTCCTTCGACGTTTGTTTTTTCCTTTGGATTACAAAGCGGAGGTGAGGTTCATTCTTGAAAATAGTGTTGAAGACAGAGGGCTTTTTATCTTCTGTTTAAACTTCTCCATGCATATTAAATTCTATCTCCTAGCCTTAGACTACAATGTCTCCAGTAATGGTCCACGCAAAACGTGACAGCAACATTACCGTAACATAAACTGCTCGGGGCCAGTCCTGAAGCGTATTTACATTTCCATAGCCTACTTAAATATAGAGTGTTTGTTTTGCTAAACTTAGATACTGTAGTATATTTTATAAGGTCATCCGCCTGCCTCAGGACCTCACATTGCAGCTACTATCCTTGCTATGAGAATTTATGCAGTTTCAATTGAAGGTTGTCAACACCCTCTTTAATTCAGCAAAGGGTTCTCTGTGAAGGAATGTAAGACTTTTCCATTGAAGCCTCTAAGGGCATGTAGGCATGTTTATTAGCATGTCCACATTGTGCAATGCACAACCGTGTCACAGATGCCCAAGCTYCCAAGCCCAAGTTCCAAATGAGGTGATACATCTGCACAGCACAATGCACCCTTTTTTGCATGGCCAACACCTCTGGCCAACCTGCAGAGCTTCCTTGCAGATCAAATTAGTCTTTGGCACCGTGCTGTTCTGTGAACGTGCCTGGTTCCACAGGCCACTTATGGACATCTTCCCTACCTTGTATTTCACAGGATGGATCTGCCCTAAAATTAGGTTTGGGACAGTACACTTCATCACATATTTCATAAACTGACTTTCCATGGGGTTTTGTTCCAACATTCAAAGTCTTCTTTTCTGGCTTTTGTTTTCATGTTGGGCAGGTAGTTCTTGCTTCTGTACCAGACCTCCTGTTGGGATCTCCACTATAATCTGCCTGACTAGACCTTGGGCTTTCAGGAGAGAGACTAACGTTTCTTTTCAATGAATAATATTCTTCTGGAACAGGGCTGATATAAGGGTGTATTCTTCCTTCCACCCACGAGAAGAAAGTCCATTAATTTCAATAGAAACTCTCCATGCAGAAAAGGGAGAACTGTGCCCCAGGGAACATTCATGGAAGATTAATGGTGAGGAGAGAAAAGTGATACAGTACAGGCAGAACAAAATCAGAACCCACCACACAAATAAAACTGGACAAGGGTTCATTTTTTAAAAGTCAGTCAGAAACGGCAGGAAGGCTTTGAAAAAAAAAAAATCAGGGCTGTTTCAGTGCACTTTTGCATACATTGGCTTTCAGGAGACATGAATAGAAACCTAACAGTAACTCTTTTTTCCTACCTCCTTTCACAGGTCTCACTGGCAAAGAAGGATTTAGCACTTAATTCCTGTACTTTTATGTGGCAAATTAGGAATTTGCACCTTAAAAGGAAATTGCTTTTCAAACTCCCATAAATTCTGGATTTTATTTTTTTAAATGGTGGAAAACAYTCCCTGCGTTCATCCCAACACATAATAAATAGCACTCTCCATTACTTCTCCTCAGAAAGGTGTAGGAAAGTGGACCTGGCCAAAGAGAGGTGTTTATCATTCCTCCTGAGGAGATGCTAAGGGTCTGGAGCCTGTCATTAACCCTCTTGTCTCCTCAACCCTTTTTAGTTCAGACTAGCACATTTGCTCTCTTTCCCAAAATCAAGTGTCTGTTGAGAAAAGTATTTAACTGGAGACTTGGCTACCTGATGGAGTAGGGCCTGCTGGCACTGAATAGTCCACACCAAAACTAGAATAAGCACGGAGCAGCAGTGTGGTTGATTTTTCAGTTTACCATCGGCTGAAAGTAAAACCCCTACACCATTTTTTGGMATCATTTTAGACAACAACTGCTTGGTTTGTCACTGCACCAAAATGGGAGAAAGGTGGTGAAGGAGACTGACACAGCATGAGAGACTGTAGCAGGCAGAGGCTGGCAACTCAGGCAGGAAGCACTGAAATGCAGATGGTTATGCTGATCCCAACAAAAGGATGGTTATGCTGATCCCAACAAAAGGTCCCATCTCTGTGGGGCTTAAGACTGAGGTGGTGCCCTCCAGACTGGGACAAAGGACATGATCAGAGAGCCTCTGAAGATCTTTTCTTCATGAGGCCAAGACAAGGCTGAAAAACAAGAAGTGTTCTCTAACAACRTGGCACTGGCAAACACAGCTGTCAGCAAAACTCCTCCCGTTCTGACTGTGAACACTGATGGGAAGAGGAGTGCTCAAAAAGATTACTACACAACCTTACTTGTTTTAATTTTGAATAGTTTTTAATCATTTATGGCCTAGTTTCTTTGTCTCTGCACTTCCTAGCATGACAAAAGACCAGAAGCAGGTGTTGGGATGGCACTGTTTTTTCTCATTTAATCTGCGAGGCACCATAAAAAACAAACAACAAGCATGGAGCATGCTCTGGATTTGTCTGAGCGTAAGTGGCTCAAATACTAACATGTGAATTCAGTAAAGTTTGTCTGTGGAATGGAGATAAATTACAGCAGCAATTGAAGCTGAATGTGATATAGAAATCCAACCAACAGAAGACTGTCTGGAAACAATTATTCGGAAAGCTGCTGACCCTCTATTTCTTTAAAGAGTTAAACATTTGGATCGGTTAACTGGCAGCTGCAATAATAGGCATATGCTCTAATCTTTGATCCGTAGCTGAATTTGCAACCCTTTGTATGAGAAGCAGATCACATAGATTTGCATATTTTTAAGGATCTATAGGAAGAAAAAGAAGAACAAAACCTTGCTTTTCCAAGATGCCACTTTGAGATCACACAGAGTGTCATGGGTCCCCCCAAGTACACTAATGTTCAGAGACGGTTACAAGACTCACAGGTTTTATAAATGGCCCTAAACTGTGACATTAACATCTGAAGATTAATCAAAATTCCTCCTAGGAAGGAATTGACTGCTGCAAGCCAAGGTTGCRCCATAACTCTTAAGAGAGTTACATATATCTATCATTAAGGTCTCATTTTGACATCCAAATTTGTGTCAGAACTTTCCTAAAATCTTAAAGAGTCCAGAAGTAATCAATAAATTTTAAAATGCCTTGTAACCAAATGAGAAACAGTTGACTATATTCAAGTGCATGAGCAAGTAACAGATCTATGCCAAGGTCTTGACATCTTCTTAGATTTGGCAAAATTTTTCAGTGTTGATGAAAATTCTGCAGAGGCAAGACAACCACGAATCACCCCATTAACAGAATGGATGATAACCAACCAACTATTTTGTGTTTAAAGTTCATTTCTTGCTCATTTTTGTATTCAACACCAACTGAAAGATGTTTACTAATCACTAATTTTGGATCAACAGTCCAAAACTTCGGCACAGAAGATTTTCTCCACTTGGTAGTATTTCCTCAGAAAGTAGGTCCTACAGAGAGAAGTGAGCAAAATACTGAGTACTGTGAAGTAAAGAGGTAATCATCCCTGCAAATGTCCTCAATTGTAGGGCCTGYTTCAATACAATTTTTACTCGATTCACACTTAACAATTTCTCTCCTGTTTCACCTGCACAACACTTTTTGACATCAATGAAGTTKATGAGAGCAGCTATTTGTTATTTGTCTTTGGATATTTCCTATCTCCCCAAACAAAGATGCAGACTACTGCATGGGACTATGCAGAGATATATGAGAAAGGCAATGAAGAGAAGTCACTGTCAAAAACAATTCTGTGTAGCTCTCTTATAGTTCCCCACAGTCAGCCATGTGAGGCATGGAGGATTTGTAGAGAAGGTAGAAGCCTGACTGACACAAGAAGCAGCATTTCCAGGCATTATCTGCCTTGTTGTGTGGGCAGGCATAACTTTGTGAAGTCCCGGCAGAAATCCCATAAAGAGGAGAAGAAGGAATTGCACATTCCTGGGTCAGGTGTAGTAAGGAGAGGAGCTGATGCAGTGGTGGGTGTGATCAGAACTTGAGCCATCAACAATAGCTTCATTATCTTAGAGAGGGAGAGAGTAGAGAAAGAGAATGGCATCCAAGTTTTAATGAGAAAAATTGATTGCTGGTGCAGAGGTTTTGAGAAGGGAYAATCCTGTGTCCTGGTGGCACACACGGTCCACACTATGAGCAGACTCATAAACCCAAAAGCCAAAACAAAGGTTTGCTGCTTTTTGTACCTTTCCAACAGCATCAGGTACTCTTCTGTCACCAGCAGGGACATGCAAAAGGCTTTTCAAAGTCTGGAAACATTATTAAAATAAAGCAAAAGGCTTTTCAAAGTCTGGAAACATTATTAAAATAAAGGGCCATATTTTGCCTTGTTTCTTTATTGGGAAGAGTTACAGGTCTCTATAGGACTATTCTTCATTGTTGTCTTCTGTGCTTTGTATATCTTTGGGTGTCTCYTCCTAATGGTCTCTGAAACTAAATGCCCTTAGTTTTAGGGCATTGTGTACACTGCTTGATTTGTGAGAAGGCAGAGTGCRAAAATGAAGAGATAGAAATTGCCTTATCATGCTGTGTAGTATGATTTCAGTTACTTCACTTAGTTATTGCTAACCATATTTTATAAATATCAACACATTATATTTGTTCTGGCCATTGAAATTATGCTTTCAAAGCAATTCAAATATGTGTTCTGATATATTTTGTCAATATTACAATTTTACAGAATTGGCTATATCAGTTAAGAGAAACATCTTAAAATTGCCTCTCTACAGTTTATTCTCTGTATCTTAACTTTGTACAGCTCTACAAGATCMTTTTGCTCATGTGCTAAGTGGGATCCTAGTATATCACTATATTCAGTCAAAATATTGCAGATAAAATAAGAACATCTGTAGATTATGAAAATGAGACCAATAAAGTTGCATTTCTCTTAACATAAAGCAGAAAAACTGGAAATCATTTCAGTAAAAACAGATTAGGAATGGTATGTTTGGGAAGCATTGTTATCATTTTGGACTAAAGTAAAAGAAAAACGTACATCAAAACAGAATTATTTACCTTAAATTAAAAATGTTAATAAGCCAAGACATTAACAAGGAGATAATATCACCTTAGTGGTTTGGTCTAAGGCAATTGCCTACACTCCCTCTGTATTTGAGGGAGAAAGAGAGACTTCATGAGTAACAGAGATTTATTTACATAAGGCCATGTGAGATACCATCCTAAAATGGCCATATGAAATGGCTGAACAGAGATCTGGAGGTGCCACCCATGACAGACGGGGAAAGAAAAGTTACCTGAGACTAGATAGCTAAATCTAAGAGAGCCACAGCAAATTGTAATGAATTCTGCTCTGTATGTGAATTCCCAAATTTTAGGAAACTAATTAAACCCAATTGATTTCTGAGGTATTTTCATTTATTATAAACAGAAGTCCTAAGAGCGAGCATGCCTGTTTGTATCTTGGCATAGATTTCATAGGCTGGACTTCAACTGACAGCTCTGGAGTTATGAATCTTGAGACATATTTTACTTCAATTTAGGAAGTTCCATGAAGCTCAGGACCTTTTATCTATTCACAAAAGCCTATGAGAAATAGAGCTGATTGGTGTCAGATTTTAATTCTTCATTTGAAATAAGAAAGTTAGTGAAATAAGGATACCCACAATAGGSTTCCTGTAGCTTTTCCTTTCAGAAAGTTAAGACAAATCAACAGCATAAATGCTTTTCTCTTTGGTTGATGCAGTCATGGAATTGATTTCAGATATCGTTTCCATATCGGGGCCTTAGGCAATTATAGTGAACATCAATCTCATACCATACCATAGCAAAGYGTGTCTCAAATCAGATATATGTATCTTTAGTGGCTGCAGTACAAACTAAGATAATTTCTTGGGTTTGATTCTACAAACAGAACAAGTAATCAAGGTTCATTGAAATAAGTTTGAAGTCACAAAGCTCAATAGTGTTTGTGAGCATGTGTTTTCAAAAAACTGATATTTCAAAACTTCTTTTGATATACCTAGACTGAAGGCCAATCTACACTGGCTAGAAAACCAAACAGGACACGGACAGTATTTGCCCCATTTCTGATGTTCTAGTTCTGTCCTTCAAAATAATTAAAGACTGGATTTGCCATACGGCAGGTTCTGTCTTTCTCAAAACAGAACRGGAGTGGGAAGCAACAGAAATAAAAATATATAAAAGAAAGCAGAAAGGGGAAAGGATTGCTGCAGGCCTCCAAATTCCCTTTATGAAAGACAAAGGCTTTTACCTTGACTGAGGGCAACCCCACAGGGTAGGATACAAACCCCACTCCTGTTGGGGTGTGACGCTGAGCACTCACCCTGCTCTTTGCTGTGACGTGTCAGGGGGTGGATTGCCACAGCACCAGGGAAGGGTCTCCTGCAGAACCAGCTCCCCACCAGGAGCCAAGGGACAGTCCCAGCTTGCACTGGTGAAGATTTGACCCACCTGWGACAAATGTAGTGCAGAGGAATGATATTGGCCTTAAACCAGCCAAAGGAGATGTGCTGAGAGTGGCTGCAGTAGCACACAGAAATATCCTTCCGTGGAACCACAAGAGAATATCAGTTGAGAGACAAGCCTCACCTTTTGGTGAATATTGATCTTGGGCTGGACTTTGCACAACAACATTGCAGAGATCCCCACAAATCCATACACAGCGGGTCAGGAGAAGAGTGCAACAAGCTAGCAGAGGAATTAAATTAATCTCTTGCATCGTGTCTGCCGCTGAGTGTAGTGTAGAAATTCCTGTGCCAAAGGCACTTTGCAAAGAAAATCAGAGTGTGGCCTTTATACAGATTGAAGTCTCTAAGGAGGAAGTTGTAGAGTAACTTGAGAAACTCAAGTGCAGTAAATCACCACAACCGGATGGTGTTCATCTGGGAGTTCTGAGAGGAAATAAAGTGAGAAAAAGCCAAGATACTGACAAGAGGATGCCTTCTTCCCTTGAAAAATGCAGCAGCACAAGAAGGCTGGGAAGCCTATTATGTTGCCTGTCTTCAAAAAGAGATGAGGAAAATTCTGGGAAAAGAAGAGCTTTGAAGTTTGCCACAGTTTTAGGGAGCCCGAAAAAAMCAGTTCTGAATAACAACTCAAGAGTGTTTGTTGCACAAGACCACCACATGAAGGTGTGCTTCACTCTCCCAAACCATGAGATTGTTACAAGGGGGGAAAGTGCATCTGTGTAGCACTGGGTTACTTTGAAAAAACATTGGAGCAGTCTTCAGAGGAAAAGAGGGATAATGGGGTGTACTCAGAGAAAGGTGACCAAATAATCCAAATATTCTAAAGGTTTTACAAAGCTCACTTATAAGCAATTGTCACAGGGAATATTAAGGAGCAAAACTGAGATCCTGGAATGARCTACCAAACAGTCTGGAAGAAGGGAACATAGAAGCATTTCTCTTTCTACTTYGTTAGCGAAAGGTGAACATCCAGTATCAGGTATCAGGACTTGTGTCATAACAAAAAGATGAATCCCAAATCCTAATACATTCAAATTAGGGTGCCCAGAATCCATCCAAGATCTGGATTCAAGTCACACATGTGGTTCCCATCTTAAAAGAGGACAAATCAATTCCTGGGCTGAAACTCCTGAGGTTTGTGCTCTGAGGTTTGAATGCTCCATATTCAAAGACTGAATCCAGCCTACACGACAGCTACGYATGAAATATGGGAGGCGAGAGGAGTGCATGTGTACACATAGCATGCAAAGGAAGCAATTAAATGTAAACCCAACACAATTTRAAAAGTGATTCATGGCAAAAAGTGTTCTTATGCAGAGACTGTAAGTATTTGTTCTTTACATTAACTTTCTGTTAGCCAGCTGAAAGGGCAGAAGATTGTAAGTAAGAGGACAGTGGGAATTTTGCTGGGTTTGGTGAGCCCGCTTGCAATCAAACATTTTAAATTATCTGGATTCACATGGCTTTGTGCCCTTTCATTTTCTCTCCTTGGTGTTTTGTTTTTTTTTCTTTTCTTTAGTTCCTGTAGTCCTGTAGTGTACTGAAGGCAAATCTTCTTCAGTTTTAATTCGCTTTGTCTCTTGAATTCATTAGATTCTGAAAGCTTTCAAAGGAAGTCACAGGTAGGAATTAGAGAAAATATAGAAAGTGGGACACTTCTGACTGGCTTGTATGTTTCCAGCGTCTAAAAAGAAAGCCTTTTTTTTAAAGCAAACTGTAGGAGGGTTTGTAAAAATAGATATTTACATTTACATACTGGGACAGATCCTCAGCTGCCATGAGCAGTATTGCTCCATGTTCTTGAACAGAGCTAACCCCATTCAGCACAGCTGAGAACCTGCCTCTCACACCTGTACATATATGAGTGGAACATGTTCAGGAGTCTGTGTTTTTCCAAATGTACAGAAAGCTGCTTCTCCCTCCAGGTGCTTTTGCCTGTGCACTAAGTTGTGGGAGTTACAGCTCCTCTGCTTTTAACTGAGGATGCTGTCTTCAGGGAGGCACGGTGCGAAGGAATGTTGAAGTGTAACAAAGGAACTGGCATGAGCACAGAAACCCAGAGRAGAAGGTGAGGGAGAGAAACAGGAAAGAAAACAGTATCCCACATAGCCACGCTGTGCCAAGCAACGTCTGCGTTCACAGCAACAGGGAGTTAAACTGGGATTGTGCAGCAACCACSACTTTTGGAAAACAACTCAGGTGTTTCCAGCTAGGTAGCAGGAATAGCAGGAGACCTGTTACTGATAGCAGGGTGAAGAAAAAGCAGCTCCGTGCTGTTGCAGGARTCACATAACACAGGACAGGGAGTAGGTGTCACATCAGATAGTGCTAATAGGTGCCAACAGCCACCTTCACCCCTTTCCCCTCAGTCTCTCCCTGCGTGAGAGTCAAACGAATATCAGTGTGAAACAACTGCGTATGACCGTGTTCTTCTGCCCACACAGTGGGACCCTGGTAGTGATTCAGCCTGTACTGGACCCTGGACACGTAATGTACACGGAATATCCATAATAAATAATAATTACCACAGTAGGGGGCAGCAGCCAGCTGTGGAGGGAGAGTAGGGCCAGCTGCTGGAAGAGATGTAGGCGCTGGCTGAGCACGCAAGCTGGGCACTGGGGAGGGCGAGAGGGCCATGGCTGGGAGCCAGTGGCAGCTTACTGCCAAGAAGAGGGAGATAAAAGCACAAAAGAGTTTCACCAGAGGGAGCTGCTCCTGGCCACCCCTCAGCAATCGGTAGCGGCCCTGATCCAGGAGGGAAGGCTGATGGCAAACAGGAGCATCGCCAGCCTGAGTGCGTGGCCAACACTGCTCACACGGACCGTGCTGGAGCTACAGAACGGGGGTCTGCAAGCCAAGCAAGCCTGCTGCAGGGAAACAGCCCTGCACAGCCCTCTGGCTTGCAGGAGACCCACATCTCCTCCAGAAATGAGGACAGACCCACCCTGTTCCCCTCGACATCTCCCCAGATGCATCTCCAGCTAAAGCAGGGTCAATACTCCAGAAATGAATGCAGCTCCACAAAAGACCAATAGGCACATGGTCAATGCTTTTCTGAACCCCCTGATGCTCAGGTCTCCTTGATTTCATTTACAGAGAAGTGTCCTGGCAGCTCAGAAGATCCCCAAACAGCAGCACTATTACTTGTCTGAATTCCTTGGAAGGCCTGACATTTAGCACRTGGGTTCCCGAGGTGAGGTGGTAAACAAAAAACTGCTTTTGAACRCACTGTACACACTCAGCAGTCCAGTGATCCAGTACAACTAAATTTTATCATAGATYTAAAATATTTTTCTAAACCCTCTGAAAAGTAATTTCTAAGACCAAATCAACTGACAAGTCTCATTTTCACAAGGTTGTTCATGGCATGCTCCCCACACACTGACTTCAAAGAATCAATAGGATCCCAGGGTTAGCTTCTCTATTTGCCCCACATGGAATACTTAACTATTTCAGCAGCACAGCACAACAATTAATTAGGCCATGTTCTCTGTAATAGTTATAACAATGTGGCATATTTCCCTCGAATGTAGCTTAGTGAAATTTACTTATATTCATGTCTTACCTTCAAGCATGCTTTCTGTGCCTGATTTTCACTGAGTTGAACTGCAAATAGATAAAACCTGTTTGCTTTTCTCTCCCAAGAAGGAGCATGTGTATTTCCAGATTCTGTTCACATTCACCAGGAAAAGTCACACACAACAACTGAAGCTTGGTTGGGTTTTTTGGGTTTTTTTTTTTTTTTTTTGCTGTGTCCCTGGTTGGTTGAGCATAGGGGGCGTGATACGGGTATATTAAAGGAAAGCCTCTTTTCCTCCATTTCTCAACATAGAGGCTGACTGATTTTTCAGACCCAGTAAAAAGAAAGAGCTACCATCTGAATCTCATTTTATGCAGCCTRCAAAAGAGTAAAGAAATTGATAGAGGAGATCCCAGGCAAATAGGGTATGGTATCAGGGAGAAACATCCATCATTGTTGCAGGTAATAAACAAACATAATCCATGTGTGAGCTCAAATGCAAATTCATGGGCCACAAAAATGCCTATATGTTGAACATACATGCAGTTCAAACACAAAGAACCAGATTCTTCTGAATAACTTATATCTGAACATCTGACCTTAAGAACCAGCCTCAGTTAAGCTCTGGCAAATGCCAAGATTTGGAARGAAGTTCGGGGTGTTGCACTATTTTGAAAGCTCTGTTTTGAACCAGCTGTCATTATGAATGTCTGCTGGTACCCCGTCTTAGCATACAGCCTGTCACTGTTGAGCATCATGAGAATGAGCCAATGGAGTATATTCAGCTATGCTTTCTTGCATGTCCTTGTAGCTCAAATTATCCCTTCACACAGCCATAACAGGTAAGCTTTGAATCGATTTATGCCACATTCTAATTGGTTCCATTTAACTTGCATGCATGTCTCACTATGTGTGTTTGTATATACATATATGCATATTTATATGCACATATTGTAGTTGGACATCATTATTAAAAGTAAGTATGCGTATTGTCACAGATTATTGCCATGTTCATAACAGATTCTTAGAGTAGTTGCCTTTATTATACAATAAAACCATAGAAATTTACTGCCTTCTTTAGAATAAATAAGGAACACAGGACTCATTGTACCATATATGTTTAATAGTTTGGACATCTCAGTGCCCACATAAAAACAAGGAAACATATATTGCAATAGGCAGTATAATTATTTCAGTGAGGAACATCCATCCCACACTCYTAGAAATATGAGATTCAGCATCACGAGACTCTAGAATTATGTCATCAGCTGCACGAGTTTCACAGCTTRTCTTTATGATTTTATGTTACAGAAGTAAACTCCAACAAAAATGTATAACACTGCCAATTTAACAGCACGTTCATGCTAATACTAGCTGTGAAGATTTCAAAAAGGTGAATAGGATCAGCATTTCTCTACATATGTGTGCACTTACATGTATAGATACATGCCTACACACGCATGCAYACATAAATGCACACATATATGTGTGTGCTACGTATATATACTCTCTTTATATATGCCATTATTTTAAAAGATTGATTCTAAGTACATTAAAGTTGCAAACAGTGTTCCATACAGTTGACCAATTTAAAGTCCCTGCTGGTGCACAGAAGATCGAGCTAGCTGAGATCATTAAGCGTCATCGGATGAGGCTGCAGGTAGCTGAAACATTCCTTAATGAAAATTTAAAGAGAGCAGATTAAAATTATATTCCTCCAATCCAGCAGAACACAAAGGTAAAGACAGTCAATTACAACCAAGATCTCATTTAGCTCTAAAGGAGTGTTGTAGTTTGTAGATCAGAATTTATTGCCTGAAGAGCTAGGCTTGTGACTATGTATATAATTACTTTCTGCAATGTATTCTAACACTCAGATGTAGTTATGGAAGATGACGTCTTCCATAATTTTAGTCTGTTATGTTCATGACCAAGAGTAAGAAAATATCAACAGCAACAAAGATCTTTTCATCTGTGCTATTCTGTCTTTTTGCATTATGAGAGATAAAATAAATGCAACATGACATGTATTTTTTTTTTTTTAACTCCTAGGTTAAATGTTTTAATAGTGGGGTTTTTTTGCCAATAAAGTGGCATCAAGAAAGTGGTTCGAGAAGGATACTCTACCTGTGTTCTTGTTCAGAATGTTTGCAGCTTTTCCCTGGACACATCAGGAGGGGGTTTCAGTGAGAAGACACTCAGGGTGCTCAGCTCTATACCAGATCTGTCATTAGATCAGAGAAATGTGTCACATCTTTTAATTCTCATAACTAAAAAAGATACTGACAGTCAGTGGTGTGACTAGAAGAGATGAAGAATAATAAGAAGGCTGAAAGGACTTCTACATTAGGGAAGATTAAGTGAGCTAAATATCTATGGGTTGCCTTAATGCAAGCTAAACACAACATCACACTAGTTAAAAGAGATCAAAGAAGGGAGAGAAGGAAATTTGCAAAGGGACATAAAAAGAAGAAATATGATGACATTAAGAAAGGAAAAACCCCTGACAGCAAGATATTCTAGGCAACACAACCGCTCCCTTGAGACATGGCATCACTTAGGAAATTTAATCTAGGCACAAAAACCCCACAAAAATATGCCATCAGAAACAATTTCATTGTGCCAGGGAGATGTTACTGGATGACCCAAAAGATACATTGCTAATTGGTGCGCACCTGTTATCTGTGATTTTCCTTGCTTGTATGGCCAACTCATTGTTACTTGTCTGTATTTGGTTTCTCTGGGTCCAATCCAACTCATGCTGCAGTGAACAGAAGTTTCCAACAGGAGCAATAGGACCTCGATGTCTGTTCCAAGTCTTTACTATTCTAAAAAGAAGGGGAAAAAAGCCCATAATACTCTGCAAGAATTATTAATGCATCCAGTATGAATGTGTATTAAACTAAACCAGATCGGTCCCTTAATCCAAACCTTTTTGGATATTTAAACCTGTGTCTACACTTAGAGATATGCCAGGAAATGTGCATTTGATTTCACTTGGTGCAGCTAAAATTTTTGTTAGGGAGGAAACTTACAGCTCATCTAAAAATAACTTYTAATGGAAAACTGTTTTGGTCATGGAAGAGTGAAGAAAATCCTCTACATTAAACTAAAAACAAAAATTATATATTACACAGAAATGGCAGAGATATTTCTATTGCTCAAGCAGCAATACAACTGATGAGGCTAACAATTAATTCTGAACCCAAGACCATAGTTTTCAAATACTTTTACCGAATGTTAAAGTATAGTATATATAATATATAGTATATATAATCATCAGTGCTTAAATTMCAGTTTGCTTGCAGGTAGGGAATCACTATTTTGTGGCAGCTCAGTGTTGGCCCCTTGAGAGACACAAATTTCCGTGTAAGTAGGGCTGAATGTTCAGGGGTCAGGGCTGTGTGTTGGTGTTGCCCGTATATCTGGCGGCTGATATTGTAAATCTTTAGAGCAACGTTTCTTGAAAATACTAAACAGACATTTTGGTAGCTGGTATTGAGCCTGTGGCTATACTGCTTCAGGCTGTGATCTTGTCAGCTTTTACAAGATAAGTAGGGTCAGGCAGGGTCATCCCTTGGATTGGTAATTCTAAGGAAAGGCAGGAGCTGCCGGAAGTGTCTCAGGCAGTAGAATAGCTGTAAAGGTTTTCCCTGAGTCCTTTCTAATATCCTGATGAAGGCATAATGCCAAGCTGTGACACAAGAGCAAGATCCTCACCCTCTGCAGCCATCAGGTGCATYATTTTCAAAGGGGTTTTTCCCTGGCGTGGAGGTGTGAGGTGTGGTATGTGGGAGATGGCAAAAGTCAGGTGCTGCTTGCACACACGGTCCTGGATGAACACCATGGAAATGTGTGGTTCTAGCATGTTTCATCAGCAAGGAGGTACAGGTGAATGACCTTTCTGACATCTTTGGAGATGCTGGCAGCTCCAAATTAGGTTTTGTCCAAGTCTATAAAGTAAAAGAMAAGCTTATTGAGTGAAGACTTTGTACACTAACTTTCAGCCTCACACACTTATACAGAAAGTATAGAAGGGTTCATAATGAAATCCTTGCCCAATGGCCTACATTGCCAAGAATTTTAAATTGTARGTTAACCAATTTTTCTTCTAAAGTTCAAACAATAAATAAAATTCTATGTGAAAAATGGAGCCTTTTATTCCTTTGTCATAATCTGATCAGAGTAAACTACAGATGTTAAAAGGCACTGTAGTTCAAAGAATTAAAAGAATCTTACAGGGTTTGTACAAAGAAAAGAGTTTTAGAGAATAATATGGAAAATATTATAATGCTATTATATAAATCAGCGGCACATCCTCACTTTGAATACTGTCTTCAAATTTGGACACCTCATACCTGAAAAAAGAAAGTAGAAATAGAACAAGTCCAGAGAATGGTAATAAAAATGATAAAAGTCAAAAGAATGGGAAAGTTCTTGAGAAAAGATAAAGAACATAAGTACCAGCTTGTCTCTCAGGAAAGATTCATCCTCATGGGACATTCATAGATGTGGAACTTAGGGACATGGTTCAGTGGTGGACTTGGAAGTGTTAGGTTAGTGGTTGGACTCAACGATCTCRGTGGTCTTTAATGATTCTATGATTCAAATCATACTGAACTGAATAAACCCTTTCCATAAACTTAGAACACAAGCTGTTGTCTGAGACAATCTAGAGGATTTCCTTGGACCCCAGCAGTTCTTCTGGGAAGCTCTGGGCCCTTGCATGAATCAGAGATTGCAGGTGTTTTCCTCAGCATACCCTGTTCTCTTGGAGAGCTTTCAGCCACTGGAGGCCAACCTGGCTCATGGACAGTGGACAGGACACAGAGCACATATTAGAAACACTTGTTTTCCTTTGTTAAATCATAGGATCATGGAGTGATTGGGGCTGAAATGGACCTTAAAGATCATCTAATTCTAACCCTCCCAGCACAAGCAGGGATACCTTCTATTAGAGCAGGTTACTCAGAGCCCCATATAACCTGACCTTGAACATGTTCAGAGGTGAGGTGTCCAATGTCTCTGGGCAACCTGCCTTACCACTGTTGGAGAGTTTCTTCCTAATATCTAACCTAAATCTATTCTCCTTCATCTTAAGGCTATTCCCCCTTGTCCTGTCACTACACATAGTCGTGAAAAGTCCTTTTCCAGGAACTTGACTATATTCCTAACTCATTTTTGGGTCTAACTTTTAGAAACTTCACTTTTCCCTACCTYTCTTTCAAACTTCTGAAAGGCATAGGTGATTGAGAGGTACGAATCCATTGACTTGACTGGCAACCTTTTCAGTAAAATCACTCATCTTCCTCAAAAATGTGTTATTAAAATAGTCTCAGTCCCACAGGAGTTAACAGTCTCCCTCACTTTGTGTGATGGGATCCCCAGGTTTCSTCAGAATTCTACTTAAGCATGACTATAATATAAATAACATTTTGTCCTCAAGATCTCCGAACTTAATTAGCAGCAAAGGAAAAAAAAAAAATCTTTCCTACCTGCAAGATGAAACAAAAAGGTACTGAATTTCAAATGGATGAAAGGTATTGCTTTCCCAGACAATGTACAGCTAATTAATGGAACTTGCTACCACATGGTTACTACTGATGGAAACAGCATCATATTTGTAAATGAGGAGTGATTTTTAGGCATAAAAGCAAATCTTCACACAAAGTTCAGGTTGGGTCAAGTTCAGTAGCATGCATTATGTAGAAGGTCAGATTAGATGATAACAATAGCTGCTCCTAGCCCTAAAAAATCTGTTTACTAGCCAATACTATGAATGATGTCTAATCATCCCAGTGGTTCATGGCATGTGCCAGTCAATAGGCAGCGTTGGGACAGCACCTTCACCCATTGTAAACCATCACACTGGGCCTTCAGAGGGTCAGGAAAGTCTAGGAGGCTTTTCAATCTAGTGACTGTCACATCTCTTTCTAGAGATCCTTTCTCCTCCAGCCCTGTATGGGAACCCTGGAGGCATCAATCACATTCATGCTAGCATGGTGTGTCTTCAGSTCTGTCTGCAGATCAGGAAGAAGTAGTTCATTCAACAAGGTCTTGGGCAAAAACACTTTAGAGGAAAATGAGGAAATCAAGAGGTCAATCAATGTTTGCAATTAGCTGTATCTTTTTGACCTCCAGCACACACTGGAGTGCCAGTGCCCCATTACCCAGACCAGCATCCTTTCCACACCCATCTAAACCCAGACCCACCCACAGGAACCTGTGGAGGCAAAAGGTCCCTCCTCAGCTGCCCATGTTTGGGTTGTATAACTGACCCTTGGAAGCAGGACAGCATTCCCCATGGGCAGGRGTGTTCTAGGATGTTTCTGGCACCCTTTCTTCCTCAGATATCCTAAGGTGGGGACAGAAGCCAGGAGTTCTCATTTGTCCTTATTGCCTTATCTCATGTTACCTCACTGTGGTGGAGCATGATAGACTCCTGACTCATCTTTGATCTGTGAATAATATGTTAATGCTTACAAGGTACCAAGAGAATAGAGGCATTTTTTGCCATGATTGCACTTACCTTCAACTTCTGTCATCTTGCAGGCCCCGCAAGAAATCAAGGAGGATGTCTTCTAGTGAATAGTTCTGCTGGAGCCATTGCAGTTAAGGGAAGTTGTTTCAGCCTTGTAGGCTGAAAAAGTTATCTACTGGGGGAAAAAGAAAAAAAWATTAAAAGGGGTAAATCAGCTCCTTACTCTAGTGGTTTTATACCAGCAAGGTGTACTTTTATATAAAGTCTGAGAACACACATAAAGTAAGCACAAAATGCTCTTGCAGTTGTTATTCCAGGATGTTTGTAATGGCAAGCTAGACTGTAAATTATTTCTTTGGAGGGCAGAAAGCACAGTGGAAATAATGTATATTATTCATAAAAATGATTGTCCTGTTCACTTGTATACCTCTGCAATTTATTCTGTAACAGCTTTTTACTTCAAAGAAATCACTAGCTAATGACATCTCAAACTTAAAAAAATCCACTTATTCACAACCCTGTCCCTGAGGGAATTCCTGCATGTTATCAGAAATTTTTCCAAAGATCATTAACAGATATTACAAACCAATTGAAACTGAGTATTTTCTTTGCAAATTACTTTTAACTTTAGAGCTATTGAAAAAAGACATTGAGTGATTTAATTTACTTAATCTGTCTACAGATTGCAGCTATGTGCATATCCTGTGATTGCATTTCCAACAAAAAGCATATATAACTATCCCTAATAGGGATATTTTTCTAAATTATCGTACAAGATCAGTAAGATCTCTGCAGATATTAATGTTTACTTTTTCATTTAGAAAATTGCACTCTAGAAAGAAATGAGCACCTTTATTCTGTTGTTATTTTAGAAATAAWAGCACACTATAATACTTATTTTACCTGCTATTTTAATTAAAACTCCAATAATCATCATATCCTTTGAGGATATGTTCTACTGATTTTTCTGAAAAATCACTGTATTTTCATTAGGCTGTGAAGACAATGTGTTAGAAACACCCTTACTCTGCAATGAGTATACCTAAAGAGATCCTCTATCTTGAACCAATCCAAAACAGCAAGCTAATTCAGCAGTGGAGGGCTGGTGATCGTGTCTGATTCTGTACCTCATTGCCTTAAACTCCTCCCAGAGAACCTTACGTGTGTCAGCACCATTTCTGCAGGAAGGATCAAAAATCTCTTCCCCCATGAAGCTTGCTGCTTCCTAGCTAAGTTTCCTGCTCTCTTTGTAGATAAGAGACAAGGTCTTGAGGCCCCTGAAGCTTGGGTGGATTTTGAAGACATTGACTTTGAATGGCAGCAAACACAGCTGCTGCACTTTGTGTGCTGCTCAGTCCTSATCCTGTGTTACATGTGCTTTGCCAGGACATTCTTGGTACGCATATGGGCAAAGCAAGGRCAGTTTGATGAGGTGAATCAGGATTAACTGCTGGGAAGTTCAYCTTAGCTGAGCTGGTGACTGGCCAAGTGGCATGAGCAGAAAAAAAGGGTTAAGATGTCTTAAGATTTTTCTTATAAAAAATGCAGGTGATGAACTTAGGGGGTAAATAGATTGGGAACCTGGAATTGGACATCTATATCCCACAAGTCTCTGTCACGCCCTTATGTGGCCTTGTGCCCAAAGATGGCTATTCAGAAAAGGACCCAGGTTTTTCACAGCAAACAGGTACCTAAACATCATTTCTTATTTTTCTTTGAATGGTGGGGCAAATGTGCAGAAAGGGTGACAGAGAATTTGCAGGCRGTAGCACCTTCCTCCAATACTCTGCATCTTCCTGTCGGCAGGGTCAGAGGTTTGGGACCAGTCTAAAAACTTCTCCATTCCCAGTACTGTTGAACTCTCATTCTCTTGCTATTTGCCCTTCCAGGGTTACACCAGAAAGATCTTGAAAGGATTTCTTTCTTTCCCAGTTTGAAAAATACATGGGGTCAGTAACTTAAGCAAATTTTCAAAYTGATTTTTTTGAGAGCTGAAAAAATTACTCCCTGAGCTACCTGATGTCCAATTTTGTCCTGTAAAGATTAAGAGACCATAAATCTTTACAAAAGTCCCATGTTATTAGCTTGGCAACTTGTTCCTGCCCACCATCCTGTGGAGGTAAGTAGGAATGAGAAAGAAGAACTGGTTGCTACTGAGCAATTAATATCAGAACAGGTTACTGCTTGTTTTTAACCCACGTTGCACACAGACAAGTGCAAAGGGAGGAGAGCATTCCCTATTTTCCTGAAAAAGTTGCAGCCCCTCGCTCCTGATCTTCATTCACCCTTGAGACCTGCTCAAGGCACTTCTCCAGTCACAGTCCAAGCCCCTAGTTTACAGCCATAATAGCTCTGCGACTGTCAGTAGATGTCTCTGTGAAATCCAACTGCTTTTCAGAATCCCCTGCTTTTAGACATGTTTCCCTCACCCTTCTGCCACACACATGCAACTGGCATTACAGAGTCAGATCAGATGGCACACAAGGAAAGCCAGAGCCCCAACACATTTGCCAGTGGCTTTTGCTTCATTTAGCAGTGCAATCTCTTGTGCATATCTATCTTCAGGGACGAAGAGCTCCATCCTCCCTCTCTTCCATCCCACCTTCCCCCTCCCAGGTGCCTTGTGTTGCTTGTGCTTTACTACAACCACCCGCCTGGCACTCTGGGCTCCTTCTGCAGCTCCTTGGTGACGGGTGACAGAAGCCACCACTGTGCCTCTGTCAGGGTGACCTGGGCTTTCCACCCGCCAGCATCGGGCGCTGTGCCATCAGCTGCCAAATTGGCACAGCTCCACCGGCTGAGGCGGCTGAGCGCTTCTGTTGTCACTCAACCCAGGACATCTCCGTGGAGTCTGATAACACATCTGCTAATTAATGCCAGTTGTGATCATTGGTCAGATCCTCAACTGGGTTAAATGGAAACGGGTCCATTTAAGCCTGTGGCAATTAGCAGCTGCTTAGAGCTGACCYGATGGTTTTCTCTATAACGTGAATATATGTCTTGTTCAAAGTGAGGAAAATCCACCAACAAATTGCACAAAAATTACCAAATGATCAGAAAATTAAATGAGTGTTAGTAATTCCCAGCCCAGGCCAAATTACAATGGCAAAGAAGTAATAGCCCCAGGTGTGTTACCAACTCTCTCAGCTAACCAAGYTCCTTATAATAAAAATAATTTATAATAATAGACGTGTTTCTGGACACATTCACCTTTCTGTAAAGAAAGCCCAATGAGTCTGTCTTTTAAAAAACAGACTATCAGAAAATTTAAATGTGATTCTATTAACTTGTAAGCATAGTATTTTACATTTTAACAATAGAACAGATCAAATCTATTCTTGAATTCAGTTTTTAAGACTTATAAGCAACATCAGTAAGTAAAAAGGAACAGTTCAAGAAATTTCTTTGTATTTTTTCTGCCTTTTGTCAAAATTTTATTTCTATCAATACTTCCACCATGTTAGGTTGTATCGCCTGCCCTCTCAACCRTAACAAGCAGAGTTGTAGTAGGTATTAAATCTTAAACAGAGGTAAGTAAGGCACTCCCAGAAATAAAGMAAAAGTTTGATAGGTTGTGTCAAAAGGAACTGCTGTTATTATTATAATTTATTATTTGTTAAGCACTGACAATATGCTCAGTTCTGCTGATTAAGTTTTTCTGAGCAAGTTCTACTGATTATCTTCTGAGGACAACACACTGTACTACAAAGAAGATATGTGACARCTATCAAGACTTTTGCTTTCAAGACTCACTTAGCAAAACAATTACATGCCAGTTATGCAGGTTTTATGGAAAAAAAAAGAGAGAAAATGCATAAACTGAGTAAATATCATGACTTTTGTGTTCACTAATTTTCCTACTCCAGATCTCTCAATTCAGGACTGTCTGACAACCTCAAAGTTACAGTGAGATTTGAGGAAGATCTAAGGCCTCATCCCTGTTTATATTCAGTTATAAGCATCATGCTATATTAGAGGCAAGCACACAGACTGTATTGTTAGAATCTGTCTTTGGATCTGGGACTCACTCCCCAGCAAGGGCAGAGATGGCTGAATGGGGCCACCTGAGACAGACGAAAATCAGAACAACTTCATACTCACACATGCATTTCCTTCATGCCACAAAACACATCAGACAGAGCTGGCCAGTCCTCTACTGGTAGGTGGTGACATGACCTTAGAAAGACATTTAGGGGTGCAGTTGCAAGAAGGGAGCATTTCCTATCTTTGCTAGCCTGTCAGGGCTGTTTCTCTGACAGACCTATTGTTAAGTTTCTCCACCCTGAGCTATAGGCATGTTTTTGCAGGTCATCTAGGAGTCAGGGATGTGGGATTTCTGCTGGTCCAGAGCCACTGCAGTTATTCTATACCCGAGAGGCTGGGTGAACTTTGTGCCTGGTTTATATCTACTTTAGCATGTAAAGGAATCACAGTTTCTTCCTCCACCTTTACCCTTAGATCATTTATATTTGCTTACCTCCAGGGTGGAAGATTGCCCAAAACAAGCATTTGACAGCAAAATAATATCCATGCATCTCTGTGTACACAGCAAGGGATGTGGCTGAAGCCTGCTCTAAGAATCTCTGGCCAAATTTGCCAGTCAGTAGGGTGCCAAACAGACATTGTCCCTTGCCCCAGCCAGGCAACACCTAGGCTTTCAAACTACAGCGATGCCAGAGTTCCAGCTGTGCAGATGTTCTTAGAAGAAAAACGCCCTTTTGTCTGCTTCTATCCTTTAGCCTTCACACTTCCCTAAATCCTACCAGCATGCTGGTTTGTTTGTTTGTTTTTTTGGTTTTTTTTGTAACTGACAGAGAGAAGTGAGTTCTTATATAAATCTTTTGTGTGAAGATCAAACTGTGCGCGTGTAGAACTATTTTTTTTTAGGGGAAAATCTGCCCTAAAATAATCATTCCATGTTATCCTCACAGAGCGTCTGCACTGCCTTTTAAAATGCATCAAGGCCACCCTCAAGACCAGACTGAACGCTGGCAGGCAGCGGGCTGCAGCTGAAATCTCCGTGCATGTGGGGAGGGCAGAGCGTGGGCAGCCCAGGGCAGGACTGGGGTCAGGGGCAATGCAGCTGGAAGGGACCGTAATCTGAGTTGCTCCCTGCAGACAATGTCAGCCTTTGTGCTGACAGAAACTTGTGGGGTAACGCGGGAGCCGGGCTGGGTCATGTGAAAAAGGTGTTTCTTTACCTAGCCAGCTTGGACTCCTCAAGCATCCAGCTGGCAGACCCTGAGGTTTCAGTCAAATCTTGTAAGTTAACATTAGTTTACTAATAGACCGAGGAGCAGAGGATTTGGTTGAGAAAACATAGCCTTTCATTCATGAACTCAGAAACCCTTGTAATGGAGAGGAGAATCAGCAAAAATGATCGACTGATAACAGTACTATTGGGAAATTCTTAGCAAAAAAAAAGAAAATACTAAAGAAGATAGGCCCCAAATGGCAGTACAACAGCAATTTTAGGGTCAATTTCAGTGCTGCTTTGTGTTTCACTATTTACCAATTTAATTACCGGCTAGAAAAATGATCGGGTATTAGGTATACTGAAGCCTCCAGGTGTGACACCAAGCAGTAGCACAACTCACTGTAGCAGCTTATCTTTGGGAAATCTCCTTCTCTCCCTTTTTCACTCTTTTTCTTTCTTACTTCTTATGCTCCCAAATTCCTTGAATACAATATAGTCAGAGTTTTACATCCAGCTCTAATTTTCCCAGAAGGRGCAGGTCTTTAAAAGCAGCACAGGTTGTTTTACTCAAGACAATRAAAAATGGACTTGCACTCCAGTGCAACAATAGAATAGACAGATGAACCAATTCCATTAAAATGGAAACATTCTACCTGCACCCATCCCCCAACAAAGCTTTTGCCAAAGCTGGAACAAAACTCTAATCTAGCCTTTATTAAAATGGAGAAAAATCAACTTCCTTTCACTTCCCCATTCATTTTCCACCACTGTGATTTTCTAARTTTCAGGCAAGCTTGTGACCAAGAGCTGCAGGGCCAAAAGTGGCTGGATGCGCTGTTTTCCTGGCCCAAATGGAAGCAGGAAATACTAAACATCTTGCATGGAAGCCTGTTCTCATCAGGTTTATAGCCCAGCTTTTTTCATCAAAAGCAGTGAGGATAGTACACAGTTCAGAAATGCATCCAAGCATATGGGAGTCTCTCTACACTAATCCTCCTTTTGAGCTTCATCCAGCGCTAAATCAGAGCCACACCAGAGAGAGAAATAATGCAATAACTTGTGTGAAATACATGGCTCCTCTCTRTTAGGGTACAGAAAACCAAAAATTACTCACTTTTCTGCTTAAAAATTGTTGGAGGAATATGAACAGCATAAAGTGAGGCAGAGGCTAGAAAAAACCAAAAGTCCTGTACCACTTAAACTTGCCTGTCCTGGGGCTGTACATCCCCGTGTACCATGGGCTACATGTGCAGGGCACTCATTGCTGGGTCAGCACCCACAGCTGTGCAAGAGTAACACGGMAGTGACACAGGTGACACAGCTCACCTGCAAGGATAAGAAAACACCTTTTTGCAGAGTTAACCTGCTCACAGCATTGTGGCTGCAGCCACCACCTCCAGAGGTCCCCTGAGAGCATTGCTGCTGGAATTGTGGGGAAGAAGGGCTGCACAGTCTTATTTTCCCAGACAGAATAAGAGCTCTCTGTCYGAGGGAGAGAAAGGGCTTTGCTGAGCTCATCCTAGGACAAGAGGGCCCTATGGTGGCACTGAGGCCTGAAGTGTGTGCCACCAGCACTGCCTTGGACATGGAGCAGAACACGCAGAGTGGTGGCACCCTGCTCCCCACCACAGCCTCTGGCCTCGCCTGTGAAAGCAAAAGCAAAAGTTTGAGATGCTGGAAAGCACAGGCTGACCAAGGCTTGAGCCCATCATTGCTTTTTCTGTATGTCAAAAGAAAAAAAAATCGAAGAAGTACAACCACGGGCTCCAAAAGCCACTCTCAGCACCTCAGACAGGTGACAGAAAGAAAGGTTTTCAAAAGAGCTTGCTTCGGGAGTGCTGATGTGTTAGGRAGCTGCAAAAGAGCTGTCAGCTGAAAAAATGACGTGGATAGTTAAGGGTACAACTTAGGAGAGGGATTTGATATGTAATTAGCAGCAGGAAAAGTAAATGCAGCTCCAAGCACACAAGCAGGTATACATGTAGAGCCAACTTAGAACTTGCAAACAGCCCATCTTTTTCATACACAAACATATTCAAACTAGAATTTTCTTCATCATATTTATTACCTTTTGATTAAAACTGAGAGAAATGCTGTTTTTCTGTTTTCTAAAAGAAAGAAATCACCACATGACTCCAAGTTCTTGAAAACTATTGACCAGAATCTTGTTTGGCATAACTCAACCTCATTMTTACAGGATCATAGTTATCACAGGATCATAGAATTACAGATTTGTTTGCATTGGAAGGGCCCTCAAAGACAGGCTAGTGTAACCCCTCTGCCATAGGCAAGGACAACATCCACTAGACTAGGTTGCTCAAAGTCCCATCCAACTTGGCCTTGAACAATTCCAGGGATGGGGTATCACTTCCAGCTTCTCTGGATAATCTRTTCCAGTGCCTCACCAGCTTCTTAGTGAAGAATTTCTTCCTAATATCTAATCTGAAGCTTCTTTCAGTTTAAAAGTACATTGACATCTACAAAGCAGAGTGTCTTTACCCCAGCTTAAGATTTTTTCCCATATGCTGTTTCTTCAGATCAATTTGTCTTCCTCTTTTTCATATTTTTTTCTCTTTTTTTTCCACAATATGCATCTGGTTTAAGGTGACTTTTTCTTTCCCAGCATTTGGAGCTGAATGATTATGATGATTTAGATTTATTTTAAATCACAGCCTATTAAATGGAAAAAATAAAAGCTAATATGTTGATATGGTTTGCTTCTGAATGAATTATTGATATGAATTAGTAGTTGCTGCTATCATAATTACTCTTTATTAAATAAATATATTTTGAATTAGAGATCCTTGATTAAGAAATCACTTTTTTGTCTGAAAATTGTTTCCCTGCTGCTAGTATAAGAAATACCTCACATTACTCTATGGAGAAAAAAAAAAGCGCCAATGAAATTATTCTATTTTTTATCTTTTCCTTTGCTCTGTGAACTTGGCAGTGCTTTGTGCATATTCCCTTTCACTGCTTCTCTCCTCTAATCAGTTAAGTGAGGCTCTTTCCCCTCTGTTGTTTGTGTGGATCTGTCACATAGCACCTAGAGACAGAAAAAAAAAACATTTTAAATAGGAAAACGCAAAACACAAAAACTAAAGGATTGAGGATCAGATACCTGAAACTCCTCTCAACATTTTCTTTCAAGCTGAGCACGCTTCAGATTAATGGTGACTCTTTAACATAAATAATGATCTAATGAAATAAATATGAAATCGAAAGAATCATAAAAAGAATTTTACATTTAAGAATGCCATCTGTGTAACACTTAGCCTAACAATGAAATCATTTCGGTGCCAAAACAGCTCACTCCGCTTCCAGCACAAGTTGCAGGAGAGGGTAATGGCTTTGCAGAATGGCATAAAAGTCTGACTTCAATCACGGTAGGAACACCTGGGTTCAAACTCACTCTGCTTCACCCAGACAATGTTATCTCACACGTGAGTTTTGAACTGGCCCCTRCTAGCGCTTCCACCTTGAGACATCATGAATTTTTTGCAAAGCTGATGATTTTTATTGCAAGGGAATTTAGATATCAGAGGAGAAGATTTTGTGGGTCAGTGTGAGGGGATCTTGCAACAACTATTACACCAATTCTCTGCTTTCCAACTGTGAAATCCAGAGTCAGTATTGTCTGACTGAAGTGCACAGGACTCAGAAACAAGACCCTGCTTAAGTATATCCGTAGCAAGAAAAATTCCCTTATAAAGCACTCAGGACTTAACACCAGACCTTTTATCAGTATTTMGGACCAGCGTTCTAAGCCCCAGGTCTGTCTGGGCATGCCTTGGGAAGCTTTCCGTGTCACAGGATGGAGATGCTGTTTTTGTGAACAGGGAAGCCAAGCTCTTGCCATGTGCAAGGCGGCGCAGCAGAGCCATGCAGAACACAATGGAGATTGTTTGTTTATACCAGCCAAAGAGAAGGGAACATATTTGTTTTGAGTGAGCTGTGTTAGAATACATATTGTTTTATATGCCCAGGCCTCATTACGCCATGCTAGTCTTCAATATGGATCAAATCTTAAAACGGCTCGACATACTGGAATAAATGTGAGTTCTACCCACAGAACATCTCCAGACTTAGGCCTCATGTCTGTCAATGTCATCTCAAAAAAACAAATGTTCAAAGAAGAAAAACAACAAAAGTATCTTAGAGACTGTGGAGGATGCTCACGTGTGGTAGATGCCATTCAAGGGGATGCTAAGGAATTACTTGGAGAGAGAAAAATTCACATAGCAAGACTGGAGAAAAGAGCAGGCCTGAAAAAAAAAGRAGAGAGAGTTAAGTTTCACTGAAAGAAATATTCCTCTTTTGCATTTTAGAAGTTACTCTGAGAACGAGGGGAAATTCTTCCTTCACATTAGTGATGCAGCCACATTAACATCTCCTCAGGCAAAGGTGGTCACRGCTCATATTTTGCTTAAAGATATAATCGTGAGGGGATTCACAGAGGAAGAGTTAAAGTGCTGTTCAATAAACAACCTGAAGTGCTGTATGTTGTATTCATATAAGGAAAGGTATGAGCCAACGGAGAGAGATGTTCAGCTGCAATCAAAGAGGATCTGAGCCTAACTGAGCACTCACATGACAGTTGGGATCATTTCGGATCCCTTCCAATGAAGATAAAATAGCATCAAAAGCAGGGAGGCTTTTTTCCTTTCTTTTAAGGATGAAAACACAACATCATTAGTCAAATTTACTCTGAACTTCCACCTCCTCATGTTGATTTGTACTCAGGTTCAGTAAACATATCTTTCCATCAAGGTAAATAAATGTAAAAGCCCATCAGTAACTTAATTGCTTAACGGTGGATGCAGCGCGGGGTGTAACACTGTTTCTGACTATACTGTTGAAGTTAACGACCTCTCAAAAACACCTATTATACAGTGTGGCAGTAAAAAAAATCTGTTCCTTCATGAAAATCTGCTTATAAAATTTCAACCATTWTTTTCCTGGTAGTGGGGAGGGGTGGAAACCTCTGAGGACAATTTTTCAGGTGGACTGATGTGAAACAGAGTTTATTTATTTGAGACGGCATCCTCTGTGGGCCTGCATGACCCAGGAAAATCAGGCTTCAGAGAAGTGGGGAGTCCACAGTAATGGCAAAAGTTACACAGCCTGGGGAAAATATCTCCAAATTAAAATGCCCATGGTTCTGAGTGGCACCATTTGCTGGGAGGGGTGGAGGGCTCAGACTGCAGGTGTCAGGCAGGAGCCTGATCTGGCATGCGCAGCACACACCTAGGGACATCTGGGAATGTGCCCTCCTCCTCTGTCCCTGCACACCTAGAGCCCTGGATTGAGAGGACCCACGGGAGAAAGCAGTCGTTCCCATTAAAACTGAGCCATTTAACAGAGGTGAAGGCAAAATCAGCTCTCYAGTGAGAGAGCAGTGAGGGAGGAGGGAACGCCAAGTGTCTGAGAGTGAAATCTGGCTCATGGTGGGCAGGCAGGCACAGTACAGAGGCACAGCTGCCAGCCTGACATGATGGATCAGAAGAGCTACTAAGGAGCTGTGAGAGTCCAGGCAATTGAAACAAAGCAAAACAMGAAAAGGCAATAGGTCAGACCTTCTTTACAATCTATCAATTAAACAATCATCCACTTCCAAAAGAGTATGATGTCCTAAACAGTAGACATCCCAGCACGTGATTGCTACTGTGATAGAGGGACAGGCTCACCAAAAGGAATTAATAATAATAATCACTAGGAGCGCTAATAATTTAGTTGAAGTTTTTCTGTAGTGAACCCCTCTGAGGAAATAACATGGTTGGGCATTTTGGCTCAATTCTATAGTCCCATACCAGCTTTACTCCACCCACTGGAAAACAAAGGGGTGTTCAAATCTGTCCATTACATGGGAAGCTTGYGCCAAAATCTCGCCCTCCTTCAGTTAGGCAGCAGTGGTGAGTGCCACGGAGTCGGCTTCAGCTGCTTCCTCCAAAATCCTGAAGCTTTCAGAAATATTCATTTCTGCTGGCATCACTCAACAGCTCATTGTTAGGATTTGTTCTCACTGGCATGCATGAACCGWGACTGATGCACAGGGTGATCCAGACTCACTGCCTTCAGCCCCAGAAGTGGATACCTGCTTCCCTTAGAGTCCATGGACTTACACTTGACTCAGAAGGATATATGCAAAAATTATCTTTCCTCTCTCATTTGCGTGTGTTAAGGCTAAGTGTGTTCAGCCAAATTAGCAATCAGGCAAACTGCACATGAAGAAATCTGCACTTGTACAAACTGTGCATTTTTTTTGTAACATTCCAAGATTAAATATCTTGACAAAAGATGAAAACCCTTTAAGAAATCTGCCCCTAGAGAAAAGTAACATTTTTTTATTCCATTTACTGTCAAATGACATATAGTTGAACACTGTCCTATAGGTTGATTTGTTGCTTTAAATAATGTCACTAACATCCAGATATCAATGTGGTGGTGCAGAAAAAAGGGTTCACATTGAGCTAGATTCAATTACAGACCTAGAAATTGAAATTAACTCTGATGCTACATGCTTAATTCATGTTTGTGTGAGTGAGAAAGGGGGTATCTGGTTTACCTTGAATTTCCTGCCTTAGTGCGGTGAAAACATGACCCATCGCATTAATTAAAAAATAGTTTTCAAATGTAACTTAAGTGGTATTTCAGTGGCAGGAGCAGACAAACACCTTTTTGTCCTTGACATGTTATGTGATATAAAGGAAGCTCTTCAATAGCTTTTTCCTCGATTCCAAGGTATGTCTTACAATTCTCACTGAAGAACAGGAAAAAGGTATGATGACGTCTTACAACGAGAAGCCAAACATTCCACTTCACTAAAAAAAMAAATTAAGTATTTGTCCCTCAAAACCCATAACCCTCTTCTGACCACATTGTTTAAACAGGTGTCTGTAGGCAGTTATCACACATGTTACACAGGTCTGCATTTATCTCATTTGAGYGTTATACGCGGGTTGGTATGTTCATGCTTAGTACCCCAAAATGCTATATCGTAGCAGTGGACTTTCAACCAGCACGCATTTGACTACTGATTCCACATATGCGGCTGGGACTAACTTTTCTCCTAATATGGTGATGGCACAGGCACTATTTAAATGATTCCTGAGCCTTGTAAATATACACCAGATGTATCTTTTGTAAATGTTACATTTTGCAACATCTCAGCATTTGTGAATAGTTGAAAGCGATGCCAGCCATGCTTTAATGGGGCACAGAAGCGTACTGCATTCAAAGTAATGGCACACCATCGCAATAGTCAAAATTACAAGTGCTGTCAAAAAGCTATATTTTTGTTTTATTGATTAGCACCAGGTAACTCAGCGCTTCACATCCTACCTTCATTTGTGTCTGTTTCAGCTGACGATGTTTTGCTGCACATGGATAACACAGAGAGGGATKTCGAACTTCCAGGGCTGCCCAGGGGGAAACGAAGGGCAGAGAGTCCTGGAGAGCCACCTGAGCCCCCTCAGCCACTGTGAAGGTCAGAGGTGGAGGCAGAAGAGCTAAGGGGGCTGCCACTGCTGCAGCCGTGGTCACCACCCACTGCCACCGGGATGTGCTCACCATCCCAGAGCTGAGGAGGGAACAAAGCTCACCTTTCCCACTGGTTCTGATACACTTTGAAGCTATGTTACACTTTTCTGCCGCTCAGGCTCCTGCTGCTTGGTTCTCCCTTGTTGCAGCGATAACTCAGTATCAGGGAGAAATATCTCCAGTTAGAGACCTCTCCTGGAGCGCCGGGTGAATTCAGCTATAAGGAGCTGTCCCCTGGGCTTTTCCAATTCTCTCTTTTTCCCTAAGCTTTTCCTGGCTTTCCCGTGTCACTGTAGAAATCTCACAAAAGACCCAGGAGCACATGCGTAACAGGTTATGGGAAATGTGCCCGCCGCACCTTCTACCTCTTGGCACTTGGCCCTACCCATCACCATCCCACCCAGACTGCCCCCATGGTGTTCCTGTTAGCACCAGGCAGTAAAAGGAGCTGTCAGAAATAAGCCATGGCATTTGCCTGAAAATGCACATTTTTGCAAGATGTGCCCCCCAACTGTCCCACAGATAAGAGGAAAGACCTTTCTAATATGACACAATTACTAATATTTGCAAGGCAGAGTGCTTTTGCTCAGTGAATTTTGTGCTGGAATTGCACCCTGCGACTCAGTTCAGCAAATCAGCTAAAATCAGAGCTAGGTGACACAGGACAATAAACTTAGAGGGAATGGACTAGACATAATGCCCCACTGCAAGTATTATTTCCAAGTTCACAGGCTTGCAAATTAAAATGTCCCTGGATCACTGCCATAAAAAAAGAACATTAAAAATCAGGGGAAGAGGTCTGGGCATCTGTTAGAAGCATCTAATATATACCAAATGTGTATGCTGAGCTTCTTAGATATATGCATTGCTGAAATATAGCCTATGATTAATGTGAAAGCAGAAATATTTTAATTGTATTTTTCCATTTGATATTCAAATGAAAAAAATATATCTTATTAAACACAACACTTGGCTTTGCTATTTTAATAAAAAATAAGTTGTTGAGGAAAAGAAAAGCAAAACTACTGATTCCTTTCCTTATGATGATCAAATGAGCCTTTCATGTTTGTATCTTATACTTCACTTTTTAGCATTTTGAGGCAAATAGCAGATATCAAAACTTAGTAAATAATCAAAGACTTATTCAGTTTTCCAAACTGTCATGCTGCTTATCTTGTAATAACTGATCTCTTAGGTAGCATAAGCTATTTAATTGCTACTGAAGATTATTTGAATGAAAAAAGAGACGACATTCTCCCTTACCCCTCAAAAAGACAAAACTATATTCTTCAAAAAGACACATGCCGACAGATAGATTCTGATCTCTTCTACACATGCACAAGTGCAGTAGCTAATTTTACAAGATTTGATAGGAGCTGCATATCTGAGATTACACCCTGTCCTCCAGACTGMACATTCCACATGGAAAATGACTTAATTTGGAAATAAATTTTGTTGCTGATAAATCCAGACTCTCAAGTCTCTGGGCATCCAAAGAACCAAACCTATTAAATTATTTTTAAAAACAGCTACTGCATTTTAAAGGGACTTTTTACAGTGTTGGCAAAGTGCGTATTCATGTATCCCTCCTGACATGATAGACTGTAATGGCTCCAGTCTGTCATGTCAACCATCTGCATATTAAACAGTCCCTAAGTACACATTGACACAGCAGACCCTAATAGCTCTGAAGCTGTAACAATCTATTGAGTCAATAATATGCATGTTAAAGAGCATCTCCTGTACTTCCATCAATATCTTTTATCTTTTCCTTAATTTTTATCTTTTTTTTTATATGTCTATTCAGAGTTAAAGTTTTAGGAACCTTTATCCTTTGACGTGCTGCCACAGACGTGAAACATGTGGCACAGAGAGGCATACTCAGTAGCAAAATCCTTCCCTAGTATTGGGGCCAGACCTTGAAATAAGGGCTGTAATATTTTTATACTAACAGTGCCCATTCTTCCAGATAAGGTGGAAATAGCCCCTCTTTCCTGATGGGCTGGACCCAGTGCTGGTGAAAAGCCCAGGAAATGTTCCTGATGATTTCACAGGCTTTGGATGGAGCCCAGTGTGATGATACTCATTTCCTATTATACATTTCCTTCTAATTAAATGAAATAGGTCACAGGGGGAGAATGAAACAAAAGACAAATGTATTTACTTACAGTAATATCAACCCCCCAAAAATGGCAATCAAAAACAAGAGAAAAGATAATACAAAACATACTGTCTCTTCATTAACTTGAAATTATGTCTGGTACCACAGTTTTAATTCATTCCTGTGTGATCTTGGGATCTTTTATACCATAGAAGAGGGAGGTTGTTATTTAAGCATAAGAAAATGAGAACGTAACTTCTTTTGTCTAAATAACTCRAAGAAAAAATCTAATTTTCTTTTGTTCAACTTCACATCACCATACCATGCCGCAATCCCCTCATACCCTGATCACAGGACTTTCCCATCTTCTTCCAATCTTCTTGCTTTCTCTAAGCATCACAATTTGGCTCACACTTTTAAAAGTGAAACCAAAGTACAATTTGTGTTTCCAAAATGTAGACCCGAGGACAGGGAGGTCACTTGACCCTATCAGCAGATCTTAGCTGTCCTAAATTCCCTTCTCCTTTCCATTAATTTGATACCGATGTATCTTTAATGCACATAGGGATTTATTCCAGCATATTCTTGATTAACTTTCACTCCAGTGAGGGCAGAATCATGGTACTCTCGCTATTGCTTTCCAGGAGCGTGCAATTCATCCTACCCCTTTCTTGTACCATTCCATGTCTCCAGGCACACCAGAGCAGATCATCTACTTCTGTGCCTCATTCAGTGCAGCACCCCTAACTGCATGACAAGCACTGAAGGCACCTGCCTTCTATTAAGTCCTTGGCAAATTTCACAGCCAGCAGGCTTTTCTTCCCAATGCAATGGCAGGGAAGTCGATCAGATGCCTATATGAGTGCCCAGGGATTTGTCCAACCATGAGGCAGGTCCTCAAAGCCTCAGACTAGTGCACAAACTTGATCTTATGTGTGTTATCTACTCAGGATGTGATCAGGACAGAAATTTCTAAACTATGGATAATACAGTACTCACAAAGCCACAGTAGTCATCATTTGACCTTTTTTACTGAAGTTATAGCAAGCAGATTTAGTTTTAGGCAGGCTATGTTTTCTTCCTAAATGAAAAAAAGAAAGGTACTGAAAAAACTAAGCAAATTAACAAAACCTAAAGAATGAATGCCATTAAAACAAAACAATAACAAAAAAAAAAAAAAAAAAAAAAMAAAAAAAAACAAAAAAAAAAARAAGTCCTGCTGTGTTGCCTGTATTTCCTTTAGTTGAGGGAGGTAGCCCCAGTGTAGCTCCAGATGGGCTTGTTCCTGGCAGAAATGGTTCATTGTCAACTACTTTCTGATGTAGTACAACCCTCTCTCTACAATATTATGGGTCCATTTGAGGAAATGGAGACCTCTCTGGACCTCTTGCAGGAGCTTCCTTTTGCTTCCACTCTGCTACCTGCTGTGTAGCAACCCAAAAGCCTAGACCAGTCCAGCCCTGGTGAAGGTAGGAACATCACACAGCAACCACACAGCAGATCTGGATAATTTATAGCATCCCTTGCTTCTCYGACATTTCTGCTTGTGCCGGATGAGCCCTGCAGGCTTCCCAGAACTTAACAGAATTACCAAGCAATGGTAAAGAAGGATGGGAGGAGGACTGCTGGCCACCCAGCCCTTTAACACAAATCCTCTGCACTAAGGATGACTGGTTTGGGTAACACTCACCCTGGATGGCTAGTGCTTCCAGGAACTGTTCCAGTGATCCAAGTGGATAGGTCACCCAGTCCAACTTTATGGACTTAGAGCAACCAATACCTGCCACCAGGCAAAAGTGCCACTAGCCTTGATCCATGAATGAGATAGGCGAGGGTGATGAAGGGAGGGCAAGTGAAAGAAACACAATGCTGTAGGTGAAGTTCTCCATGTTCCCCCAGCAACCCTCCCATGTGTGCTGCAAATGCAAGATGGGCTCACTTCCTGCTGCCTTGGTCCCCTCCCTCCTGCACAACTTGTTCCATKCCCAGCTGCAGCTGATCCTACCTCAGGCTAGCCTGACCCTGAAGGGAAACATTCCCAATTACTTCAGTGAAGAGCGCTCTGTCTCCTCAGGCAAATGTAGGAAAGCAAAATTCGGGTAGGGCAATGATTTCACTGACTATGTGCATTGCATGTCTCCTTTCCTACACAGAGGATCGCTGGCCACCCTTCCCACTTTTTTGGTTCTCAGTGTTCATCACTGCACCTGGAGTTATCTCCCATTTACCAGGGAGTTGATTTAAGTGTCTGACTCAGTCACATATGTTTGGCTCCCTTATTCAGAGTAAGATTTGGCCTACTAGCTGTGAAAACAGCTTATATCACATGTGCTGCAAAGCCTAGCCAGAACAGGCTGAATAAAGGATGAAGTTTAATCATGGAAATGTTGACCTACAAATAGAGAACAAAATGTTAAACCACATGGTATAGAGTGCTGCATGCCCCAAATATCAAGGAGAGGAAAGAAGAATTGAACACATTTGGAAAGTAAAGCTTACTGTTTGGGGTTTGATTTTTTTTTTTTTTTTTTTCTGCATATTCGGAGAGTCAGACCCACACTGTTCCCGCTCGCGATGACACCCTGGCATCTGAAGAACAACATGACACCCACCACAAAATGCTGCTGTTGGCTGGCGCCGCCTAAAGCAGCAAGGTTTGGTGAGGGAGGTGAGACTGCCAAAGGCATGCGAGTGGGGGTGTCACAGAGAGTGGGACCCGGCCACCAGAGTGACTCCAGTCTATGGGACTTGTACAAACCAGGGAGAGGTAAATGTGACAAGGATTAAGACCCCTTTTTGTCCTGTGTCCTTGAAAAGTAGTCCTGGGTTACCTCTTAAAGCTGGGGCGTGGGGGGAAAGGTTGTCATTATTTACAATCCACCTTTCAGCTGGGACATCCTCACCTTTGTGGGTTTCACACAAAGAAGGGCAGTGTTTTTGRCAGAGAATCCATTTCCATTTTTAATCACAGCCATCACACAAACAGTTCATCTCACAGGATGGGAAAMCTTTCTCATAGGCTTTATTTAACATAAATTTGGGTGTTCCAAAGGACAAAGAATAAATTTTTTAATCAATCATCTTGCTTTCAATAACTGATTGGCTTTGTCTTTAGGTACACTAAATTTTACATAAACATAGTTAACAGCAGCCGGCCAGGCCTTACTGACTGACAACTGTTCTTTACAGGATTTCTGTGTGCCAAGGAGCTGGACAGTAATATCCATTTGGTATKCATGGAAAGTACTTGCAGAACAATAATGACAATAATTGCTTCTGATTCTTGTGTTTACAACACTGCCAAAGTATCATTAGAGCCTTATTTATAGATAATAATGCTTATTAATCACACATATTTGAATTTTGGAATGTATTAGATTAATATTCTTTTGTAACTTGGTTCTGTACTAATGCTATGAAAAGCACTTTCTGGATGCAGTCCACTGGGAAGTGCTTGCCTCAGTAAAGTAAAAGCATCCAAGCCATCTGCAGGTGAGGGACAAAGGGCATACCTCTTCCTCAGCAGGCAAACACCAAGGCTGGACATGCCAGTTCCAAAAGCAGATCCTCTGGATTAAAATCAGGGGCAGACTCCTGAAAAAAATATCGTGAAAGGTGTGATAATAGTGTTGTGCTTGAGCTTGCTTTCTGATGCTCTATGAAAAGGTTTGCTTTCTACTGTTTAATAAAGAAATTGAGTTTGGAAGGTAAGGAATCGAGCCATCTATCATCTCACTCTCTAACAGCCCATTCTACCCCATGGGTGAGTTTAGCCTGGATCTCAGGATTCCTTATCAGTCAAGAGGTTGGAAATGAGAAATATGCTACAAAAACACTCCTGATTTTGGTTATCAAATAATTCCAGCTTTTCTATATCAGCACCCTCTACAATTCAATAGCATGATAGAAGGAAAATAGATTTTTTAAAAAGACATTTACAACAAGCGAAAGTGCCACCAAAATCTAAATACCAACTGCCATAAATTCATGTCCTCCTTTGTTTCCCTGTAGCCCATTACAATGCTGAAAAATACACCAAAGCAACTGCAGTACCAAACTCTCCAATTTTTGGTGTGTGACCATCTCCATAAATTTGTGTTTAAATAAATAAAATCCAGAACAGCATATAATGTTTAATTATTAGTGGCAGTAGTAGTAGTAGTATTTTCTTCGAGATAGTTCTTCAAGCAAATTTACAGAGGCTCTGTCAGTTTRGAGATGACATTTCCATCTGTTTGGTTGTTTTTTTCCTTTTTACCCAATGCTGATGTAATGTAACTAACACCAGAAAGTAGAGAAACTGGGAAGTGGGGGAGCTGGTGCAGTATTTTATTCTGTGAGTCTATTTTGTGGTTTTTATGGTGCACTTTSTACAGTGAGGATAACCTGTTACTGAGTGTCACAGCACCATTGTCTCCAGGGATCTTTTACAACGCAGAAAAAAAAAAAAAAAAAGAAATCATTAAAACACAGAAGATTTAAATTGTGAAGAACACTTGTGGCTTTGCTGCAACTCCCCCAAGCTGCCCCTAGCCGATATGTTTTAACAGACAAAATTACAAAGTGATGTTGTGCCTTTAAAACGAGTTTCACCTATTAATATTCCAGTGTGCTTCGCTTGCTGTGTTTAGAAAATGCCAGTATTGAGAGTATTGAAATTTCCCAGGAATTCCAAACCTAGCAAGACAGCCAGTGCTGAGCAAAGCCCAATTGTTTCTAGATGAAGCCAGGATTTAAAATTTAAAAAACCCTAATGGAGAGATTAGATATGAAACCAAAGCGCAAAGTTGGCGTCGGGATGCGGAGGGAAGCCCCGTCCTTACGGGTTCCACACAACAAAGCGGCGCACCCCTCCCATGCCAGAGACCACAGCTCCTGCTGGGGGCTGTGGGGCCACCTTGTCCTGGGCATTGCTGGGAGGAGGGTCATACCTTCAACCACCACTTGCAGACAAAGGAATTATTCCCCAAGTGTGGGCAATGGAGGTGCACAGACCTTTGGATTGGGCTGCTCCTTTCCCACTTGCAGCTCAATACCATCCAGCCAAAACTGGCCCCAAAATTTGACAGTGCTGCACTGAGGGGACTTTGATCGACAACCAATCATGGTTTTTGGTTCTCCTGCTAGTCCACTTCTGAAAAGAAGACCCATTGCCCCAGGTGCACACAATCTGCTGCAGCATTCACTGGCACAGAGGAGTCTACGGATACTCTCCTCTTCCCAGCCGTGGGTGGCTCCTTGACGTGTTTGCTTTATTTTCCTCAGGTTTCAGAGTGTCACAGTGCAAAAAGCTGTCCCTCTAACAGGTCTTTGAAATTTTCATCTTATTCTTTCCTAACAGTAATAAAAATAGCTGGAAGAGCTCAGTGCAAGGATCCTAATTTCAGAAAGTCAAATCAGCAGCATATAAAATCATAATTCACACTATGCAGATTACAGACTTCTTATTTTCTTAATTGAGTAGTGAACAATAATTTCTAATATTTCTGTCTGGGTTTTTTTCAGGAGTAGTGGTTTAATAAAAAACGTACTGAAAGTATTCCATACAAAGGAACACTTCTACCTCTTAGAAGAAAAAGCCAAAGCAACGAGTTGTCACATGAGGAAAGGTAGGTTTGCACCTTGTATTCATATGGCTGAAYGCTAAACCTACACAAAGATAAAAACAGACATTTCCAGCTAGAGAATTTTACCATTTTTAATAGCCAGAGGTATGCAAGTCAGATTTCTCTGTCAATATTTGACTTTCTAATGAGAAATGGGCCTTTTTTTTTTTTTTTTTAATACTGAGTTTTCGCAGTTTTCACTGAAGTCAAATGAAGGGATAAATGTCCAATGTCCTTGAAAAATAGTCACTTTCCTGCAGTATCCCAATATCCCTTTTCCGTGCCTATATGAATTCTCAGTATGAAAAAGCTGGTCTTCCTGCACAAAATAAGTAGATGAACATACAAACCAGAAACTTCAGCATGAATCAGAGTATGCAAAATCAAGTCTCAAGTAAAACCCAAAACAAGCAAACAAACAGCAAAAATAACCTTCCTAATACTGAGTGGAGTTACTACAAGTTACATTTTTGGATTTATAGATATGGGATAGGAAAATCAAGACAGGGAAGTTTTGACTGGCTTGTTCACTAACCATATCTCAGTGGTCACACCACATTAAAAAGGAAAATTCAACTAGAAAACTTCTAAACATAGAGAAAGTTTCAAAAGAGTCTTTTTATAGTATCATTTTATTTGCYATACTTCTCATTAGGACAATATTATTCTGCTTGCATTTAACACTGGATTTTTTATCAAATAATTATTCTTTCTATTATCAGATTGCATGATTGTTGTGTATTTATCCCTCCAGATATGTATCACGAATATTTCTCTTCCTTAGTTTTATATTATATAAAGCTGCTAAAGTTTGGAATTTGAAGTTTCCCATCATCTTCATAGAACTGTAAGACACAAGCAGGAATGGAAATAAAAATGCATCTTTTCATCAAGTAGTCTGCTAACCATAAGGAGAAAAAATAAGCATTGTATATTTCTAAATAGTCCTCCAGGAGTCTTGTACTTTTACTATGTGCTATATACCGTATGGTTTCTCCCCCTGTTATGACATCTCTGATTACTTTGAAAAAAACTCTCAAAAATGTTAAGGCACAAACCTTTGTATGGAATACTTTTAGTACGCTTTTTATCCTGACAAGATTAATAATTATCCTATAAGCATGACACAGTGTTTTAAAATGTTTTTTTCTGCTATGAGTTCAGATTGTGCACATAAATGAGGAAAGAAAGRTTATTTCACAGCACAGAAATGTATATTTAAACAAACTGTGATTAAATGGTAAAACTGCTTAAAAAGAAAAAGCATGGTGGTTTTTTTTCCTCATCACAGTTATTCTGAATTTAAAATATCTGTAGTGAGTTTCCAAGAACACTGGGCATTTGTAATGGAAACACAAGCTACTGAAATTAATGGGTGATAATTTAGAGAACCATAGCAAATATCCCAGGGCTTTGGCCAAAACTGGACCAAAAGAGATCTGCTTTGTGTGGCAAGTGACAACTGTGTCCCCTCCCCACCACCACCAACCCATCTTCTACTGTGGCACCTGCAACTAGCTCGTAATGTGAGCGACTGGCTATGCAGGAAGCAGGCTATGGACTGACCAGACTTTTGCTGCCCTTCAACAGGACACTTCACAAGTGCCTACGGCCCTCGTGGCAGCCTTAATCTTTCCCAGAACACACAGCTGCCCTTTCACACAAAGCTCATATGTGTCCAGCACTTCCCATGGATTTAAAGACCCAAGTATGGGGTTTTTTTTGATCGTTCGAAATGCCCAGTAATATGTGTCCCACGTACCAGTCATGTGTACTGACCACAATTATTGCTGGCCTGGTTCACTGGAGTCAAGATGTAACTCAGAAGGCTGAGGTATAAAGGCATAGCCAATGTGGCCCTCAGGCCTAACTCTACTCACATCAAATAAATGCAAAAGTAATCTCCCCATTGATATTAAGGCCTAATGGAAATACTTCAAGGAGCAGACTGAGAGCTAGATCCTGCTCATTCCAATGAAACATAACTGCAGGTGGTTTCAATTCATGGGACAAACAGGATTTGGCCCATTTTGAGCTGCACAGKTTTGGCTTCCAGAGGTTGAGCTGTGCCTGCTCGTTGGAGAAGGACAGCGAAGTATTGGAGCCAATAGACCTTGAACTAAGGAGAGGACTACGGGTAACACATTGTCTGCACTTAAACAGATGGCAAGGCAAGCAGTGCCACCCAATTTGCCCCTGAGTTTTAACGCTGGGCTTCAACCATGGCATAGTCTTCCTACTAACTTTACTTGCCGGAGTAATTTTAAAATAACTTAATGCCAAGTGCCAGAGGGTTCACTTTCTCACAACATTAAACTGAATCGTGTCAATTCCCATTCTAAATATAAAATATAATTGCATTACTTGACTTCATACTTTTTATAAAGGTCCCGTTGTGGTGGGGTTTCACAAGGTATAAAAGCCCATGCAGGTATTATGAGCCATGTCAGTCCACTTCATCTAATTAATCAGCTACTTTAATATGTTTTCCTTGCACTGCAGTAGAAAAAATAAAATAAGTGTTCTTTTTTACCATTTCCAAAATTAGATTCATATTCCATAATGACCATATTTCATGTGCAAAATAACAAGATATGCTTACATACCTGACTTCCTTTCTTTAGTGAATTGCTTCATTTGTAAAATGTTGCATACAAGATTGGAACCTAAAATGAATTACTTGGTTCTTCTTGATATGAAATCTTGTTTAAGTTCACAGCAATTTTAAATATGATACATTTAAAATATTAATATTTCCCATATATTATTCACTGACTTTCAGGTTTCATCTCAAGTTAGTGGCACTTCATATTTCAAAGGAAGAACTGTTTCTTTTTTTCAGTACTAATGTTCTATTAATTCACTTTGTAATATYATTCTGGTTCAGACAAATAAAATTGCACTAAATTGCTTATGCCAAGAATCGTGCTAAAGTTGTTGGCACTATATAAAATTCCAGATTCCATTATTATTTTATAAGTTTTTTATATCAGTAGCGTCTTTTTAGGCATAATTCATAGTCCCATTAAGTTAGTTCTAGAAGGACAAGTACATGCAGAGGGATTTTTATGCTGAGATGGGGGTGTATGTAGGTATTTACAGTAAAGTCTGTAACTTAAGTGACTTTTGCAATGCACCAGATACAAACTCACAGTGAACTACCTTAACAGTTTTTCTTTTATGATCATTTTTTATTTTGGGCAGTTTTCTCTTCCAGCATGTTTTTCATCACACACATGTATAAACACATACGTACACACACACACACATTTGTGAAAAATAAATTTGTGTGCGTACTGAAATACTTGGAAGGCCTCATATGCATATTATGCAACATATGCCATTCATATAATCGCTACATACAAAACTTCATTTTATAGATACCAGTAAAATATGTGAAAGAAGTCCTTAAAGGATCCATAAAGGCCTCAATGCAGATGGATTCTTCATCACATCCAAAGAACTGAAAGAATCATGGATATAAGCCAATCTTTTTATATGTCCATGTATATTTTATACTCGTTCCATAAAGTCCACATGGCCACATAGCTATTTCCAGAGATGTGGATGAAAGTTATACCTGGATAAGATGAAAACTCTTTAATGAGTAAAGTAGCATCTAATCCTATTAAATGCCTTGCTGGAGTGAAATAATTACAAAGCGCTGGAGCAAGAGTAGCAAACAGCAATAAAATCACCTGCAAATAGATGTGAATAACTATAAGTACACCTCAGTATTTGTCTAGTCAACTTTCTCTGACTGTCATCAAAATCAGATTTTCAGGAGGCAGAAATCCAACTCCAAAGAATGCAGACTAATACATATATGTGAATATATAGTCTGTGACTAAGTTTGCAATATTGTTAATAATGTATGCTCCTTTTTTAACGGTTAGTATTTGCTCCCTCTGCAATTTTAAAAATAAGAAATTTTTTTTTGTTAAATTTGATCCAACTCTTTTAAAAAAATAAATTGCAGAATAACTGATGCAAATCCCTGTCACTTGTGAACACAATGAAATTATACAGAAAGGAGCAAATGCAGCAGAGGCTCCTCCTCAAAAATAGAAATGAATGCCCTGTTCCTATGCGGTCCTCAAATGGCAGGATTTTGAAACATGAATTAGACCTCGAATGCAAATTAACTTCAGAAGGGAGGGAGAGGGAAAAAAAAAAAAACCAGAGAGAGAGAGACATACCAAGTCAAACGCTCCTTTTCCTGCCTATCTCGTCCGCAATGGTAAAATAGGCTAAACAAAACAAGTGCACATCAAGATAGAGCCAATTAAGGAATAGAGGGGGGGGGTGGGGGGGTGGTAGAGGGTGGAGAGGAAGGCACCTCACGGAGCACATGGGGAGTGGGAGCGCAGCATCCCACCATACCTACCTTATGAGTGTTCAAAGGAAGACAACTGGGGTAAATTGGAACCAGCTTTGATTTTTGCCATCCGGTTGCACCCGGCAATGCGGGGGAGTGGGGTGGGGCGGAAGGGTCGGTCTGGGCGGAGGTAGACGGGCGATTAAAAAAGTGGGGGGAAATACTAAAGAATGGTGCCAAACGCTATGCAAACGGTTGGGCG